>NC_079461.1:33627825-33944432 GCF_026250575.1 Diorhabda carinulata | reverse complement strand
GAATCAATATAAACAATACGTCTTTCTTAGAAGTTCAGTTCCAAGTATGGAAAATCTAAAAGAAAATGAGATCAAGATCTTAAGAAATCGTTCAAGGTTAATAAATTTGTAAGAATGGGAATAGCCAGACAAACAATTTACGATATCTGTCGGCTTGTTGGTATTTAAGTATTGAAGGTATTTATATTGAAGTCGGGATCAGGCAGATCAGGCTTTGGTTAAAGCGGTTAGCGGAAAACTGGGAGTCAGTTTGTGAAAATTGAAAATCGTTAAGAAACAAAAGTCTCAGTGACAACGATTTTTCGCCCGCTAAAAGTTTGGAAATTATTATCGCAGACGATTCATATTTCACTTTTGACAGAAGTGTATTTCAAAAGATAAAAAAAGTTCAACTTGAAATATATTTTGTCGTGGTCTTTCTTCAGCATGAATTTGTCCTTCTGGAAATTCTGTAAGCGCCAAAATATATGAACAAAAGTGTGTTAGATTTAAATTATTACAGTTCACAGTTGGATATTCCGTTCTCTGATGAATCTAGGAATGTTCCGAATGTGCCTCAACTGACCTAACCTAACCTAACCTAACCTAACCTAACCTAACCTAACCTAACATAACCTAACGTTTTTGGCGAAATCTGACACGAAGCGTGTATATTGGAGATTGAGAAGTAACTACACATGAGTAAAGAAAGTTTTGAGCAAAATCCGGCATACGCCAGATTCAGTATTTCATCATTTAATGCAACATTTAAAAACAAAAATCAGAAAAGCGATCCAACTAGGTGTTAATGCAGATGAAAGTAATTATGGTGTAGTAACCATTGTTTAATAGATTGAAGTAACAGTTTGTACGGTTATACAATCAATTTGAAGATTAATATTCATTTTGTATACATTTCCGGATAAGTTTTTGAGTCTAATTTCCCCTAGAAAAATATCTATCTGGACCCTTTTTCCGAATAGATCCCATCTCCCCCAATTATAATATTTTCCTTATGGGACCACTTCGAAAAATTTATGAAAGACAGAACGTGAGAATGGTGTCCTAAAAAAATCTTAACAGACCGTACTTACAGTGACAATATACGAGTGGTATAGTATATTTTGCGAGCACTTGACCAACCTGTTCAAAATAAACATCGGAATGACAAAGAGTGGCGCACAGCTGAGTTATAAGGGGTGAAAAAACAAAACACTTGACGTCGCAAACCCTCAAATATATGTGCGTTAACGCTGTTCCACTTATTGTTATTAATGGAAACGAAATAATTTTCTAACTTGAAATAAATTAGTCGATGTGGTGGCGATGTCAATTTATTGTTATAATTATATCAAAATATGAGAATATAATAACTTAATATTTATGTCAAGCGTCAATTTGAATATTAATTTTCAAATCTTACGAATTATTTTGATCATTTTTTTATAGAAAAACAAAATTCAACATATAACACTCGATTAATTTACACTCCGATGATGTATACATGAGTATCGATTTATAACGTTTACCAACGTCTTCCTTTTTCTAATCTCCAACTATTCCCATCTTTCCGTAGGTCTTCTGTGAGTTTTTTTATATCTATGCCCTCTCTCCAGCTTTCTCGTAGTCTTTCTCTTCTCCTTTTTCCTTGTAATGTCAACTTAACAACCAGATCACTTGTTGGGTTTTGACGTCATCGATTGTCATGTGTCTAGCTCCTATTATCTCCCTTATTCTGTCATTCCTTATCCTCTTCCTTCTGCTTTCCCCCTAAAGTCCACTTCGGTCATCTTTAGCGTTTTTTTCGTGGATTGTTTGATCTGCTACACTTCGCTGCCATATGTAACAACGCTTTATAAGGATTGTTATATATTCGTTGTTTGGTGGCCGTCGATATTGCTTTCTTTTTACTCCTCATATTGTTCTATTCATTTCCCGTCCTTTAGGTCGATGTCTTACTCAGATTTATTCCCATCCGATTGCATTTCCGCTTCCAAATCTTGAGTGTCTGATCTAAATAGATCTGGATTAGCGTTGGTGAGATGGAACGCTTATGGTGTAGTTTCAGTTTTTCTTATATTATCTTCAAATATTCCCTGGACCCTCAATTCAACCAGATTATGATGTTTATTTGTTTTAGCTTCATCCACAGTTTGCTAAGTGATACACTGTCATATTTCCGCTTCCAAATCTTGAGTGTTAACACCAAATAGATCTGAATTAGCGTTGGTGAGATGGGACGCTTATGGTGTAGGTTTCTCGCGGCAGTAAACCCATTAGATAAATCCCGGGTTGCTTCAGTTTTTCTTATATTATCTTCGTATATTCTCTGGATACTTAATTCAACCAGTATTTGATAAAAATGATTTGGATCGCTTTCCCACGTACTCTCCTGACCTGACCTTGTCAAACTTTTCTTATTAATACATATGAAAGGACATTCATTCCACAGCATTGGAAAGGTCAAGAAAAATAAACGAGAATGGACCAGGCAGTCATTTTTATAAATGAGTAAGTATACAAAATGTTTCGTTAATGGAAATACTGATTGGACATATCCATTAGTTATAATGGAGAGTATTTTGAAAATGATTTTTGTAATAAATACGATTTTAAATAGTTTCAAAAATAATTCTGGTTAGTGGTATCGTATTATGACTTACACATTCAAACTTCAATCAAATTGACGGAGGTTTTTCAAAATTCCTGTTATGCAGTTGGTTTATATATATACAGGACGTACTAAAGTTGAAAATTGGTTAAGAAGTGCTTCTATTAAGGAATTAAATCTTTGTTGGGGGAAACGGAAAAAATTACGATTAGAAATTTTCTAACTTAAACGAAATATAATATCTTAATTCAATTTAGTTTGATGGTAGCCGAGGACGATTATAGTGAAATTAAATTTCAGTCCTGCAGGATTAAATAAAATTGTTCCGATTGACATCCGAGAAGCAATAATCGTAATTGGGTAGAAGCGTGAGAATCAGCTGCGGTGGCGTATTACAATTCAATACTAATATAATTATTGCCTTTTCCTAATCTCGCCTGCTAATAAAGGGATTTTTCCCGAGTAGTAAAACAAACCTTCAGTCGAGATTCTAACAAGCGATTTTAATACGTAACAGTTCTTAAGCTAAGGGTCATTTTGCCAGAGGATGGTTATAGCTACGTTGGCATTTTTATATCGAACGAACAGATAATTCTAGGCCAGTTGTTACACAAAGAAAAATTTAATGTCAATTGAAATATCACTGAGTAATGTGTGGATTTCAAAGGGATGTAATCTCTCTTCGTTTGGATACAAATACGAAGTTGGTTCCTGAAGTATCTGGCCTGACCTAGAGATGGAGGTAGTTGCTTGTAAAGTACCACAATCTATACAGAATATGTATCAAGTTCGATGGCGTCGCGTCGTTTAGTATTTGTTTGTAAACATGGAAAAAATTCGTCATCGTTTTCTGATACAATACTTTTATTTGAAAGGTTTTAGTCCATAAAAGCTGGACCTTACCCTATTTTAAAAGTAGCAGGTGTAGATCTGCAAATCCGCCACTGACAATTGTTCATTTTTCAAAGAAGACAAATCCATAGAACTACAGACAAAAACGTGGTAGAATAGTGTAGATCATATACTTTTTTTTATGATAACTTGTGAATTTGTAGTACTGGCCTATAATACATAGGAGAACAAGGGGTGATCCTATCGCGTAACTCTACACCGCGGGGATCCCCATCGACCACGCGATGCTCTTTTGTTGAAGAGTGTGCCACTAATGGACTAAGAGAGGCACTCGCTGGGCGTCTGGTGGGCTACGGGTGACTGACGATCGGTATTTTTAACATTTTGACGGGTTGTTAGTGAAAGAAGGTGCGTGTTGGTCTATAAATATTGATATAATGGTTGGGATGTATACTGTTTTCTTTTTTAAAAAAGGATAATGTTTTAATCACTTATATAGGTTAAAGGAAACAATAAAACATAGATTAGAAGAGCCGCAGTTTGAATTTAAAGGAAATAGAGTGAAAATCGACGATATTATTGAATATCCATGATCAAAAGTTATAAGGATAAACCGAAATATACATTACTATACATAGACTTGACAAAAACCTTTTCTCTGAGTTGTATATTCATTTACATACCGAAAGTTGCGTTTCGAGTGTTCCATGTAGTGAAAGTGACAGTTCCGTACTGCAAAACGCTTTCGGGACGCTCTGGAGTAGACAACTTTAACAGTTGACAATTGACAGTTTCACTTCGATGATTTTGAACAACCTTAAATTTTTAATTTTCTGAAATTATTCGTTTTATCCGAAGTTTTGTCTAAATTAATGAATAAAAATAAATGATGATAAAAAAGAAAACATCAGCGATGAAGAGTTACTCGAATCCACTGATTTCACCGAAGTGAAATAAAAGTGATAGATAGACAAAAATATTGATAATTACGAGAGTTAATAAAAAGAAATACTACAGGGGTAAATAATAATAATAATAATAGTAGACAAAGAAGTGGATAGAAAACTTGTAAATTTAACATCAGTAGTGTATTATGCGGATGTGATAGTGATTACGAATTTGTAATAAAATCAAGCAGGCACTACAAACGATTACGATGAACATAAACAAGATTATGAAAATGAACAAGAAACAAAATAATACATACAGAAAATATAGAAAAAGTCCAAAATTTAAATAGATAGAAACGAGCTGATCACATCGGTTTGTGTTTGTCACCTGATTTTGACGTATGACGTTAGAGAGTGATGCTGAAGTTATTTCTTCTTCTGTACACACGTCAAAAATTTTAGGTTAACGGTAGCAATGTCAAGTTCATAAAAAGGTTGTACGAACGTCAAACGTTACCCGCAAACGGCAACGTCAAACGGAAACTCAAGTTTATGAATCGCCTTTAATAGATACACTTAAACAGAAAAGAAATTTGTATAAACATATTTTGAATCTAAAGTTGAAACAAATATAAGAATGACAACTGAGATAGTTGGGCCCAATATAACGAAGGGAAAGTAAAATAGCATGAGAAGCTCAAAGGAAACTTGGAATTGGAAAAGATGGAGACAAAAATAAATGGAGAGAGAGCTAAAGAAAATATGTAACTCAACTAAGCAACTTATTTTAGAAGTACAGTGCAAGTGAGCTTGTAACGTCAAAAAAAGAGAATATTTTCCAAATTTTCTGCATTGATTGAAAATATATTAAACAACACTTTGTAACAAAGGAGGAGAATGATAATGTAAATAAAACCAACGATTAGAGAAAAGGAAAAATTGAAATATGAGATTTGAGACGAATGTTTGAACTAAGTTATGTTTTATGAAAAAATAGCAGAATTTTGGAAGGAGAAACCTTGAAATATAAAAGAATAGACAAAGTTTTGTAGATCCTGCACAGTATGTAAGATTGATTTCTCCCAAAAGTTTGTATTTTTTAATGATTAAGCAATTAGATCTCAAATTATTTGGATAATACTAAATAAGAATACTTTTTAAAACGAGAAACTACCAAATAATTAACCATTAGACAAATTAATTATGTATTACCAAATGTTTTTTCAATAAAAACCAAAATGAATTCGATCTTGGTGAGTTGTAAAGACCGTCCATAAAACGAAAATTGCGTGCCGCTTCTTCAATTAATCTTTCCAGAGATTCTCCAAGATTGATGTTTATTAAATCGACTAGGCTATGTATCTACTCAGGTATTGGAATACAAAGTTTCGCAATATTCTATTCACCCCTTCAGCCAGCTGCAGTATCTTAGTCGAAAGGCCGTAATTAATTGCCGACGTGGCTCACCAGTAAATTATTTACTAATTAAACAAGGAGTAGGGTTATAACTTTGTACTGTTAACAACTTTGCGGCCTACTCACTCCCAAATCTAGTCGTACTCGAGATAGGCAGCTTCAACCGAGTTTAAGAAAAGATGTTGAATATATAGTACAGGGCGTTTCCCAAAATTTCTATACATTGAAGCAAAAGCGAATTTTCACTTTCGGAAATGCAAAAGAAGAAACTGATCCAGCCGAATAATTGCTGTTTTAGATACAAAGGCGCGGTAGTGCCCCCGTGGAGCCTGTCCATTAGTTCAGAAAAAAGAACGAATAAAAAAAAATTCTTACGTGTTGAACGTTCGTTGTTTTGTGATAAACTCAAAATTCATTCGTTAATTAAGAAATGAAACTTACAACATAATCCAACGAATTATAAAAATCGTTTGTGTTTACTAAATAAATGTCTCATTGTAATTTTTCATAAATCGATCGAATTGATTCCTCGCGAAAAGATTTTTGTTGTAAAAAATTTGTTTGGTAAGTTTTTACATTAGATATAACCGTAGATCGCATCCCCTCGCGACCTTTTGGTATGTTTGGCATCACAAATCAAATTATTATATGTGTTTTTCTATTTTATATTGTCAACTGTCAACTGTCAACATGGATGTTCATATTAGTAGGCTAGGACGCAACTATCTGTTCATTGTTTAAACTGTTTAAAAGGTCTTGTTCATTCTGTGTTGTTCTTTTTATATATTTGTTTCGGAATTTGTGTTTCTGTATGCTATGTCCTGTATTCCATTTAGCTGTTTAACACGTTGACTGCCACGGCAAGGTTCAGAATTCCGTATAAAATAACAATTAATTAAAAACTCTAATTCTAGTGCATAGTTATAATATAAAGCATAAAAAATGTGTTTTAAAAAAAGGTTTTACGAATTATCTTGTAGTCCATATTTGTCAGTAGTATCTCAGAAATTGTCGAGTGCATTACATTTACGTATTCCTCGAGTGTTTTGTTTTATAATTATTATTATAATTAAATCATGGAGAATCCAATACGGATAAGAAAAGACCATTGACTCAAAATGACTACGCAAATCTGAGTAATTCCGAATTTGACGGGATTTTTGGCGAGGATGTTAACGATTATGAACCTTCTGAGAATTCAAGTGTTAGTGAAGATGATGTCGTCTCCGAATCTGAAGATAATGTCGATGATTCTCAAGCAACAACATCAAATTATACTTTGTGGACAGAAATTCAACAAAATCCCATTTATTTTTGGTGTGAAATTGGATACGACAAATTTTACAATACAAACGCTGGTGGACTTATTTTTTCGGATGAATTTCGTGCAACACTAGTGAATTTTTCAAAATTGTTCAAAAAGGGACTTCTTCTAAAATAAAACTGATCTAAAAATTCAGAGAAGAATTCGGCGTCGCGTTGATTGGAGAAGAGATTCAACCAGTTTCGAAAAAAATTAAATTGCAGGAGCTTCATTATGCAGAGAGTCTACCACGCGTTGTTTCTGTCCGGCATATAAAAAAAACAGCTCTTTGGGTGGATGATTTCTTTAAGATGTTCGTTTTTTAATAAATTTTCTGTTCACACAAGCCAGCATTGAACGCAACACCGAACGAGTTATTTCGTAGTTGGCAGTCAACGTGTTAATATCTTCCTTTCGAGTTTTGCCTTGTATACTCATCGTCTGAAGTATTATATTTGTTTCTGCTGTGTATGTAATGTATCTTTCATGCATTCCGACATTCTAGTCGGTTTAATTGTTTGTTTTTACGTTATTATTACTGTTTTATCATAAATAGAATGATGCGAGGTTAATTTTATATCAATTCCTTTAACTTTCTACTTCTCACACCTTTTTACATGTTCTAGATTTTTCTTTTTGTTTGATGTGATTATGCGAATCGTCGATGACAAGTTTTATTTTGATAAAGATCGAAATGAGTCGAGAATGGAATTTTTGACCTGTGTTTCAAAATGAATTTAGATTCAAATTTTAGATTCGATAGATAATCGCCATCTTAGTGCATCTGGCGTTACCAAAATAATTCTATGAACATAATTTGTAGATAAGAATAATATTTCCACCAATGATATCAAGTTTCATTACAACATATGCAAATACGCTTATCTCAAGATATGACGAGAACCATAACGAAAAAAAAAAACTCATTTATAAATAGGTTTAGAAATTCTTCCTGAAATCCTGAAACAGCTTTGATTTATATAAGTGGATGGACTGAAAAATTACATTTTATCATATTTTATTGATAAACGTGGGACAAAAACAACGAATATTTAAAATACGTGTCAACAAAACCAAGAAAAGTTCTTTAATTTCTTCATATTTTTTTTTGGTTTCTTAAGTATCAGTCATTTGTCACTATATAATTATCATTGTTTTGTACAAATTTATAGTCTTTCGGCTAATAAGTCAGTACTTAGCACAGTCCGTGAGATTTAATTTCGCGGCCGTTACCCATTGCAACGGCCGCGAAACCAAACGTCACTTCCAAATTTGACATTTCTAAAATACTACAAAAACAAGAATTATTTTTGACTGAATATCAACAAATACATAAGTACTTATATTATTTAAGATGAATATTAACATTAATTGTAGAGTTTGTAGAAATTAAGTTGGAAATTAGCTTCTTATTTTCGATAGAGTCTTTTATAAATCCTTCCGCTGCTGAAGTGAAGTTTAAGAATTGACATATAAGCACCAGTATTTGGCAAGCAGCGTGTCAAAACTTCTCCGTAAACAGTGACCCGTGTATGTTTCAGGATTCCCAATGGTATGCAGAATATACGACGATTATTAACAATATTCACGATAAATTTTTATGAAATCAATATTAGTAACAATGAAAACACATTTCTTATCTGTTTTAGTACCAGGAACGGTTACTACTAATACAATATTCTATTCCTGAATATCTTTAATCACCATTTTTACTAACTTATTGTCAAGAACTGTCAAAATATTTTTTTAGACGACGCCATCTAAAAGTTGTTCGTTCTGTATTCATTTACATACCGTTGAAGTTGCGTTTTGAGTGTTCCGTGTAGTGAAAGTGACAGTTCCGTATTGCAAAACACTTTCGGAACGCTCTGGAGTGACTCTAGCCACTGCAATGTTGACAGTTGACAGTTCCACTTTGATGATTTTGCATAAGTTTCTTCCACCACAATACGAATCAATCAACAAATTCTATCGAAGACACAAACACATCCACAAATTGTATGGAAATCCAATAAATATTAATAATTATCATGGAGGTACAATCAAAAGGTATTTGGCGGCCTAAGCATACAAATAACTATTGTCTGTGTGTTATATTATTTCATTCGAATTTTTTACTTCTTTATCTTTCAATATGTTCTTCCTCTGTAGTTTCTACATCTTTTTCTCCTCATTTTTCGTATATTGGTACTATCATGCCTATTTTTCATCCTCTTGTTCCTATTTATGTCCCTATAAATACATAATTTACATCTTTTATAGCATATGTTATTGTCTGTACCTTTTTTGTACTTTCCTTATTTCTGGGATAAAATTTAAAACTCCCACAATTTGTAATATTACCATTTTTAATTATTCTTTTAACTATTTTTTCATTGATACAACCATTTTTATCATTTTCACTTTATTTATAGTTTCATACCCTCTTTATAATTAGAATCGTCAAGATCTTCAACACAACCATTAACTGCCGACAAAATTTCTTCATTGTTGGAAAATCTTCGACCAAAGAGCCATTTTTCCAAGTTTGGGAACCAAAAATAGTCCGAGTGGCTTAAATCTGACGAATAGGGTGCATGAGGTAGCAATTTAAGCTTTAGATGAGAATGAATTTTAGATGTATGAGCTGGTGCATTGTCTTAATGAAACAACACTTTCTTCTTAGCCAAATACAGCCGTTTTTGATTGATTTCTTCGCTCAAACGTTGCAATAAGTTCTCATCGTTGATAGTTTTACCTTTTTCAAAATAGTCGAGGAAAATTGTCCCTCGCGCATTCTAAGAAACCGACACCATGACCTTGCCTTCATATGGAACGGTCATTGCCTTCTTTGGAGCTTTCCCATGTCCAAATTTTCAGTTAATATGCACTTTTTGAAATGTCTTCTAGGTCAGGCCAGGTACAATCCTCTTATTTGCATAATATACTTTTTCAACCATACCATTTTCAACATCTATCATTTAAATCATTTTTAAAGACTTATTGTATCAAAATGTACGCCAAAAGTTCTAGAGCTTTTTATCGTCTTCTCTGCCCGAGTATAGATTATCAGTTTGTCTTTTTTGTTTTGAAATAAATATTTTCTTAATCATATTACTTCAACAACTGTAGAAAGATAAAATACGAGTCGTGTCAAATTTATCCACACCCTAAATGCGTACGTTGCACATTTTTTGAAATCTCATTACGTTTTGCTATTTGATACTAAGGCGATTCGTTTATATTGGCCGGGAAGGGACAAGGCTTTTGTCATTATTAGGGGTGCTAATAAAATTAAGGCAACAAATGGGTTTTGTACCAACATCCTACCACATGCTACCGGATCCCTCATTCTTGGATAACATGTGATTTTAGGGACCATATGGAGCAATAAATATGTATCAGAAATTCATTGCGCGTTTTTTTTTATATATGTATCGCAGTTTCATTATATTTTAATTATCTATAAGATATTTGGAAACAGATTGAAAATTAAAACAGAAAAATTAACACAGTAAGATAACTGAAGAAATAATGGAGGCGGTGAATAGAAAATATAGAGAAGTTTGAGAAACTAGAGATAATTCAGTTGAGAAAAACGATGAAAGCGTAGTTAAAACTTGATACATTGTAAATCAAAACATTAAGGGAACTGAAGAAATTAAGAAGATTGTGGGTAGAAAAGATTAAAAAGTATGAGAAATTAGAGAAAATCCAATGAGGAAGGACGATGGAAGCTTCTAACGTGATACATTTAAGAAAGAAATGAGAAAAATCAACACAGGAAAAGAACTGTATAAGAAAAGGAGATAGTGAGTAGAGAAAATGAAGAAGTACAAAGAATTTAAGAAAATCCCATGAAGAAGGACAAAGAAAGTACAGCTAATAACGAGATTTATAAAAAAAATAAGACAAAAAAGTAACATAGGATAAGAATGGGAGAATCAAAGAAGATAATGTGTGGGAAGTTTGAGAAATTAGAGAAAATCTAATGAGGAAGGACGATGGAAGCTTCTAACGTGATACATTTAAGAAAGAAATGAAAAAAATCAACACAGGAAAAGAACTGTATAAGAAAAGGAGATAGTGAGTAGAGAAAATGAAGAAGTACAAAGAATTAGAGAAAATCCCACGAAGAAGGACAAAGAAAGCACAGCTAATAACGAGATTTATAAAAAATAAGACAAAAACATAACATAGGATAAGAATTGGAGAATCAAAGAAGATGGTGTGTGGAAAGTTTGAGAAATTAGAGAAAATCCAATGAAAAAGTACGATGAAAGAATATCAAAAGAAAAATATCACAGAAAGGAGATTGTGGGTAGAAAAGATAGAGGAGAGAAATTAGAGAAAATCTATTTCAGTGTGTAACAGTAATAAAAAACAAAATTCTTGAAACATTTAAATTATTTTGTTATATAATTAAAAAAAAAACGGGAATGATTTGTGTGACTTGTGTGGAAAGAAAACAAAAATGTTTAATTACAGCAAATTTAATTTTTTTCTGTCCGTATTTTCACGAAAAATAAACAGAACCACGTAAACTCCATCAAAATAATAAATAAGGCTCAAGTCCCTCTCCAAATAATAATTATTTTAAAGCAGAACATTCTTTTCTTGTTACCAAATCAATTAACGTCGGTGAGCTTCTTATAATTGGACTTTTTTCGCAATTAAGAAAAAGTCCATTTTTAAAATTGCCATCGCGCTGGCATTTCTCGAAGGGTAATTTTGATTGCGTCTAAAGAAACAGCTTTTTTTCTTAAATGATACAGAATGAAAACTCGGTATGGTCTAGTTAGTCAGGACGCTTTTTTCCAAAACAAAAAACTTTTCTGCTTTTTTTCTATTGTAACCAAAAGAATGGATCTTCTAAACTAGATAATTCCAACCTAGTTTTTTCTGTTCTTGATTCATTGGATTTAAGAAATAGAAATACGTCACCTTCCCATTTTCTCTTTTCAGTTTTGGAGAGAGAACATTCTGTTTTTCACTGTATTTAATTAACTTGAAGCTCACAGAAAGACGCTTCGGTTCAAAAAATGCAGATTTTGAAGCACATAAATTGTATCCTTGCAGTTCGGAATTACTGGAAAATGATCTTGAAGAAATATTGCATTTCGTGAAAAAATTATGGATCAACTAGTTCTCGTGAAAAACAATCTATTTTCTAATAAGTCTGCGCCAAAATTGTAGATATTTGATAGTTAAGAATCCGAACTGGATGGACATACTGAACACCAAGAAAAATATTTGGGTTAACA
This sequence comes from Diorhabda carinulata, assembly GCF_026250575.1. NCBI lineage: Eukaryota > Metazoa > Arthropoda > Insecta > Coleoptera > Chrysomelidae > Diorhabda > Diorhabda carinulata. Next base: position 33,932,138 of record NC_079461.1, on the reverse strand, counting down.
TAGTGGTTAATTCGATTTTTAATCCTGTGCGTTTTAATGTCCCAAATACTGAATTTGGTTTTAACAAACGGTACCTACCTTTCAATTTCACTACGTGTTCGTTACTATCTTAAATTATTAAATCAATCAAAATGACAACACTGACTTCATATCTCGAAATATGGACATCCTAAATGCGTTATGCAACTCAAGTCAGACCAACTGGGCTGCATTTGTAAAGATGAGACATGTATTCATTCTTAAACGAAACGTTTTTGACCAAAACACACACGGGATGAAATCCCGAAACGAACAACTGCAGAAAACAAAAGTTACGGATGCAAAAGAGTTACAAATTTAAAATGGAACTGGACTGGCCATGTCGCAAGATTGTCAGATAATAGGTAAACGAAAAAAATATTAAAGTGGTGTCCCATTGATACATACAGAAGCAGGACGACTGCCGACGATTTGATAAGGATACCAACTGGATCCAAGGTGCCCAATACCGGACAAAATGTCTGGGTTGAGAGATCTATGTCCAGCATTTTAAAAAAATACTATGGAAGAGATTGGTTACGAATCAAATTATTCTACATTCGAATGCTCCCCTTCAATATACTCCCATCCCCTCGCCATACACCTTTCCATATACGTTTTTTCAGTGCTGGAAGTCTTCTTTGGTGAGGGCGTCTAGGAGGTCTGCCATTTTTTGCTTTACCGCTTCCATCGACTCAAATCGGACCCCTTTCAAAGCAGACTTTTGTCATGTGTAATTCCTCGTGTAAAATTTTTCTTTATCGTCGTTTACAGCCTCGGCAATCATCCAGATGTTCATTCGAAGATCTACACGCACAATTTGGTTGATTTTGGTCACTGTTTCCGGAGTTGAAACACTCACAGGGCGACCTGGGCGCTGGTCATCTTCAGTGGTCTCTCGGTCCTTACTACAGCGCTTACACCACTCAAAAACACGCGCACGAGGTAGAGAATTGTCTCCATAGACCTCTTGCAACAATTTATAGCACTCAGTCGGATTATTTTTCAATTTAACGTTTAACGACTCGAGCATTTACTTGGAACAAAACATCGTTTCAAAATATAACAGAGTCAACCACGAATAGAGTCAAGAATAGAGCAAAACATCGCTACGAACCTTTTTTATGATATTTTACACTGAACAGTTTAGACAGGGGTGCGAAGAGGGCGCGTGGTGGTGGAATAATTACAGAAGCTCGATTGGGCTGAAAGTTTGAATCGAATGTTTATATTTGCTTAATACGTTTTGTCCCATCAACCCATAGTGATGTAGTGTGATGGTCAATTTCTTCTTCGTCATTCACACAATATAACAAAATTTGTTGATTAGAAAGCCACAATTTTTGAAACGTTTCCAGTTTGCGACCCTACTGAAAAGTAGATTTCTTTTTTTTTATTCTTAATTGTGAAAGCCCTGCATGCGGAGTGTCACTTTTTTCAGTTCCAGTTCCCTGGATCAATTAGGAAGGGCGTGCACGGTGGCACTTTCATTTGTTTTTAAGTCTCGACGGATTTTTATATCGCTAATTAGTTTTCGAGCACGTAGCCGGGCTTTAAGAGGAAATGAAACATTTTTCGGCATTTTTCCATCTCTTCCGCGAGCCGTTTCGCGTTCCCCGTTCAACATTTGTGCAATTAGATCGTTCTCGACCAACGTTATGTCAAAAATCTTTCGTTGAATTACTAATCAGAGTTCCAATGTTCCAACTCGATTATAAAGGACGTAAAACAAATAATTTATACAAAAATTTTGATATTAGTATTAATTCATTATATTTTTCCATTCCCAGAAGAAATGAAAATGATATAAATGAAATTATATTGTTTATACATGTTTTATACTTAAGTTTCCCACCAACAAACCTTCTCCCGCGAAAATTAATTGGCCCTTTGTCCCTATTTAAACTACTCTTACATCTGATGGTTTCACATAGAGATTTTTTAAACCTATGACGATTGGTTAACCTATTTACAATTCTCTGTGTGAAACCACTTTTTACTAAACCCAACAACAAACCCAACTTTCCAATCCTCTTTATACAAAAGGGTTTGAAGAAATATTTAGCAGAGTAGGTTTCAAATTAGTTTATAAATCTAAAAAAACAAATTTGGAAAAGAGTTTATATGAAATTAGTTGTGGTGATTGTGACCGAAAGTATATTGGGCAGACTAAGAGATCCGTTGTAGTCAGGTTTAAAGAGCACAAATATGGACGGACCGGAAAATCAAGTATTGCCGCTCACGCTGTTAGCTATAATCATGATATTAAAATTAATAATGTAAAATTGTTAAAAAATTAATCCAATAATAAATTGTTGGATGTATTAGAAAGCATTAAAATTGATATATGTAAAAGTAGCTTAAATAGGGACAAAGGGCTAATTTTTTAGAGCCCACTCTATAGTTTAGTACTCAAGGAATGAATGTGAAGATTCCCGCCAAGTTCCCAAGTTCACTGGAATTAATTTTCGCGGAAGAAGGTTCTTCAGTCTCTGAAGACGGTAACTTGGTTATCGAAACGCAATAAAAAATGGTACAAAACAGATAATGTTGCATGGGTGATATCTTGAATGAAACTATCAGCTGAACTTCATGTTAAATTCTCACTGTCATGATTGGCAGCATGAGGTTATAAGCAGTACTCACAGACCATTGAGCTAACGAAGCTATTTTACAAAAATAATTATAAAAAACAATAATTCTTCTAGAAAAATTTGATTATCTAATTCTTTTATGATCTTTAATCACAGAATTCAAGATCCTAAATCATCATGGATGATGGCCAATCTCCTAATTGGAAATATAATGGTACACGAAGAAGTTTTTACGCTTTTGGAGGCAAATTAAAGCAAAAAAAAAACAAATATATTTCAAGAATTGATCGTTCTTTATCTCTAACAAATATATTTCCAAAAATTCTTTCCAACAAATCCATTAATACTGGATGTTTTGTTCTCTATGTCTAATCGAATCATGAACAAAGTTTAATAACTGATTCATCCCACGAAGAAAGTCTCGAAGGTGCTGATAACTTACCAGTATGTATGTAGGTGTGTTTCTTCATATCAGATTTTTGATGAAACCTCTTCCCGCAATATTGGCATGGATAAGGCCTAGTGTCGGAATGGATAAGAAGATGAGTCGATAAGGTGGATGATCGTTTAAAAGATTTCCCACATTGTTTGCATTCGAAAACTTTTTCTACATTATGCACAGCTCTGGAAATAAAGAGAAAAATAATTTTAAAAACTATTAACCTTCTATATTGGACAAATTATTCAATTACTTACCTATGTTGACTTAAGCTTATTTCATGTCCGAAAGTTTTGTTGCACAACTCACAAGCGAAAGGTCTTTTGCCATTGTGAGACCTCCTAGCGTGTACCTCTAGACCGTGCGGTGTCGAAAACATCTTCTCGCACTTTATACACGAGTAGACGTCCCCAATGGGCATTAAACCGGGCCGCATCAGAAAGTGATGATGATGCGGATGCACCCCAGAAGGACTGTTCATCAAATGATGCCTTAATCTATATAATTCTTCAGTTGAAGGAGGTGTTGGATAACTTCCCGGTTGGGATTGTCCCGAAGCCATCGCGGCAGCCATAGCGCTGAAGTAAAGAGAAGTGGGGTTCGGCAGAAAACTTCTTTCTTCGCCGTCTTTTTGAGGATATAAATTGTGAGGAAAAAACCCAGAAGGTACTAAATGTCTAGGTATAAATTGAGAACTGTATTCTTGCGCTGATTTCAGTTGCGCATCTTTAACAAAATCTATAAAAGGCGGATAAAGATAAGACCTAGTTACTGATATTGTTTCTTGTATACAACGATTGTCTGCTTTTTTAGGATTATCCGGCCGTAAAAGGGCGCTGACAGAAAAAGCTTCAGATTTTTTACTCGAAGGATCTATCTTTTGTATTTCCGTCACTGAAGTTGGTCTAAGTAATGGGGAATTCGATCTAGAATGTACAGGGGAATCTACTTCCAGTTCTGGAGAGGTACTTGGGGAAGGTCTCGGAGAATTTTGACCCCACCTTTGGTTGGTATATTTTGGAGACGATCGCTCATCTCCGCTATAGTAACTATCTTCTCGGTGGTGGTAAGGTTTTGAGTTGTTGTTATTGTTATTGTTACTGTTTTCTTCTTCGTCGTCCGATTTTGAAACTAAACGATTTATTCCAAACTTTATAGGATCTGAAATGAAAAAGTTACTTTAATAAAAAAACGACGCAGATATAATTGTTAGCTACACATAGTTTGATATAGATGATGAAGATACGTAAGATAAATCTGAAGAAACAGTTGATTGAATAGACTACAAACTAATAGCAAAAAAATACAGAACATTCATGAAAAGTATCAAACCTGTGGGAAGAAAATCAGTTGCCAGAGAGATGGGAAAAATGATAAGATTAACAGAAAACAAGGAAGAATTGAATACAATAATTCTTTCTATAACAAATTAACAATACCAGTTGCGAGAGCTGTTGATGTATGGCACTGCTGGAGATTATCTAAAAAGTTTTGACTAGAATAATAAGAAACGAACTGGGAACAATTCATAATCAGAAGTTGGTGAATATCATAGAGAACATAGGTATAGATCGCATAGAAATATTTGGTTATATGGAAGATTGGTTTTAACTCATGCAACAAACACTAAAGTTTTCATAGGGCGAGAATACAGTGAGACAGCGGGTTAACCATCGTTAAGAGTCGTCAAATCTAATGATTTTTGGACCATATTCTAGAAGAGGACAATAGATAATATCGTAATATTCGTAAACATCGTATTTGATACATATTGACTTTTATTTGTTGTTGTTATCTCGTGTTAATTCATCTGAATTTCCTATAATCGTCTAGATCAAGGCAGCTGAGAATAAATTTATTCACGAACATAAATAACATGTTGAATACAGAGAAAAGTTCATTACCTCGATGATTGTCTTTTCTAAATGCAAAGACCATAGTGTTAAAGGGTATCATTTTGAGATTAGTTGAGTCATAGATGAAGGGTTGTAGAAATAAAAAAGATATAATCCCTTGATTGTATGCTTGCATTGGTATCAGCGATGAAAACTATTTATTTCCGCCAGATGGATAGGTTTTGGTATATTTTATCCTGCTTTACACAAAAATCTTTCCGTTTTCACTGAACTCAACAGTTTAGACATAATTTATTGAAATGAAGAACATTCATTCTACTTTAGCTTTACCTACAACACCTACAACTTATCCATGACTAATCTTTTCTAAAATCTTTTTGAAATGTATCCCCCTTTCTAGCTGCGATACTGGGGAGCCCCGGGGTTCCATTCTTTTCAAAAAGTCTTGGATGTAATTGCGAGAGATCTTCCTCTTCTATTTAATACGCACCCAGACCTTCTGCTGTGGAGATCTACTTCGAGAGAATGTCCTCTAGGCAACAAAATCTGCACGTCGCATTATCTGCTAAGTTTGGCGTCTTCAGGTGTTTGTGAATCGAATTACTCATATTTTAAGAATATTTAACTTTTATTTTAGTGTGTGCTAGAGCTTCAGCACTTTTTCTTTTACTAGTTATCGTTGAAGTAACAATCCAAACTATCAATAGCTATACCACCATCTAGGGCAATATCACCACCAACTTAAATCACAGTTGAGGGCTATGGACCTCAAAAAAGTTTCATTTCTTATCGCTGGCATATTGAATACGAATTTTTATTATAAATACTTTAACTGAGGTCGAATGTAATTTCCTGAGGAACAGTCTCCATCCGGGTACCTCAATACCTTGACGTTATGTTTTATTGGAAAATATGAAGAACGATTTGATACAAGAGGATGTTTACCAAAATAAGACGAAATAACTTTGTGAGAATTATTTTTTTGTTTGTTTGGAACATTTAGCTCAAATGGTTGCTTTTAAAAAGTCATCAGCTAACGATACAGATAATATTATGGAAAACACAAACATAGAAATTGAAGAATTTGTTGCCGTAGTCGTTGTTTATGTATTCACTCACAAAAGAGGTGTTGGGGGACATCCTTTGATTCCTTCCTGAAGCGACAAGAGCTGTCGGGAGTTTCTCCGATATTCCTCAGGTGGTAGTTCATTGGACAGAGTCCAGTACCTGAGCTAATACAAGTGTTCGAGCTTTTATTGACCTTTTACAACCATAAGCTGTAAAGAACCCAAAAAAAAGATATATAAGTACCCATTTGCTAATAGAAAATAGAAATTAGAGAGGAAGTCCTGTATTCTTAATAATACAGTTTATCTGCAAGGTACAGTGTGCAATGTTTCAAACAGCTCGTAAAATCCAAACGATGCAGATAATATTATGGAAAACACAATCGTAGAAATTGAAGAATTTGTTACCATAGTCGTTGTTTATGTATGCACTTAGAAAGGATGTGTTGGGGGACATCCTTTGGTTCCTTCCTGAAGCGACAAGAGCTGTCGGGAGTTTCTCCGATATTCCTCAGGTGGTAGTTCATTGGACAGAGTCCAGTATGCATATATGTAATCTTCCTTAACTCGTCTTTGTCCAATGAAAAGGCCTTTTCATACCAATTGGTGGATTTTCATAATTGTTTTAAACCTGGTGTCTTTATCTCGTTTTTTTTAGGAATGGAGAACAGTCATTTCAAATATTATTACACAATAATGTGCTTGTAAAATCCGAATTTCAAATAGAAAATCATTTGAAAGAGAGACTTTCGACAGTAGACAAAGTTCTTATTACGGTTTGAGATGCAAAAGATTACGCTGAACTGAGTCGAAGCTCACTATAGAAAATTTCCAAACAAACAAGTTTTAGCTGGAAAAAGCATTTCAGAAAGGCTATTTACGAAATATTAATACTATCGAAAAGCGTTGTGGGGTCTCTACCATTTTTGTTTTTGAAAAACTTCGATACAGAAACTGGTAATAAAAAAGAAGCAGTACTAGAGGAAAAAACAAAACCATTGAATGGTACATAGGGGGTTGGAAATTTAGAAAAAACTGGAATAGAAGTTTATAGATAAACCCAATAAATAATATCAACGAATTCAAAGAATTTGGCTAAACTCGAAGAATATTAAATACATCGAGGGTTTCGTGGAAAAATAACTGTTCCCTTCATAAAGATCAATTCGAAAAATGTGGAATTTTAGAAAACCGTGGATTTACGTTGGTTAAATCTCCACCATATCATTGCAGACTAAACCCGATTGAATCGGTAAGGACACTCTTAAGTTCCAAGAAAGAATAATAGAATTGAATGAAACATTTGTTTTGTATTTTGTAAATAATTTGAGTCCTAGGAAAAAGTAGTTAATTATAGGATAAAAGACGACGGAAAAATGTGGAAAGTTGGACAATATTACTGATGAAATAATCGACCCACTCATTATGGATATTAGTTCATCTTCTGATCCCGATCCTTATTTGTATTTTTAATAAATAACTCTACTCATACTGGGAAGTATGCTAAACACATAAAAAGCTATAAGCAGCAACTAAATTGTTGGCCTGTCTACTAAACAAATTGATTCGCATGTGGAGTACGAATGCTTCATCATTTTATTACTCTCTCATTCATACAAATAGACTATAATGAATCTACAAGCCACAGGAGATATAATCATAAGTCAATAAAAGAAGTGACCATCAAATTTAATCTTCAATGTCGCAAATGTTTCAAAATAGTTTGATCAAGACTTAAAGAAAAGTCGAAACGTCAATTTTTCATCAATCTTTTGAAAATTATTAAAAAAAAAACTTATTTCGAAATAGAAAAGACCTAAAATCAAGAAACATAAACATTTCAAAGGTCTAAGAAATAAGAAATTGAAGTAATGTTGTTATAAGTGACTTTGTGAAATTATAATTAGCATTACTAACAAAGGCGTTATCAAAAAATTAATTGATAAAGTAAATAAATTATTAATAAAAAGATTGTTGCAAATGACTCTCGGCGATTACGAAATCAAGTGTATCATTGTGTGTGTGTGTGTGAACCTGTATTCAGCGTGTGACTAATGGCGCAATGAACCGGGTCGTGTTTTGTGAAGAGTTAATTGTTTGCGTCCCCAAGGGCCTAAATGCAATCCGACCCCCTCAATTATCACCCCCTATATTCGCTCCTTGTTCATCCCCGGAACTGAACAGCCACAATCATTGCGCGTTTTTTGTTCAATTTTTTTTACACCGACAAATCTCTCTAATTATAGAAAAAAACTACCCCTAAGAATAATTTATTTTTAATAATTCAAATCTATTTTGTTTATTTCTACAGTAATTCACTGAGTAGATGGAAAATCGGTAAAGTTTTCATTACTTTACCTTCCATACCTATAAATTCGAACATCATTCTTCTACCCTTGATTTAAAAATGTCACGAAACAACCCCTGTGTCACATGGGAAACAACCAAACATTGAAATATTATGTAAACACTTGACAGAACCCACAAAACCCCTAATAGTTCCATCCGCAATTTGTATACAAGAAAAATGTTTTCACTTCTTCAGTGCATGCGAGCGAATAACATGCTGACAGAAATTGTTTCCGGAAAATGTCAAGAAACAGAAATAAAAAAAAAACAATGAGAGTTACATTCGATGAAAGATATACAAGAGCGTACACAAACTTGCTTAAGATGGAGTCACCTCTCTTTATTCAACGAAATTTCTACAGATTTTCAGAATAATTAATTAGGGTGGCCCAAAAAATAAATCAATTTGAACGTATTATACAGTTTCCGAATATTTCCCCGGAGAGAAACAGTTAATAATATATTCTTTTGATAGTTTCACGAACCATTAGCCGACGACCGAATAGTTTAACAGAGGCTAATTTTTGAGGGGCTGGTCACCCTTATACTGTTGCTCCTCGCCCCTACACTGTTGCCTTTGTAAATAGAGCTTCATTCATTTATCCGACAAAAAGAATGAAGTGTATTATGTACGAGGGGGTAGCTTTTGAATATTTCATGACCTCTACGGCGACAGCTGTTGTTATGGATAAGAATTACTCGTGTTCCGAACAGAGGCTGATCGTAAAAAGGAGTTTAAGGTGTCTCAAGTCTGAATAAACTCACCCCAATGGGTTATTAATCGCATTATGAATGCCTCTTTAACTGGTGAAACTACGAACTTGAGATGATATTATGTAAAAAATCAGATGAGGTTAAATCTGGTGGACGTGATAACCAATTCGCAGTCAAGGCAATGAAAGCAAGTAGCGCGAGGGTGCATAGGAAGCTTCTTGATCGAGAGGGTGATACATTTCTATCATTAAAACAAGAAACCAGACGTAGCATCAATGGAAATGATCAATCATCAATGGTAAGAGACAAGCCAGCCAAAAGTACAACACTAGACAAACAGATGTCAAAATATAAGCAGTCTATTCAACAACGGTGTCGTGAGAGTTAACAATCATTGCTTCTTCTTCTTCTTCTTCTTCCGTGTATTAGGCGTAGTTGCCTTCGACATCCTTGCCTCCTATCCTGCTTCAAGGTTGTCGCTTCACTTTTTGGCCGGTACTTCTTCGAGGATTTATCGCGCTCTATATTGACCAGTTTGTTGTTATCCATACGACTTATGACTGATTCCATTCTTTCTTTCTTCTGATGTTCTCACTTCTTTCCCTGTTTCTTGCGTAGCACTTTCATCTCTGTTCTTTCCATTATTCTTTTGGTTTTTGCCGTGTCTCTGCAGTGTAGGTCATTATGGGTCTTACCGTGGCCTTGTATATTCTCGATTTGGCCTCTATTCCGATATGTTTATTTCGCCAAATGGTCTCGATTAAACTTGCTGTTATTCTTAAGGCTTTAGTTGTTTGCTCTCTCACTTCGAAGTAAGTAGAGTAAGATAACAATCATTGCATAGTTCAAAAACGACACTCAATATCTCTCTGAAGTGGAAGAGCTAAATTATTTAACAAATTTGGCCGGATAGTTTGTAAAAATTAATTTTTGATGGAAATGGGAGGATGTTACAGCCCAATATATTGCCACCATCGAAGGAGGAAATACAAAAAAATGTCCCGAATGCAAAAGAACGATACATCTTCAGAAGAAGACGAAACAGAATCAGAAGTATACGAAATAGAATGATAAACAAGCAAATTCACTGGACCTGCACCATCTATCATTTGATAAGTGATATATAGGGTCAAGAGACAATGCCAGAAACGTGATAAACAGCAATAATGGTACCAATACACAAGAAAAAGTACATACAGTCTACGAAATAAAAGCTTAGATCAACCAGCGGTTTATCTTTGTCGTTTTAACAAAGTTACAAATCAATAAGCGCAGTTCGGGATCATTTTCCGAAAGATCTCGAACTGCTCGAACTCTAATTCCTCAATGAACTAACTCCCCGTTCGTCTAGTACTTCTTTCTATAATATCATCAACTCATTCTAAAGTTTTTAAGTTTAGTAAGACGCTCTAGTGCATGATTAGCAGTAGTGGAAGCAAAATTTGTTTGCCATTCTTGTTTGCCAGCTTCTGAAAAGTAACTATTGGGTCCAGTATAGGCCTAGACTTGGGCCAGGTATGTCCAACTCTGGCCCTAGATTGGAAGCTGTTATTGACCCAGACTTGATGGGACTCTGGGATGATAACAATGTCCCTCGCTTGGTTTGCAGCCTGTACTAGGCCTAGTTAGTTAAATAATTGAATGTATATAGTTATTCAGAGCTCTGCCAAGCCTGGCTGACTATAGAATGGCCGAGGTCGGGTTACCCAGAGCTCAGTCCAGAATTGGGTGCCTATAGAATGGCCGTGGCTAAATTACCCAGACTTCAAGCAGGCTTGGGCCTTCAATGGTTTGCGAAGACCGAGTTGGCTCAAGCTAAGCCCCGTCGTTCAAGTATGGGGGCTCCTACATGGGTATTTTCCTATTTATTTTGTTCAAACACTTTGGGAACCTCTGATGTATGGTATATATAGTGTCAAACATGGCAGTAAACATGTCAAAATATCTAATTTTGGTTTTAGGAATGTAGTTTGTTCGTAATAAGGTAAAACTAAATCAAGCATTTCCATATTTATTTTCTATTTATATCCCTTTGAGATTGTTCATACCCGCCTCTGTCTATTGTATTACACCGTATACAACTGAACATACTCGATTATTGAAACTTTGATCGAACTTACACCTGCTGTTTTTCAGATTTTTCGCGATTGTTTTTGCGTTGTCAACATATTAAGCGGGTCTGATTGCGAATTAATCTGATAGCAGTCTCTCGCTGGCTCTTCAAAATGGAAAATTAATCATTAAATTTAATCAAACCTATTCAAAAATTCTCTTTTTATTGGTGGATACGTAGGAAATATAATTAAACGAATTGGAGTGATCAAATTATTACCCCCCACAACTCGATAGAGGGTGGGGAATGATTTTTAGATAATTACCATATTTTGTAGTACTGGCCGCAAGTAATATCTGAGTGAATATTCATAGAATATTATCGACAAGAGTAAGAACTGTCATTACTTGTCAATATTCTCCATATATGATAATTCTAGATAAAAATCTCCAAATTATTATTTGTGATCATCGAGAATGATTGACACGGAAACAGACTGACTTTATTGATTTTGTTTACATGAGCAGTTTGGCCAACATAATTCTTGACGATTGATACCAACTTAAACTTAACTTGACAAGAGTAAGAACTGTCATTACTTGTCAATATTCTCCATATATGATAATTCTAGATAAAAATCTCCAAATTATTATTTGTGATTATCGAGAATGATTGACACGGACACAGACTGACTTTATTGATTTTGTTTACATGAGCAGTTTGGCCACCATAATTCTTGACGATTGATACCAACTTAAACTTAACTTGACAAGAGTAAGAACTGTCATTACTTGTCAATATTCTCCATATATGATAATTCTAGATAAAAATCTTCAAATGATTATTTGTGATCATCGAGAATGATTGACACGGACACAGACTGACTTTATTGATTTTGTTTACATGAGCAGTTTGGCCAACATAATTCTTGACGATTGATACCAACTTAAACTTAACTTGACAAGAGTAAGAACTGTCATTACTTGTCAATATTCTCCATATATGATAATTCTAGATAAAAATCTCCAAATTATTATTTGTGATTATCGAGAATGATTGACACGGACACAGACTGACTTTATTGATTTTGTTTACATGAGCAGTTTGGCCAACATAATTCTTGACGATTGATACCAACTTAAACTTAACTTGACAAGAGTAAGAACTGTCATTACTTGTCAATATTCTCCATATATGATAATTCTAGATAAAAATCTTCAAATGATTATTTGTGATCATTGAGAATGATTGACACGGACACAGACTGACTTTATTGATTTTGTTTACATGAGCAGTTTGGCCAACATAATTCTTGACGATTGATACCAACTTAAACTTAACAGTTCCAGTAAATCAATCTAATGTTTTATAACATTCCAATTCACAACTAATTGATTTAAGTAGTTTTTTATTATCGTTATACTTTTACACAAATTTTTGTATTATACTTAGACCAAAATTTCAGACAATGAATACATAAGTATTCGAAATCTCGGTATATATTAGATTTAGTACACTTTGGTGTTTAATTTTGCCGAATTCCCACCACGAAAACGCTTAGTTAGTGTTTTTTTTTTTAATTAAAATTTATTTTCTAATAAAAAATACTATAACATTGATATTACGCAAGTTTTTCTATGAGTAATTTTATCTATGGAAATATTCAATTCGACAAATTATGTAAAATAGTTAATAACAATCTAACAGCTGGTTAAAAACTTTTTTATCGGAAATCCACGACAAACTTCGAATGTCATTTGGTACATAACTTTTACCCAAAAATCTACACGCCTTAAAATTGATTAATTCTATTAATAAAACTGATATTAAATATAGAGACTGCATTTATATAGTATTGAATTACAGTTAAATCAACTTTAATAATTACATAATATTATAATAAAATAATATGAAACGTTCATTAACTTTTATGAACTAAATATTAGCAATAATGAACCAAACGAAGCTCGGTAATACATTAAGTGTATGGTTAAGGATTATCCGTGCAGACGTTAAATAGATAGCGGTCGCATAAAAGGGCCGATAATGCAGGGATTTCAGTTATCGATGGCAGCTTGATTGATTACTTTACGGATTGTAAATCACATATAATCTAACATAAATTATTGTTGATATTACGTCGAGATCAAACATTCTTGGAATATTAAATATGAAATGATGGTTCAATAACATTTTGTACAATTCCACCTAGATGCGTATTCGTATAATTTTTACCAGGAACATCAAACGACTTGCAGCTTCAATTCTCCCGCTTTTGATTTTGTTGAAAAGCAAGTTCGTTGAAAGGATAGTTTTGTGATAAGTTATTTTGTTTGATTTTGTTTGATCCGTTTTTGGTATTCCGCAGTTCTTCTTCTTCTTCGTCTTATGGTGTCTATCCGTGACGAATATTGGTAAACATCGTAGAAATCTTTATTCTATGGGAGAAAGTTGAGGGAAGGTTCTAATGCACCAGGTTGTCTTTTGTAATTTCTTAGTTTTTATTTCCTCAATTATTTCTCGTTATTTTGCCATTTTTCTATGGTCTACTTCATTTGTTACCCGACAGTTAAGGCTATTTAAGAAATAGCTCAAAATTTTTTTTGTTCTAGATTTCAAAATTGGATTTAATCAAAAACCTCAACATTCGAAGAGTTTTTCAAACATCTAATTGTTCTTAAATGTATTTATATCCTTTCAAATTTTGTAGATGGTAGATGAACGCCAAAATTGTGTATACGAGGGCTGCTGGTTAAGTTTTGAGATAGAAAAATAAAAGAAACATTTATAATTGAAAATGGCTTTATTGTATTTCAAAATATTCTACATTAAGATCAGTAGACTTTTACATGCGTTTCATCCAATTATCGATTGTCCATTCCGATTCAGGACGTAACCTAACCTCCAAAACATGTGATTTGAACGCATAAACCATTTCTTCAGGTGTCAATGTGTCAATGTCAGTCAATGGATGTCAAACAAGGACTGCACGGCGGATGATAATTTGACTGTCTGTCGAGGTAAAGAATGTTTCGTTTTCTGCCATTGGTTTCCTTGATTCTTTTGAAAATTTCTGGTAAACAGATGCTGAACTGATTGCTCGAACAACTTTTGTTATATTTGCCTCGTCGTGAACCAAGTCTCTTGAAGCACCGCTTTTCTTTTCACCAATCTAAACGAGCTTTCTTTGGACGATTGACTGCGATTAAATTCGGAAAACCAACGATTTGATCCAAGTCGACAGTCATAGAAAATCATCGCGCGGAAATGACAACATGGCAGCACGTTTTGGGTACGTTCACCATTAGAAATGTCAAACTTTATGATGGTAATGTCAGATTTGACATATTTGTATCGGTGTTGCCAAATTAACTTAAGTAACGACCCTCGTAGTGCCCACGTTAATTTTCTGAAGGCCCTATTTCAAATGATTATTTTCCCGAACGAGTCAATTCAGCTTGTTTATCATTCTCATCTAAAATCAAAATGACTAATCCTGCTAATAGAAAAGGAAATATTAAATAGGCGGCTCGTGTAGGCCATCGAAGACCCCACAAGTAGAATAATTACGTCATTTCCGAACCGGTAGCCCGAGCAAAACCGATGCGACTGTGACCCTTCTATTAGCCCTCCATTTAATTAATTGTTTGAATAGTGACTTAACTACTTATACGAGACAGCTGATAAACTGTACACAACTATGGTTAAGTTATTGAATCAAGCCCCGAATTTTTTATAGTTACATAAATATAACTATTAAAAAAGTAGTTGAGGTAATGCTCCTTTTTGAGCAGCTTATCAATGTTATCTACAACTTTCCACGATTGAAAAAATGTTAACCTGTTAATCTAAACAGAAATATTAATAAAAAATAGATGGACGAATTCCGGTTCTACCAGAAGTCGACTGTAACTTTGTTATTTTAAATAGAGCACCCTATATATTAATACATTTTTGAAATCTACGTAAAATTTTAGTATACTTTTGTCTAAAAAGTTTTCTCAAAAAATGCTTACTTTTTGAGTTATTAATTCTTTTTGTAAAAAATTTGAAAGTTGCAGACCCTTATAAATTATTTTTTTACGAGGATACCCTTGAAGATATCAAAATGGTTTCTATTCGGTTGCTTTTAGCAATGTCAGACGTATATGAATCTATATTTAAAAATTTATTATTTTATACAGGGTGTGTATAAAAAGTGTTCAAAGTTTAACTTCATAAATATCAAATTTCTCAATTTTTTCATATATAACCACCCAGTTTTTTCTATTTTAATGCATTCGGGGATAAAAAATAAGGCAAAATCATGTATAATTTCCTATACCTAAACTTTACCGTTATCCAGATATTAAATGTTTTCTGTAAATATTTAGAGATGCAGGTGTGGTCCTATTCCAACTTTTAGTCGTTTCCGAGATATTTGAGGTTTTAAATTAAGTATTATTGTATATTTTTTAAGTTTTCCCTGTATACTTTTAGTAGGATTTGTAATAAATGACAGTTATTTAACTGTCATTAGTCAATTGTTGATATTTTCGAAAATAGTTAAAATGGCACGTTCTCAATTTAATAACGAATAAATAAA
This sequence comes from Diorhabda carinulata, assembly GCF_026250575.1. NCBI lineage: Eukaryota > Metazoa > Arthropoda > Insecta > Coleoptera > Chrysomelidae > Diorhabda > Diorhabda carinulata. Next base: position 33,916,463 of record NC_079461.1, on the reverse strand, counting down.
ATTAATGCATTTGAATAACGGTTTGGGTATAAGGAATTATACATGAATTTGTCTTATTTTTTACCCCCCAATGCATTAAAATAGAAAAAACCGGGTGGTTCTATTTAAAAAAATAAAGATATTTGATATTTATGAAGTTAAACTTTGAACACTTTTTATACACACCCTGTATATAGAGAAAAATGTTTCAATACAGATTCAAATATGTCAAACTTTTCTGAAAGCAACTAAATAGAAATCATTTTCATATCTTCAAGGGTATTCACGTGAAAAAATAATGTACAAGAGTCTGCAACTGTCAAATTTCTTACAAAAAAAATCAATAACTCAAAAAGTATGCATTTTTCGAAAGAAATGTAGACAACAGTATACTAAAATTTCACGTAGATTTCAAAAATGTATTAATATATAGGGTGATCATATTCCAAAATCCCAATGTAGAGATTTTCATGATTATTTTGCGATATACAGATAGTTTTAACTCGACGTGGAACACCCTGTATAGTCTATAACTTTCCTTTAATTCAGGTAAAGTCTTTGAGTATTTTAGAAGGTAGAAGCATTTGTCCTTGCAGGCTGCTTCACTTTCAAGTCTCAAATATTTCGTTTTCTATTTTGAAAAGAAGTTTTTATATTTTTTCTCCGTTCTCCTCGAAAGAACAAACTTTAAAAAAGAGTGCTACGCTTCAGACGAATGAAAAACTTGAAAAATGCGAATTAAAGTTTAAATTTAAATAATTTGCTACAGGAAATTTACGCATATTCAAAAGTTGAAGAAACTCTTAGTGGTCAATTAAATGAAGAAGAAAGTGAAGAATCAGAAAATGAAAACCGTACAAAGTTTGAGAACAAGCTCATGTCGGGGTTTTCGACGTTACCGGCTCCTGGACTAAAACAACTCACAGGGACTAATATAAAATTATCATTTTCCGTACTAGGAATTTTAAACAAATCGATTCCACGTTATCGGCGTTATCTAAGGTCTTCGGACAGTTGTGTGTGTGACTTGCAATTGCACACAAAAACTCCACTTTGTTTATTTGTTCTACTTTCGTGCTCCAATGTGATTGCTATCGTCGGTAAACAAATAAAAATATATATCATGTACGTTCTGAATTTATTACCTAATCATTAAAGGAAAATGATAGGGACATGCCTCGGACACTACATAGCGACTTTATTTGTCATGCAAGTGGGTTTACTTTTATTCCAGGATTGTCAAATCAATTGTTTTTTTAGTGCGACGACAAATGAATCTGATTATCTGGTAGAGATTGCGTCAAATCGATTTTTTTATGACATTCCACATCAAAATCGATTAATCGATCGCAATAATTCAACACATTGACAGTTGACATTGACAACACATTCTGAATTGACAGTTACTAACAAAATCATCTTATATTTTCATAGTTTAGAATATTTTTAAATCTCGTCCTACAATTAAGGCCGTCTACTTTGAAAAGGTAGTAAAGCGATAAATTTTCGGAAAGATGAATTTCTGAATTTCTGTCGAAGCTTGCCATTGATTGGAGAAAATTACCCTAAAACAAATTTTTGTTTGCCTCGCAGCTTCATTTAAATTTATAATCATTTTACTAAATATCTACGAAAATATTTAGTTTCTCATAAAAAATGAAACTCTAGAGAAAAGATCATGAATATTTTTCACATAAAGCAATTTTTTCAGCTCTTATTAACAAAAATATCTCGGCAGAGCTCAAATTAACTAACCTAATACAACCTAACCTAACTAATCTAGTCTAACCTAACTTAATCACCTCAAAAGTGTAAGCTAACGATAACGAGTAAGTATGTAATGAAAAATATAATATGGAGGATTAATTTCCATATGCTAAAGCAAACAATTTCAAACTCAAATTTGGGCTTATCAGTGTGCTAATAAAGCAATTTTAGCGAGATTATTTCGTGGTTTGAAACGTTTCAACATGTTCTGTTTAAAGTTGAAAAACAGTGTCTACTAACTAACTAACGAAATACCAAAATTTATCTATGGTGATAGTACGTTACTTTAGAAACTCTTAAAAATGGTACAAGCAATTGAAAAAGTGAAAATGATAAATTAATCGAATCTGTACTAATTGAGTTTCCATACAAATCAGCGCAAAGCGTTTTAATTGTAATTTTCAAGTGAGGCAAGTTTCAAATTCGATCCAAGATTTGCCATATACGTCTAAATCGTCCTTATAACGTTTTAAGTATGTCCATGCTTGATATTAAGCTGTCTCTATGATTCCAGTCAATAATCTTTTTTCGATATTTTCATTTATTCCACACATTCAACTTGTGGGTCTTCCATGTTTTCTTGTTCCTCCTGTTTTCCACTCAACAACTATTTGATTACCAGGCCATGTTTCATATCTGTTGGTACCTCAGAACCAGATGAACTTAAGTCCATATATAACAATTTTCAAATTAATACACCATTGTATGAAGAATTTGGTTTTACATTAAGCCATATCAGCTTGAGACCTCTGAAAAATCCCCTTTTTGTATTTTGAAATGGTTGTAAGAACCTAAGTTCCCATCTATGATTGATCCAAACGAACGTACATCAACTTAGGTTGTTGTGGCTCTGAAGTTTACAGTAAAACGCAAGCCCATAGCTGGACTTTCGTTACTACAAAATGATAACAACTCAAATGATAATAATGGTGAGGAAGATACACTTTCAAATGTTACAAAGGAACCGAGTCCAGTTCCTTCACTTACAGAAATAAGGTTGAGTATCATTGATTTATTATGTTTCACTAAATTAACACAAACCACAGAAGAAATGGGTCTATTCCAAAGTGTTTAATGAAGACTTTAACTTATCTTTCCACTTACCAGACAATGATACTTGCGATGTTTGTGATGAACTGGATTACTAAATTAAAAGTGAAACAAATGATGCAAAACTTAATGAACTCAAATAACAAAAAGGAAATCACCTGAAAGAAGCTTCAGTTAGGTATGTACTAAAGAGAGAAGACAAGGTGAAAGCTTGTGCTACTGAAAGCTTTAGAGTTGTTATATCTGATCTCCGAAAGCGCCTTCGAACTCCAGATTTGAAGAATTCCCAAAGTTTTTATTCAAGAAAACTTCTGTGATTTTATTTGGTGAGCTTTGAGGCATTATTCCCTTTTCTGTCATTGGCTCATAATTTTCTCTAAAGAATATTAGATCATGGGTCAATAATCCCATGAAATAATACTCCCATTATTTCAATCTTATCTGTCTTCTTTATTCTTTAGTATTTTCCAGCGTTAGGTAGAATTTAATGTGCAATGTGGTCTAGTTTTTATGAGCTTAGGCTATTCCTTCCTCTTAATAGCTTTTTCCTAATTTGATCGTCCACCAAAGCTGCTAAATGTATGCTTTCTTTGATATGTTATTCTATTTCTCCACAAACTTACACTGAAACCTCGCACTTTTCCTTCAATAATTTATTGTATTCTTTCATTTTTGTTTAAAATTCGCATTGTGCACCAGATTTAATGCCACGCGACAAATGGTTCTACTGCAAATAAAATAAGTACTAACGAAAAAAATGAAAGCCATTTCGGAAAATAGAAATCTTTGCTTCATTGTTGTGATAAACGCTTTGCTAGCTAAAATTAGTACTTTAAAGGAAATATATTGATTAAAATATTGTTATTTTTCACACTTTACTTACCAGTAGATTTTTCTTTGAAATTGGCCTCGATAAAAGGCGATAGGTACCTAGATCCCGCTGAAATGACGGATGAACCCCATATATTCCTACAATACGAAGCGAAACCACTTGGTGAAGGAAATTGAAGAGGTGAACCATTTCTATCCACACCTAAAATAAAAATAGAAACAACTTGAACTCCTTTTTTTTGTACAAACAAAAATAAAATGATAAAATCTGTTGATCAAGTCTCTATATTGTAAACTGGCGCCTGTAATCACGTTATTATTCAGTTTAATGAAACAAATCATACAACTGAAACCAATTGAGGCCTTAATTTGTTATTTCCCAAGTAGAATTTTTAAGGAGATAACGCCGTTCACAAGATTTATCTAAAGAAAACTTTAATCTTATTATTATTATTATCATTTATTTCTCAATTTGCTACTTGTACTTTAAAAATTAATCTAATCTACGAAATATTCAGTGACTCAGTATAGTTGCATGAGAAATTATGAAAAATATTGAGTGTAAAATAGAGATAGAAACAGGAAATAGTTTGGTTCAAAAACTGTCTACAACCACACTTAATTTAAAAGCACAAGGAATATGTTTTCAGTATAAATATTTCCAGACAAATATCCAGGGCCGGATTAAGCTAGGGGCTTGGGGGGGCTATAGCCCCGGGCCCCAGGTCCAAGAGGGATATTATTTTGTGAATTTTTCCGGGTTTCCGAATTCCTTAAGGGGGCCCCGTCATTATTTTAGCCCCGGGCCTTATAAATCTTAATCCGGCCCTGCAAATATCTTATTCAATATTGAATACAGCACCAATCGAAGACTATGCGGCTATAGAACAAAGGTTTTAGTATTTGAAAAAAGAAAAATGAGGATAAAATATGGATCAGTAAAAGTGAGATTTGGGAAAATGTGGTCACGTCGGGCGAAGAAAGTTACTACGATTGTACAGCGAGAATTTTTGACAGGTTACTATTATGAGAGGCATCCAAGATCCATTAATTGATTTTTGTGCTAGGATTATGTTTTAAATATACTATTCACAGTGTTTTAAAAGCTCAAATTCAAAGCTTTATAAATCGCCATGTAAAAATTGTAAAAATAAATTTTGTCTCAACATTCACCCTGTATAATTCGCGTAAGCATAAAACTGAAGGAATGCAATGGAGCTGTTGGGAACGTTGGAGGTTTTATTTATTGATTGATGCCATAAAGACCTTGATAACTCGCATAGTATTGGAATTATCCAATTTTATACACAGACATGACAATAATTTTTTGAAAATTTTTCGGTTTTGTGTCAAAATATTCAAAATAAATTTGTATATAGAGTGAGAGTGTGTAAAAAATTATCAAAAACAAGGTTTTCGTCGCTGGAGATTCTGAAAACTATATCAGTTTTTGAATCGGACATGTGGTTTTCCCGAAAATCCACTTTTCATGGATTTTCACGAATTTTTTCTTCGTCATAACTTTTTTTTCTGAAAACTGACAACTTTTTTTGCATCCCCAACATAAAACAAAAGTTTTTTCCTCTATTTTCATTGAGCATTCTCCCCTCTGAAAGTTGAATTTTATTTCAAAAGCTCAAATTCAAAACTTTATAAATCGCCTTGTATAATCAAATAAAAACTGGTTTATTTTTTCTGTGATAGTGCCTCTGCTTTTTTCTCACGATTTTTTTATATTACAACGATTTCATTTCAAAACTGTAAATACTACGAATTTTTGAGTTGTTATTTTTAAAATAAATTTTGTCTCAGCTTTCACCCTGTATAATTCGCGTAAGCATGAAACTGAAGGAATGCAATGGAGCTGTTGGGAACGTTGGAGGTTTTATTTATTGATTGATGCCATAAAGACCTTGATAACTCGCATAGTATTGGAATTATCCAATTTTATACACAGGCATGACAATAATTTTTTGAAAATTTTTCGGTTTTGTGTCAAAATATTCAAAATAAATTTGTATATAGAGTGAGAGTGTGTAAAAAATTATCAAAAACAAGGTTTTCGTCGCTGGAGATTCTGAAAACTATATCAGTTTTTGAATCGGACATGTGGTTTTCCCGAAAATCCAATTTTCATGGATTTTCACGAATTTTTTCTTCGTCATAACTTTTTTTTCTGAAAACTGACAACTTTTTTTGCATCCCCAACATAAAACAAAAGTTTTTTCCTCTATTTTCATTGAGCATTCTCCCCTCTGAAAGTTGAATTTTATTTCAAAAGCTCAAATTCAAAACTTTATAAATCGCCTTGTATAATCAAATAAAAACTGGTTTATTTTTTCTGTGATAGTGCCTCTGCTTTTTTCTCACGATTTTTTTATATTACAACGATTTCATTTCAAAACTGTAAATACTACGAATTTTTGAGTTGTTATTTTTAAAATAAATTTTGTTTCAGCTTTCACCCTGTATAATTCGCGTAAGCATGAAACTGAAGGAATGCAATGGAGCTGTTGGGAAAGTTGGAGGTTTTATTTATTGATTGATGCCATAAAGACCTTGATAACTCGCATAGTATTGGAATTATCCAATTTTATACACAGGCATGACAATAATTTTTCGGTTTTGTGTCAAAATAATGAAAATATATATGTATATATAGTGAGAATATGTAAAAAATGATCAGATATTATGTATTCGACACCGGAGATTCTGAAAATCATATCAGTTTTTCATTGGGACGTGTGGCTTTCCCGAAAATCCAATTTTCATGGATTTTCACGAATTTTTTCTTCGTCATAACTTTTTTTCTAAAAACTGACAACTTTTTTCGCATCCCCATATCATTTAACCAACATAAAACAAAAGTTTTTTCCTCTATTTTCATTGAGCATTCTCTCCTCTGAAAGTTGAATTTTATTTCAAAAGCTCAAATTCAAAACTTTATAAATCGCCTTGTATAATCAAATAAAAACTGGTTTATTTTTTCTGTGATAGTGCCTCTGCTTTTTTCTCACGATTTTTTTATATTACAACGATTTCATTTCAAAACTGTAAATACTACGAATTTTTGAGTTGTTATTTTTAAAATAAATTTTGTCTCAGCTTTCACCCTGTATAATTCGCGTAAGCATGAAACTGAAGGAATGCAATGGAGCTGTTGGGAAAGTTGGAGGCTTTATTTATTGATTGATGCCATAAAGACCTTGATAACTCGCATAGTATTGGAATTATCCAATTTTATACACAGGCATGACAATAATTTTTCGGTTTTGTGTCAAAATAATGAAAATATATATGTATATATAGTGAGAATATGTAAAAAATGATCAGATATTATGTATTCGACACCGGAGATTCTGAAAATCATATCAGTTTTTCATTGGGACGTGTGGCTTTCCCGAAAATCCAATTTTCATGGATTTTCACGAATTTTTCCTTCGTCATAACTTTTTTTTCTAGAAACTTGCAACTATTTTGGAAACCCCATATCATTTAACCAACATAAAACAAAAGTTTTTTCCTCCATTTTATTTTACCAGATCAAAAATAAACTTCCATGTTCCACGTAAGATTAAAATCATATTTGGAGGATAGACATTTCCTTGTCAAATGTCAAGATAAACACCCAATCAACTGAAGCATACCATAAGGAAGTACAATTAGACATATACTCTAATCTAATTCATATTTTTGATGTGCCAACCACCAGGAAAACAGAAATAGCAACGATTACTGACACAGCAGTTCTTGCAAGACATCCAAACCTCCAACTGCATTGTAGAGTTTACAAGATTCAAGATACAAAGATTTGTCAGTTATTAGAATTAAAAAAACTGTTATAAATTATAGTCCATGTTGTCAAAAACTTATTCTAGTGTAAAAAGAAGATCCTCATTGGATGATAATTTCCTATTGTCGCCTTAAATTAATATAATAACTACTTATTATCCTTTAAAGGCCAATTTTATAGGTTAAGATAAAACTGGAGTTGGAACTGTGGTTTAAACTCTAGTTTGAATCAAGTAAAAACAATTTGCAATGCAATTTATCTGACAATAAAGTGTAGAGGTTTTGGTTAACCTTGTGAAAAAAATAAGTGGGACAATCTAGGACTAATAACTTTTGCTTTCTCGACGCTTCGACAATGTTGATAATTTCTTCATCATCATTGTCGAGTTCATCAAATATAAATTGTGACATCATTCTACAAGAACCCTTTATATTATTGTTAAAATTATAACAATTTGGAAAAGTTTGGTCCGTATCCTCAAGTTGAACTGAAGTTTAAACCACCCCCAAACGTTTAGACCGTTGGAAGACTGTATCTAACAGATTCAGTTGGGCGAGATTCAGATTTTGATATTTTTACTTCATCCGCTTATCTATTAACAAGAATTCAAAAGGATCAAACAGTAAATAATCTTCTTTCGTAAATTTATCTGGATTATTTCTTGTCGATCATTAGTATTATCATCAATAAATAATTGTTGATAAATCGTTAATGGAAATAGCTAGTGACGAACCAAGAAACTAAGAGACTTATGGGATTTCGATAAAGCGAAGGACGCCATCAGGAATATCGTTTTTGTTAGATACATATTGTTTATTTTTTATTTATTACATCACGCAATTGATAAGAATTATTACCGTTATAAAACGCAATACCCTCCAAATGTGAGACCCATTTTTCGTGGATGTCATTAAACGTTGAATTGCCCAATCTGTTACCAACAATAAATTCCTCCAATAGTTACTATGAGTAATAAAAATCGGTTTTATTTATCCTGTATATTGAAAACAGATTCCATGGGCCGTTTTTACTTTATCACGATGTCACGAATACATATCGATGAAAATATTAATGAAATTATAGAAAGACATACCAAAAAATCAATTAGGTGGAAACGAACCTTTCGCCGTTGATTTCAAAGAATTGGGTTGAGAAAAAAAGAAGACAAGATGGTACAGAGTTTGAGGAAACTACAGTCAAAACCATGTGGAACCTAACAAGTGAACCGTTACAAGAAAAATATGAAGAAATGAAAATTATTATTGACTTCTTCAAACAATAAGGTTATAAGTTTCGTAGAAATAATGAAAATGTTAAATTTATGGGATGAAAATGCCCCTGAAGGGCTGCAAATGAAATTTTATCACATAGCCGCGGTAGAATTAGCTTGGCCAGATGGGGAAGCTGCTGCTGCTAAAACCTCAATCAAAAACCTCTAAAACCCCCACAATTCTCCTACAAAATATTCTAATAAATATTAAATTGAATAAATAACGTTAAAAATAATAAAATATCATGAAACAAATAATAAATTTTGAATAATTTCATTCAGTACCATAATTTTTTCAAATTCTTTATTCTTGAATAAAAAATACCCCTAATAACATCCCATCCCATATTTTTTCCTCTAAATTTGGATACATCGATTTTTCGCCCTGTATATACACGTGTAACATCAATAGTTTTTTTTGACCTTGTATAGTATGTGCCTCACCCCACGAGCAATCACAGAATAGTTTTTTTTCGACCCTTTATAATATGTGCCAATCTACTCGACGACGACGAGTCACTTTGTACCAATATGCCTTTTTGACATCGATTTTTTCACCCTTTATAATATATGCCATCCCAGTCGACGACTAAGAGTCATTTCTACACCAATATTCCATCGATTTTTCGACCCTGTATATACCTTTTTAATGGCCTTTTAAGGTCTTTTTTCTATACACCCTGTATATACCCCTTTTGACATCAATAGTATTTTTTTTTGGTAATTTTATTCTTTCGTGATCCCCTCGTAATTTTGTCTATAGATAATCGAAAAATCATCCGATTCCGATGAATTTTTTTTTTAAATCTACGGCAGATTTACGAAAAAAATTATGGTAACAAAAAAATGAAAACATATATTGGTTAGGTTATGTTAGGTTAGGTTAGGTTAGGTTAGTTCAGGTTAGGTTGGGGGGGGGGAGGTGTGCTAAAAATTCAGAACAAATGTACACATTTGGCCAATTTTTCAAAGTTACCTTTTAATTTTCTACACTTGATTACAATAAGTGATTTTAAGAATATTTTTGTTCATATAACTCAATAAAAAGTAATTGTAAAAACATGATAAATTTACATTTCTATACAATTTTTGTTTCAATTTGTACGTTTTTTTGTGTAGATTATGAAAAAAAATATACCAACTTCATTTGATTATTTGAAAAAAAGTTTTCGACAATTATACGTGAATTAGTGCATTCTCATGAACATTTAAAGCCCTGCAACCAATATAACTTCTCATTTTTTTATTCCCATAATTTTTTAAACGAATATTTAAAAAAAAAATCATCGAAATCGTATGATATTTCGATTTTCTAGAGCCAAAAAACGAGGGAACAGCAAAAGTATAAAATTACTTACACCTTTTTGACATAAATGGTATCTTTTCACCCTGTATATACCCCATTTGACATCAATAATAACTTTCGCCCCGTATATACTTTTGTGACATCGATAGTATCTTTTTTTCGCTCTGTTTGTACCCCTTTTGACATTGAAAGTATCTTTTTCCACACACCCTGTATATACCCTTTTTAAAATCGATTTTTCGACCCAATGTCTGAAAGGTCACGTGACTCGAACCGAACCACATCTTATAATACCGGCATCTTATGCAATATCTCCCTACCTGTATAATTATTCTTAAAAATAGTTGAATGAAACAAATTCTGATAGAACGATAATAAAATCCAGCAATCAACTAAATTAATGATTATTATAATTTCACAACATTACTAAATCACTAACGGATTCTGTCTACGAGTACGATTTGCACGATGTCTTAAATGATGTCTGTAAAGTAAAAATTCCGGGACCACAAGAAAATAGTTCCCGACATTTTGCTGCAATGTTTTGACTTGACACATTGCTATAAAAACTAATTTTATAGGCCTCAAAATGGGAAATGGAAATTGGGATTACATGGGCAGAAAGACAAGGAGTGATCAATTTTGATCTGCAGCTGGAATTCCGTCGATTTAATCATTCTTTGAGATGCCATGACAAATGACGTATGACATATGACGTATGACTCGGTAACTACGAATTCCAAGGTGTGCTACAGATATCCCAGGAAGTCATACGCGATTTGATATCTCGAAATGAATATCTCGACGAGGCGATAAATATCAGATGGCAATGTGTATGTTAATATCTAGATCTTCGACCCTCGTTTTTCTGCATTTGTAACCCCAAATTACTCGTGAGAAACCAATAGAACTCTATTCTAAATCATCACAGCACTCAAATATCTTCAGGTACAATCTTGAGAACCATTCCGAGACTTTATGGTGCAGCATTATGCTTGAAAAATACAGAGAAAGTCAAAATAATTCGGCACAGTGAAAAGAATTATATTTCTGCGGTCTTAACAGAATTTATTGAATGGTGTTTTCCAATTCGAAAAATTTAATATCCGTAGCTGACGTTTTTTTATTAAAATGAATATTTGCAATGAACATTAATCTAGTGAATTAGGTTTAAATTTCCTATAAATTATATTGAGATAAAATATTTTCATTAAGCCTTACTTTAATATTTGATTTACAGCTTTGACGGCCCTCAAATACATAACGCGATCATAAATACATCAAATACCCTGTCAACTGATATACCAATGAAATTAAATGCAAATAAATAGATAACCCTTCAAAAGTAACCGCCTCTCACTGGTACGTGCAACTTTTATTTACTAAAAATTGATCAAATAAACTGATAAGTAACATCCGACAAATGTTAGAAATGAACTTAATTTAGTTTTCTCATTAAGCACATGGGAAAAATTAACCATTAATTCTTCTTCTTTTTTAAACAAAAGTTTGGAAATAATTTGGGCTTCTTCTTCTTCTTCTTCTCTCATGCCGTCTTCTCATTGAAAGTCGGCGACCACGTTTTTAAATGGGTCTCCGTCCCTCGCAAAATAAAACTCTGCCCTGCATTAGGTTCTGTAACATTAAATATTTGTGGTTGCGTAAGATGTTTCCTATTTAAGATGTTTTTCTTAATTTAATAATTGTCAACAGTTTTCTTTTGCAACCAATGCGTCTTGGTACTTCGTCTTTGGTGATTCTGTGAGTCCAGGGTATCTTCAGGATGAGTCTATAGAGCCACATCTCAAATTTCTTGATCATTTGAGCTTTCAAGGTCCAAGTTTCCACTCCTTGCAGCAGTACTAACATCACATAACATTCCATGAATCCTATTTTGACGTGGAAGTTTAAATTTCTGTTTAATAATTGTCAACAGCTTTCTTTTGCGACCAATGAGTCTTGGTACTTCGTCGTTGGTGATTCTGTGAGTCCGGGTATCTTCAGGATGAGTCTATAGAGCCACATCTCAAATTTCTTGATCATTTGAGCTTTCAAGGTCCAAGTTTCCACTCCTTGCAGCAGTACTAACATCACATAACATTCCATGAATCCTATTTTGACGTGGAAGTTTAAATTTCTGTTTAATAATTGTCAACAGCTTTCTTTTGCGACCAATGAGTCTTGGTACTTCGTCGTTGGTGATTCTGTGAGTCCGGGTATCTTCAGGATGAGTCTATAGAGCCACATCTCAAATTTCTTGATCATTTGAGCTTTCAAGGTCCAAGTTTCCACTCCTTGCAGCAGTACTAACATCACATAACATTCCATGAATCCTATTTTGACGTGGAAGTTTAAATTTCTGTTTAATAATTGTCAACAGCTTTCTTTTGCGACCAATGAGTCTTGGTACTTCGTCGTTGGTGATTCTGTGAGTCCGGGTATCTTCAGGATGAGTCTATAGAGCCACATCTCAAGTTTCTTGATCATTTGAGCTTTCAAGGTCCTGGTTTCCACTCCTTCCAGCAGTACTAACCTCACATAACCTCACAACTCACTTACTTCAAAGATATCACCCCTACTTGTGAGTAAATTCGAATTTTTATCAAACATCCGAAAAGTGTGTCTCCGTCAAGATGTTTTTAGCTAAGAACAACCTCCCGGTATTAGACCACCCACCATATTCACCGGTTCTGGCACCTTGCGATTTCTACCTCTTCCCTTAAGTCAAATCTGCATCGAAAGGAGCAAGATTTGAATCTGTTGAAGCTGTGAAAGTAATAGCGACGCGCGTCCCGAAGGAACTGACAGAAAATTTGTGGTATTACCATTTTCAATTACTCTTTTAACTATTTTTTCATAGATACAATCATTTTTGTCATTTTTACTTTATATATAGTTTGATACCCTTTTCATGATAAGAATCTGCCGAGATCACCTCATCATTGTTGGAAAATCTTTGATCAACTAGCCATTTTTTAAAGTCTGCAACAAAAAATAGTACGAACGGCTTAAATCTGGCGAATAGGGCGCATGAAATAGTAATTTTGGCCATTGCAATAACGGATTTGTGAGCTGGTGCTAAATCTTGATGAACCAACACTTTTTTCTTAGCCAAACGCGGCCGTTTTTGCTCGATTTATGCTTTGCCTTCTTTGGAGCCGGTTCTCCATTTTCAGTCCATTGTTTCGATTGTTCTTTTGCTTTGTGTGTAAATTTAGGCTTTTTTTCTATGGAACATTAACAAACACTCGATAAAAACATCTTCAAGATGCTGTTTTTCTACTATTGTCAGCGAACGCGGCATCCATCTTGCACACACCTTTCTCATGTCCAGATTTTCACTTTTTGGAATGCCTACTACATCTACTAGATCGCGCACTTTCAGTCCACGACTATTGAGTATTGTTTTGTGGATTTTCTTCAACTTTTCTGGAGTCCTCACCTCGTTTAATCGACCACTGCGATGAAGGTCTTCGCAGGTCGTACGGCTTCGTTTAAACTCTATTACCCAATATTCTACTCTTTATAACGAAGGAGCAATCTCACTCAAAGTAGAATCTAGCTTAGCTTTTATTTTGGTCTTCTCTAGATCAGGCTAGATACTTTTGGAACCATCCTCGTATACCTAATATATTTGTATAGGACTAATTTGACTTGGAGGCAGATTCAAGTTAACTAACTTTTGTATTGAGGGAGAAAAATAATTAAATATTGATTCTTCGATGCCGTTATTTTTATTTTGTCAATTTAATAATAAATTTCGTCAATTAATACGGAAACCCAATAGATTTCGAAAACTTTCTAAAATAGTAATAAAAACTCGATGTCTAAATGCAATTGAATGTAGTTCACACAGAAAACGAACTATTGAATGGGAGCCACATGTTGACTTTGTAAAAAGAACGAAATGACAATATTGTGACAAAAAAAATTATTAAAAACATCTAAACATATGCGATATCTACGATTTTTCTCCATTGGCGTACATCTAACAATTCAACCGGAACCAGAAGAATTATATAACGAATTATCTAACAACTTTGTATTCAAATAAATCCTAGAACTGACCGTCATTTATAAAAACTAACCTTTCGAAAACCCTTCAACACATACCACACCGTATATCACCCAATTGTCACTTTCACGGGAAACTTATGGTGATTATAACTGTTCCACAATATCTTTGTGGCGTACTCTACATCGTTTGGGGTTTTCACTCAAAAGAAACGCCAGTTGAGACACCCATGATGGGTCAAAAAAATACTACACGAAAACTCTTTTTAATAAAGGTAAACTTTTCGAACGGATACCAGAATGTGTGTTTTTAGCAGTCAAAATATTTCGGATTCCAGCTTGGATTTTCCTTCCGATAAAACCGAAGATCGGTTTCATCTTGCAAGCCAATAGAATTTTGAGTGCCCCAAGGGTCAGTACTAGACCCTATTTTGTTTCTTCTCTTTATTTTTTATTGTATATCATACAACAACACTTGAAATAACTTTATTTGGTCCTTCGAGCCTTCCAAACGTCGTTGATTAATAACCAGATTTTCAAATGTCTGTTTTTGATAACCGGCTCGAAAGACCAGACAGTGTAACTGAGAGAGTTGGTATAGTGTGTTTACTATGCATATGATCAAAGGTTCTAGAAATTCCAACATGATATGAAAGATTTATCAGATATTTTTGTTTCCTATTCATTATAATCAAAATTTCAACTTGAAATAATAAAAAAAAAACTAAGAGATTGTTATAAATCACATGAAAAATAATGATGGTGGAATAGTTAATAATCTATCAAAGTATTTGAAGGGATATAGAAGAAGAAGAAGAAGAAGAAACTTGACTGTATGATAAAGTATCAACTGATATTGAAAATTTACACCACAACACTCACAATTACTGTTTCTTCAAGCTTTCCAAAGGTTTTGGTGTAGTTCTCAAAGTGTCTTCCAAAGGTCAGTGATTCATAACAGACTCGAAAGTTTCGAATCTGTAACCTGTTGTGGACAATTCCTTGAAATGGGAGTTCTCCTGTTTTGTGCTGAGATCAGATTCTGAAGAACTGAGTTTATCCATCTCCTAAACAGTCTATTATACCCTTATTGAGTCGCATCTCCGATATGCCCTTCCCTTCTGGGGTACTTGTTAACTTAATTAGTTAAGGGCTCAAAATTTTACAATGCAAAAAAATGCACAATCACTTGCCAATTTTCTAAAATAATGTCCATTTATAATTTAATTTGCATAAAATCCTTCGCAAAATTTTCCTGATTCTCCCATGATAGAAAAATCATTCAACAACAAGTGCATCACATGTTTATTTATAAGTCATTGTTTCCGGATGAAATACGTGAAACTTAATACCGTTTCATTTCTTTGAAAGAAAAAGATTTAACTTTGGTTTTTATTTTGATACATGCGTCATACTTGGATTTCAATTTTTTGCCGTTCGCATCTGGTGGAGTTTTTCATATTATAATAATAGTTCTACAGCACATTTTTTATGTGTCTGTGTATTTCAAAAACTACTGCACTGATTTTCTTACTGTTTCCCAAATAAATATAAATTGATTAATGAGAATGTTACTTTGAATAATTTGTCAGCTTGGAGTAAATACTTTGAAATATGACGATAATTATCATTGAAAGTGTCTAAGCAATTAAACTAACCTATCTTTCAATATAAATTCTTAGCATATTAAATATTGTAGTTAAATATTCCATGCACATTATTATGATATTTTGAACCATAGAATTTGAATGAATATCTCAAATAGTGGCAAAAAGTATGTACACGAAAATAAATTAAAGCGAGTTTCTTACTACTGTTCTTGCCGAGGTAGAAAACTCATTATGTAAATTGTGACTTAAAGGTATTTATGTGCTTTGAAAAGTTAGTTTCTACTTAACTATCAGGGTTGCTGTTCATATTTACGCGATACCAACTCTTTCTGACTCTCATTGACATTTCTGTTATCAACTTCATATTACTAAACATAACCTCAATCGAGATTGTTACATTTGAATGGAAATAATGTTGTTCACTAGATACTAGTGACATCTACATAACCTTAATTGAGATTGTGTCATTTGAAATGAATGAATGGTGTTCACTAATTATTTGTGGCATCTTCCACACCTGTTAAAAACTAGTAAAATGAAAAACATAGACGCTGAGCTTGAATCTCTTGAATTTCTGTATTGCGGTCCGAGAAGGTGCTTCACGTCGACCCAAAATTGTTTTAGTTTTACGAACCGTCTCTGCCAAACTTTCACCATTTTTATAGTGAATTTTAATAAATTCAATGCTTTGTTGTAGCGTGTATCGTTCCATTTTCATTAATGGCGTAGTTTCTACTTGTCAAATGTCAAAAAATGACAGCTTCAAAAGTGACATTTACCGAAATAGCGGGCTGTTCAAAATAACACCTCTTTATATCTAGTTGTTGATCTTTCACTTTTTCCACCTTGTACGTCTCGTACAATGCCATTGATTTCGGAACGGAACGTTCCCATAAAATTTCGAAATTTTAATCTATACGCAATCAATTAAACTCAATTATCCGTTTGTTTTTCAGTGAGAATGAAGGATGTCAAAAATCAGACTTAATTAACCCGGCTTCTTATAAATTGATTTATTAGAACAAATGTCGTTTTATCATATGATAATTACCGTCGGGAAAAAATGTAAAGAACAAAAGCCCACTTAAGATATTTAACCGTCAAAGGATTTATTTCGGCAGCTGTATTTTCGTCAATTATTAGTAAACAGCTTAGATGAGGTTTGGAGACGCGATTATGCGTCATAAAGACGTTTCTTTCGGAGGAAATGATGCAGCAAAATTTGCTTAAATCTTCTTAGTGGTCTCACAAAAACAAAACTTCAATTAACCCTTCAACTTTGTACACAATCAACGAAACTTCAACTCCGAGTATCCAAATTATTAATTCACTTATTAGTACAGTAAAATAAAATTTTAGAGCGAGTATCACACACAGAAAGTGTGTGGTAGGAAGTACAAAACTCAACAAAAGACCTCCAATTGTCTTTCAACGCGTCTCGAAAGCTTGAGGCTCTTTTTAGATAAAGAAAGTGGAAAAATGTGAATATTTGGTGTTGGAATGTCGTGGAATATGCCTTGGAACATTAAAACTGTCTTTTAATTCTTCAAAATATGTGATTTGAACGCATCAACCGCTTTTCCAATCGTAGATTTATGATTGATCTGTAAAAATTCTAAATCATTGGGTGCCAAACAAGGACTTTCGTTCTGTATTCATTTATCTACAGAAAGCTGCGTTTTTAGTGTTCCATGTAGTGAAAGTGACAGTTCCGTACTGCAAAACGCTTTCGGGACGCTCTGGAGTGACTCTAGCCACTTCAATGTTGACAGTTGACAGTTTCACTTCGATGATTTTGCATAATTTTCAGAAATTATTTGTTTTATTTGTACAAATTAATGAATAACAACGAATGACATTACAAATATTAAGTACATTATATTGTTCAAAAGTTTTGGATCTTATGCGCACGGTGGGTTGAAATCCAAAGCAACTATAGACGATGTTATTCCTTTGAACTCGTTAAATTTTGCCAATTAATAATGTCCGCAGTTGTACTTTTAATATTACTGTTATAAAATTAGAATTGGACGTAGAAAAATGTTTATATGAAACTCGTGAGTAAAGTAACTTTTTTTTCATTCGTAGGAATTGTCGTCGTAGATCAAACCGTCCTACTCGTGAATAAAAGTGTTACTTTACTCACTAGTTGGATAAAAACTGTGTTTGTAACAAATCTAAAGTTTTAGTAGTTTATAAAAAATACATTAGGTAATAAAATAATATTATGATGAAAGCAGATCAGTCCGAGATTACAATGCTAAAATAATTTGATTTCCATATTAGATTCTCTTTGAAGTGAGGCGCTGAATTGCATTTTGTTGGCGTTAATTGAAATTGACGAAAAAATAATTAGTTTTCCCCACATTACTCTGTTTCGTCAGTTTCACATTCCATTTCATCGCCGGTCTCTACACGATATTTCAGAGCTTATGGATCGTTTGCTCTGTTATTTCGAAACGAAATTTATTAATACAAAATTTTATTAACCTAACCAAAAAATTGATTAAAATTAAACTTTTTTTACTAAATTATCAAAATAATTCTCCATAAATACCCTTCAATAAACTCGTTGTTGAAAACTTCTTATGGGGAAAGGTTTTATCTTCTACTATAATAAAACTGAAGAATCGGCGTGTCTGTCCCTTGGTTTGTTTTCCAAAAAAAATGGTTCTAGGTGATAAAGGAATTGCAGCTGAACACAAAAATACAAGTTTTGAAAAAAATGTTTGTCTGTCTGTTTGTACACGTTAATTTCTGAAAACACTAGACGGATTTTCATAAAACTATCACTAATTTCTTCAGCTTAACCTGGAGCAACATTTTAGGTTATATTTGATCAAAATTGGTGTACGAAAAACAAATTTATGTTGATTTAAAGTTAATTACCAAACTTTTCTTTGGCATTTAGCTTCGCGGCGTAATTTGGGCAACATGTAAGTAACCCATATAGAATTTTACGATTTGCTCAGACTTGGGCCAAATATATAAAATTCTTGCCCTAGCTTGGAAGCCGTTATTGATCCAGACTTGGTGAGATTCTGAGTTGGTTTGCAAGCCTGTATATAAAGAAATTTTGTAAATACTTATTACATAACTGTTTTGTTTTTATATATATTATGTTGTAATTTGTAAGTGTAATTTTTGTTTGATATATTGATCTGTTTATATCAAACATGGATTTTATTCATTCTTGGTAATATATAAATAATAGTAATATAAGAGTTTATAAAAATGAACCAAGGCACAGCTAATTTCTAATATTAAAATTTCTAGTATAGATTGATATTAAATAGTCCTATTGTTTTGACATATAACCTCGCGGATGTCACTTGTCATAAGTCAGTTTTTTTGACACTCATTAGATACGTTCGGTAATAGCTGAACAGAGCGAGCAGATAGTGATTAGTTTCTTAACCTAAAATAATTCAAAAAGTCTGCTAGAACAGTAACTAGTTACTAGTAAAGTATGGAATTTTATGGTAGTACAAAATAATATTTTAAATGACTATTTGGTGTATAGAGAACCAATTCGTGACATCTATAGATGGTATTATACTGGCAGTAAACAATACACAAAACAAATCTGGGAGCTCTCTTTCAAGAGATGGTGCACTGAATTTTTCGCAAATGTTGGGAGCAATTTAGAAAAAGAAATTGAGAAACCATAGAAAAAGTTTTATTTTAAATCCAGGAATCAAATCAAAATTACAAATATAAAGAAAAACTGAAACAATAAAAAATATTTGCGAGAATTTAGTCTTTCCTTTGGAACACATTATAAATAATTCATTTGGATCAGAAGTTGTGCCAAACAAGTTTGAATTTGCAACAATAAAACTGATTTTTGAGCCAAAAGACAAATACTTTTACTTAACAAATATTTTTGAGGAAGTACTAATTCTGATATACTTGAGAAAACATTCATTCATCTCCAAGAAACAATTCGGGTTTCAAAAAAATAAGTACTCAAGATGCTGTTACAAAAATTACTTCAAGAATTTGAAAAGTATTAACTTCCATAATGTGTTTTTCAAGGGCGGATCCAGGGGGACATTTTAAGCCTTTTACCCACAAAATATAACTACTCGAGAGTAAGATCTTGATGCCGAGGTGCGACTGAGTCCCGTAGACGAGCAAGTGCATCGAAAATCGATTCTTTTGAATCGTTCATTTAAAAGAGCGTTCTTTCGAACGATTCCAAAAGAACTGCGACTCTTCTTGCCTTCCCTTGCTAGTTCAACTTTATCTTCTATCCCGGAAATGGTTTACTAGACATTTGATTCTTTCGAGTAGACCAACTCCTGAGTCGTTTACCCATAGAGCCTTAGACCGACTCCAGGTTCTTTTTTCGATTAATTTGATTCAATTCATATTAATTAGTTTATGTCAGATTTTTCTACTTCTCCGTCTTGAATTTCCTGAGCATTTTATTTCTGTTTTATTAGGTATTGTTTTGATTTTCGAAATATTCGTACTTTTACATATTCCTAATGACACCTTTTTATAATAAACAAAAAAACCAAGTTAATTAATCAGGATTTTGGGACCCCCGTGACCCTGGATCCGCGCTTGGTGTTTTTCTGTTGTTGTTGTTGTTACTGTGAGTCATTTAAAATTTGCAGTTGTTCGAGGTACTTTGGATTCAGGGGGGAACGGAGCTTCTGAAGATTCCTACTCAACAACACCAATATAGAAAAAATATGTTTGTTGGGGATGAGGTATTGCTTTGAGGTGTTTCTCAAGGAACGAAACATCGTTTTAAACCTTTATATATTGCTTAGTCGATTGGTTTTTCACAAAAAATAGTTTTTAATCAATTATATGACTTTTTGCCATCTTTCTTTCAGCTTCATGATTCCGCGCTTATAAAATTTCTGGTCCTCATCAGCAAAAAACTGAACCAAGTGCGATTAAAGTGCAAACTTCGAAATAAATGGTAATCAAAGTTGTTAAAAGTTTACCAAACTTCCCGATTTGATAAATTTGACCGTTTTTTTCCCAATTTCTTCATCCAGTTCCATCGATTGTTGATAGTAAACATCAGAATTGATCGTTTGGTTCAAAAAGCTCAAGCTCAAAAAGTACAACAACTTTGCAAACCCACCAAATTGACATCACGAGCTTTTTTGGTGCTTTTCAGCTTGGGATGTGGCTTGTGCTGGTTTCTAAAGACATTTTCGACCACCATTTTACAATAAAACGAAGGGTTTTACTTCGTCCAACAAATGATTAATGAGAAAATAATTTGTACAGATCAATAATAGTGAAATGTAATAGATTTTTTGTACCTACATCTTTCAGACTTATACAACGTGGTAAACGAACTTTTACGTATCATTTCGTACATGAAAGAGGAGACCTCGTAAATCAATCACTTCAGAAAGTTGAGCGATACATCAAACTACGTGAAATCTTACTTCCGATTACATATTAAAGAACCTCGTCTGAAGTATACAGAACTTTTTCCAATAAACTTGAAATCTTTGCCGATACCGCGTCTAGATTTAATCTGGGAGCGGTGTCAGTACCCAGCCAGCTTGATCCTAATTATGATATGGTGTCAGGTAATACGCGATATATCCCCAGGGAAACGGCGATTGGCAAAGCTCCGTTCCCGATAGTCGATTTATTACAGAAGATTGCGAGGGATTGCCTGTGCAGACAGAGCTCCGTTTTCCATCTATACGGAATTAAAACGAAAGAGTTTCTATAAATAACGTATAAACACTTCTACTAAGTACATTTAATATTCATAATTTGATTCAAGATTTCGTCGGATATTAATAAAATTAAGATAATTCTTAATCAGCCAGATTATTGAATAGAAACGAATTTTCGACGCGGATTAAACCAACGGCAGTGTGTCGATCAAGTCGCTTGGACTTTTGTTGATGAAGCACCAACTGGAACCACCGTGATTCGATGGTTTTCCGAATTCAAAGGTAATCGCTCTTAGCTACAGGATGATCTTCATGTAGGTCGACCAAAATCGGCTGAAAACATCGAAACTAATATTGCCAGATCTTTATGGGACATACCGTGACTTTGAGGCATTAATTCCACTCGCATACATTCATTATTGCATGGAATTGTTCGATTTGGTTACCGCATAATTCGACAATCGCTCAACAGCTCAATACCAGCGTTGATGTGTTTTAAAAACTCGATGGAAGCCGTTTTTCAACAGTCAAAACATCGAATTGGTTATTGGCTTTAAATCCTTGTTTGGTACCCAACGATTACTTATTATTCCCGTAGATAAAAACTAAAATGCGTGGTCATAGTTTAAATCACATTTTTTGGTATCTAACTCGATCGGAATGGAAAAAATACTTCGAAAATTGGTTCAAATGCGTTCAAAAGTGTATTGATATTAATAAAATCATATCTAATTATAAATATTTCAAAACTAAAGTAGCAATTCTCGATGTTGACTGATGATTTTGAGTTTTGATCCTAATGTTGATTTTAAACAACCGATTTCAATAACTTTTTGTCTTATTTGCAACATTAAAGATAGAGAAAAATATACCCAGGGACAAAATAAACACTTTCCAAGGTTACATATGAACTGCACGTACCCAGTGTTGATTTTACTTGATTCAGAAACTACCCCAAGATAGAAGAAAGCGAAACATAACCTCAATGTCCACCACAAGCTACCGAAGAAACTTTATACGAATGGATATCATCGATAAATAATTTTCCTGTTTAATAGGATTTAGAATGATCTTTCCACTTACCTTCTCTTCCTTTTGGGGTGACAATGGTAAATGCGCTACTGCCCGCCGGCGGGCTCGAATTGGGCGAATCTGATACGTTCACTTCGGGGCTTCCAGAATCGTCCCTGTTGGAACAATTACTAAAGTCCAGCGGCATCGTAGGATGCGTACTTAACTCTAAAGTCATTTTCGACGAGAAAATTATAATATTATCAACATCACTAAAAAAAATCGGTTCCAAATCGAGATAGTATCACTGGTGAAATAAAAATCTGGTTTGTAGGGGTTGTCACTTAAGAAGTATATGCACGATTTGTGTGTAAATCAAGACGAAAAGTGTGAGTTATCTTATGCGTGTGTCCCCATTATCTACCGACGATGCACTACTGGTTATCGAAATCCACATACTGAAGTGGAATAAAATGGAAGAGGTGGCCGCTCTAAGCGAACCACAAGCAACAGTGAGTCTTATGCTCATAGGATTTAGGGGAAATGGGAGGAGAGTAATCGAGAAGCTCCTCCTATCGCTAGGATGGATTTAATGAATGAAATAGTAAACAGTTTAGTTGGAATTTTTGACATCGGTTATGATTTCGATTAAAACCTTTTAAAGAAGCACTTTTAAATCAAAATAACCGCATAAAAATTATTTATTTTTCTTTGAAAAGTGAATTTAACTTTTGTTTTTCCATTTAATCTACACGGTTTTTGTATGAAAATAATACATTTGCCATAACCTCAATTTCTTTGAAATTGTTTTGCAATAACTCAATTTTGTAGAGAAAAATCATCATAATGAACTGAATATGGTGGATGAGACAGTGTATCGTAACAAATTTATGCTAATTTTTCTATAATAATGGCTTGTTTCATTGCTAATGAAACAAAACTATTTTCTTCAAAAAAATTTAGTCGTTCTTAGTAACAAAATTTACCATATTCTGTATATAGTCCCATCGTATTTTGATTAGGTTTTGAACCAACGTTAATAAAGCTCTTCGAGACCTTGATAAAACCATTATTTCTCGCACTGCTTTTTAAAATCTTTCAATTCAAATGTTTCGTCATGGATCTGGATACAGAGAAGAGAAGAAGCATACTTAATACATATAATCCTATAATATGTAAAAATTTTCACGAAAAATCAATATTAATATTGAACTACATATATATAAATTACATATTAGTATTAAAATACCAATGATTGTGCATTTTTTTCGCATTGTACAGTATCGAGCCTTCAATTAACCCTGAACGTGAAGTAGATGAATAAATATCGTGCTCGACGTTCCTGAGTGCAATGAGAAGCGCGTTTCCAGACCAGATAAACGCAGTTAAATATGAATAAGGAAGGGAGAATCAATTTTTTGAATCTTCTACAACAAGTACCCCAAAGGTTCTCAAGTTTTGTTGTTGTTGTTGGAAGAACCTTCTTTCGATTAACAGTCTAACCATCGATTTTCCATTTTTGGGTTAATTAGATAAATATCCCACGAAGTGTCCAATCTCCACTATTAAAACGGTTAATCCCACACCACGTAATTCCCTCATTAACTACGTCTTCCCTTTCGATTACACGTATTTTCCTTGCTGTTACGGCTACTTCAAACTTCTGTCTTAATATTTATATCCTAACCTAAAATTGAATGACGTCTACATCTGCGATTTCCTCGTTACTTCGCCAGTCCAATATTATGAAGATGCCGCTTTCCTATAGACCGCTTTCCACATATTTCGAAAGCGCCAGAAGCAGGGTATGTGGAAAAAAACACTCCAATTTACACTTTAATACAATAATATACTTAAAAACATCCTTAAATTAGATTTTTATATACTAGATAGCTGTTCCGACTAAGTGAAACAAATAGTGTATCGTTCTCTCTTTCCTTCGAGGGCTTCAGTTAGTTCTGCGCATGTTTTCCGCGCATGAAGCATGCGCAGTATATATGAAGTGTCTAGAACGAGAGAGAAAGAGAATATTGTCGGCACCGTTTTTTCCCATACCAACTGTCCATATAGGAGTATTACATGTATGCTCTTAATATTTTTGGGTGAGGTTAGGTTAGGTTTCGTTTGGTTTTAAAATAGCACTCTACATGTGAAAATATAACATCCCATATTTCTCTAGCCAAATTTTCCACACCAAAGTGTCATCTAACTGCTGTTTGGTCGAATTTATATGCTGATAAGGTAATTATCGATTATTGGACACACTGAACTTCATTAAGAGTGAACTACCGATATAGTTTATAATTTTTTTTTTGTTTGAATACCTACCACGTAATTTTTTTATTCATACTCATTTTCGCTTTGAAACTGTGAAGCCAGTTTAAAAAATAATTAATTTAGTCAATATAGATAATATTGATCTAAACATTTTCATCCTGTATAGGCTAAAACTGTCACGTGAGCCTTCAGTCTACTCCAAATTCGATTGCAATCAACTTACTGAGAACATTATCACTTGTTTAGTGAAAGTGAAACTTGTTCTATGATATGGCAAATGTCAAATCTGACATTTACCATAATGAAGTTCGACATTTTCGATGGCGAACGTACCTACTCAGAACGCGTTGTCATACGATTGGTATTTGAGTTGTTTACAACATTCATTTTAGTCAAAAAAAAAGGAATTACATCGCAAATATTCCTTGATTGACACCTAATGATTTATTTTTACCATAATGGAGCAAATTTTAAGAAACTATGAAACCATATGCAATTATAAATATTTGTTTTTATTTGTCTATCTCAAAAATTAGCAGCCCTCGTAATAAATCAATGCTGACGATGTCGAAGCCTTTTGCTAAAAACACTAAAAGAGAAAGAAGCAGCAAGCAAACAACCAACCTAACCTAACATAACCAAATTTTATTAAAATAAAAAGATTATGTGATTATTATATTATATTTAGAATAATTCATAGGTATAGAGAATTGCAAAAATTGATATTCACACAAAAATTTATGCCCAATATCAAATTTGTGAAAATCCAGTGGCGATCGACTGGATTTTCATCCTTTGGATTAACATAAACACCGCTAATTGTTATCTGATTGTCCCACGACCTTGTCGCTACTCAATTTCTATTATTCTTGGACAATATAGTGGGGACATATTCTCACTTATTGGCCCAAATCTGGCCGACGCCCCACCTTTAACTCTCTCCCCGCTACTACTCTCCTCGTGGATGCGAAAGGTTTAAAGTCCTTGTTATCGTTACTGTTTGACTGCCTACTAAATCCGTTACGAGGGACGTTCCAGAATATATTGAATCGATTATATCGATGTTAAAAATCAGTTAAAGCTTGAAAATAGTAGTAGTGAATTTATTTTAATATTTCTGGATAATCAACAGCATCATTAATAAAAAACAACGAAGTTTCTAAACTTGATTAAAAACAATATTAATGTCTTTAATGACACCAAACGTGTGGCGTTTAATGCTAGTTTACAAGTTCACAGCCGTGACAAAATTATGTGGCTCATTATGTGCCATTATGCCACAGGGTATATATTGTTATGAACTCGTCCACGATATGGACCGTGACGTCGGTCCTGTTCGGTTATAATGGAACTATAAAATTTGGCGAAGTAGAAGAATAGCAGACAGACACGTTAAAGTAGACGGAGTTAAACTTATAGAACCTGAGCCTTCACCAAAGAACATCTATTTCATGCATTTATCTAAGTAACAAGAATATTATGAATATTAAAATGAGTTTTGTCGAAGAATTGCCACCTTAATAGGCACCTAAAGACTCTAGGTTTTACAGAAATCAGATTCTCTAATGGAAAAGAAGAAGACTGACAAAAGACAGTGGTACTAGTGAAACTTAAGCAGCTGGCGCTGACACGGCAACAGAGGTGCAACGTCAACACCAACAGCTGTCCTCTAGTGTATCAGACATCCATGGATTCATCATCGTGCGGGCTGCCAGCGGACTCTGCAGACAAATTAGTGTGTGTGTGTGTGTGTGTGTGTGTGTGTGTGTGTGTGTGTGTGTGTTTGTGTGTGTTTGACCACCGAATCAAATTTTGGAGCGATTCAACCGCTAGCAAGACCTGAACCTGCAGTGGGAATCCTCCATTTGCACTTTGAGCAGCTGCGGGAAAGAAGCAAAAACAAAGAGGCATTGCTTTAATCGTACAGTTGCAGTAGAAATCTTGTAGGTTCTGATAAGTCTAATCAAATGGTACACGGAAGCCGATTATTACGACAATGGAGAGCTATCGATCCCGAATGCTGGTTCTGTGAAAGGAATTACACAGACAATTAGAACCGAGAAGGTCTCCTCGTTCTTTGTAAAGTAGGATTTTAATCGATTGTTTGAAACTTTTCCCTTTGGTTGTCTTTCTAATAGTTGTTTAGACAATGGACTTTCAACAGCGTTTTCTTAATAAATGTACCTCAATATATAGATATGACCTTCATTATTCAATAAAAACTTTTGCATTCGTATGTGTAGTGATCACGACGTGATAGATTCTTCCATAAGTCAACGTGGTTTTGAGCAGATATAGATTAAAGTAAACAAGTTGAAATAATCTATACGACCTAGTATTAACCCAACCGACTGATAAATAGTATTTAAAAATCATAAACATTTCAAAGTATCAATAATCTATAAATCCCAATTTATCAAAATCCAGTAGATGATTTATCCTTAGATTAATTCAAAGGCTTTACGGAGGAAAATCGTTAAATCGAAAATTGTAAATATCGTTACCGAAATACATTTTCGGAATTTTGACGATAGTCTACATACAATGAGTCGTAAAAGATTTTATTGATACCTACAAAGATAAAATCATAAAAAAAACAACGTGATATTAAAACTTTCAGGATTAAACGTTTTCATATCGAACGAATAAGATTTTAAGTTCGTCATCGTTATACGAAAAAATATGCTGTCCGTTTCTATCCGTCTCTGTCCGTCTCTGTCCGTTTCTATCCGTCTCTGTCCGTTTCTATCCGTCTCTGTCCGTTTCTGTCTGTTTCTGTCCGTTTCTGTTCGTTTCTATCCGTCTCTGTCCGTTTCTGTCTGTTTCTGTCCGTTTCTATCCGTCTCTGTCCGTTTCTATCCGTCTCTGTCCGTCTCTGTCCGTCTCTGTCCGTCTCTGTCCGTCTCTGTCCGTATCTGTCCGTTTCTATCCGTCTCTGTCCGTCTCTGTCCGTCTCTGTCCGTTTCTATCCGTCTCTGTCCGTCTCTGTCCGTTTCTATACGTCTCTGTCCGTCTCTGTCCGTCTCTGTCCGTCTCTGTCCGTCTACGTACGGCCGATTACGGCATGTTTTATGAGGGAAAGAAACCTTCTTATAGCAGCTATGCCTCCATTTGACTCTAAAATTACTAGAGGTGATAGAAAATTACAAATATAAGAGTTTTAAACTGAATTTTTGACATATTTTCAAATTAATCTGTCAATTTCCTGTTTTGAACTGTTTTCGAAACCAATTTGATCTTGGAAATTCTATAATTAGATAAAGGGCAAGTTTTATGAGGGAAAGAAACCTTCTTATAGCAGCTATGCCTCTATTTGACTCTAAAATTACTAGAGGTGATAAAAAATTACAAATATAAGAGGTTTAAACTAAATTTTTGACATATTTTCAAATTAATCTGTCAATTTCCTGTTTTGAACTGTTTTCGAAACCAATTTGATCTTGGATATTCTATAATTAGATAAAGGGCAAGTTTTATGATGGAATGAAACCCTCTTATAGCAATTATGCCTGTATTTGACTCTCAAATTACGAGGGGTGATCAAAAATACAACTAGATACCATGTATAACGAAGGGTACATTTGAACTACTGCGATCATAGTATTGCTGAATCTACTAATTTTACACTTTTTTGTACGAGGTGCAACTAGATCTGTATAACACACACTAATACTTAATCCAGAGGGTATAAATTGGAACTATAGTGTGGACTGTACGAAACAAATTGACATTTTTCTACATTCGTATACTTTGTATTGTTTCTATAGCCAATTTAAAACTCTATTGCTCTTTTTTTATGGCTTTTCTTCTTCTATTTTTAATTTTCACTCCATTTTACCCTTAAAGTACGAGGAGCGATCAAATAATATAAATGCAAAAGGTTTATTACTAAATTTTTGACATATTTTCGAATAAATCTGTCAAATTACTGTTTTGAGGAGCCTGTAAAATTGTATGTATAAAGTTGGCGGATGTAGTATACCGAATGATCAGGTATTTTGGGATTGACCAAGTTTTTTTGACAGTCAAAAGAGAAAGTAAGAATTTCTGAATTCTCTTCTTTTAATTTTGAGAAAAACCATCAGATCTCATTTTGTACACTCGCTTTTCCGTCATAAGTCTTAGTAAGTTTTCGTGAGAATTCTCAATTTTGATTTTTTCCATCAGCCATCAGTCCATTGTACATTCTAAAAATTTTTTAGGCTCACTTGGGTTTCTTCGTGCTTATTTCGGGTTTGCAAGTACCACATTATTATCCATTTTTACCATTTAGTTGACCAATTGAATTTCTTTCCAAGAAAATCTCTAAATTGCTCTTGAAATACTACAAAAAATAATTGTTTACTCGTCAGGAAACCAAACAATACTGGTTGAAAAATATGGATAACACAGGCGTCTTTTGAAATGAGTTTTGGTTTGACTGGCAATACTTAACCATATAAAATACAGGATAAGACACAATGTTTGGTTCTGCGATGCAGAGTGCATAGGAATTAAGACGAAGAATAATTATAGACCACAAAAATGGATATGGAGACGTTTGATACGGAACGCCTCGATTGAACGTGCACATGTTTAGATAAAACCTACCGCTGATTAGCAACGTCAAGGCAAATTCCCAGGTTGCAGCCTATTGCTAATCACTGGTAGATTCTGCCTAAATGCTTCCTGGTCTCGTTAAATGTAACTCGTGCTTCAAGTAACCTACCGTCATTAAAACTCTCAGATCTCTCAGATGAATTACGTCAGGTTAGGAATCATATTGCCCCCGTCAGAAACAGATATGTATTTGTTTTATTCCAAAAAGGTGTTTATTTTTTCTTAACCACCAATCTAAATCATAATACGCGTACAATTTAGAAATATTCTTAGCGAAACATTACCGAAGAATTCGAGCATAAAGCGTGACAGTTATGACGTTTTATGGGCAAGAATACATTAGCACGCATTGTGCGGTGACAGTTCTGATGATATTTTCCTTCGCTATAGACAATAATAAGGATTAAATTTAACAATTAGGCTCCGGAGTGAGATAGACAAAGGAACTGGTGTCGGTTCCCACAGGATTACATGCTGATTCACGACGTCATAACTCGACGATATACCGTCAAGGATTACAACACTATCATTACAGATTATTTATCTTTTAGTCGCCCGGATACGAACTTTTCATTTTCTTGAAATAGCACTAGAATATAGGTGTTTGGAAATGTTTTAATTCTCGATCAGTTACAGGCAAATTAGGTTAAGGTTTCCGTGGCACAACACACCGAAAATATCTTTCCAGATGATGGGAAGAAAATTCGAATTTCTTGAATTCTATAAAAAAATTCACCGCATTATCGACTAACGAATTTCCAGAATGTTTTTCCGTAAAAAATAATTTCATTATTTCAACTTTTATTGCTGAGATTCACTTGTAAAATCCGAAGTTGTAAACAAACGAAAGTTTAGTAACCATTTAATGAAATAGAGCTTTCTTCCATCAGAAAACACGTTCAGCACAACCGATATGCGACGCCCCTGTGCTTGCTTTTCCGAAAAACTTCCTAACCTCATTTCCGTCCGCACCAAATGCCTCTAAACTTGGAAATAATTTACCTAAACTTATGATTGGGTATAACATCCTTTCCCGGTATAGGACACTCTCAATTTCTTGAAAACTATAGCTAAATAGCCATTAAGAATCATGCTTATTTGTTGGTGTGCCCAGAATGTACTTGAACCTTACACATCAGAAGGTTTATCTCTAGAAAACTACAAGCTATCAAAGCAGTTCAATACTGGAACTTGTGTGCGCTGGTTAGGTTAGGTTAGGTTAGGTTAGGTCACTTGACAAAACAAATGAATGTCTCCTCAAGCTGGTTTTCGAACTACAAGGCTCAATTTGCGTTTCCCAGTGGAAAAATATGATACTCAAACACAAATCAAATCATTGTATGCCTTAGATGAGATCTAAAAAATATGACCAATTAGTAGAACCCACTTTCGACGCACAAAAAGCATTTAAACCTGTAGAAGAAGAGCTAATGGTGGGATATAATAAGTCTTAAACTTTACCAAGCAAGTGGTGATTCATTACCGGAGACGACATACTTTGTGACTGTGAAGTTGTTTAAGATTCTGGTCACTTCTTGGTGTGCCAAACTTACTTGCATCTTACACGGCAGAAGATGCGCATCTAGGAGAATTGAGGCACCACTCGAAGCTGTTTAATACTGGATTTTCAAATAAATAGCGTTACCTAACCACGCTAAGTGATAGATCTGAAAAAAAATCAATAAACCTTTGCAAATTAGACAAAATCTAACCTAACAAGGCAGATCTCTTTGTAATTGTTTTATTTACATAAATATGTCTAAATATGAATGTTATTTACTTTGTTTAGCACAAACATAGTAAGAATATTATCCAGGTACCTCTCCTACACCTTGGAAAGTACTAAAATTCTTGACCAAGCTGCTTCTAAAAGAATAAATCAGGTGATAGGCAATTGCCCATAGCTGTTGATCAATTTTGCTCTATTATCAGCTCTAAAATTCTAATAGAACTCGTTCTCAAGATATCCTAAAGTATGCAGCATCACTTTGAAACGATGAACTTATTCTAAAAGGAAAAAAAACAGGACAAAACAACTGTTGAGCGATGGTTACAAAGTCCAGCTTCTTCATCAATGATTCAAACTAAGGAACAGATAGATGAACCTTTTGCCTGTTTTACCAACTAACTGTACCGTCTAAACAGGCTCTAAATTCAACTGGTAATTAGTATTTTAACTGAACATCATCATTTAAGACTGTATACCACGTTCTCAGTGAGTTCTCAGCAGTGAAAGGTTCAAACAAATGGATTTCCTAGTTTCAAACCAAGTTGTTTGATTAGTTTTTTAAAACCACTTAGGACCTATTACAAGACCTATCTTGAGATCACATTGACTATATCCTCCAGATGGTCATAACAAGAATACAAAATCAAATAATAAAACATGAACCCAATAATTGTATTTAATAATTAAATTCTAAATCCTTGTAAGTACATTTTAAAACTCAATTTTTGTTATGCTGAATCTCTAAACCATATTTATTTCCATTCTTAGCGAGACACTCGAGGATTTTTTCACCAGTTTGGCAATTTTCCAATTTTTTATTGTTTATTTGACTCTCGCAAGTTTTTCCCAATTCGTTGAGTTTTTGTAATTTGGACGCGTCTCCTTTCATCGCTGGTGTTAAGGCGGTTATCATACCGTCTTTGTTGAATTTTCCATTGTCTATGATTCTGGCACCTTCGAATAAACATTCCATGAGGCATAGTCCAGATTTGGTTGACGGAATTTGTCTTGATCGTAACATTTCGAAGTCTTCTTTAGTAGCGCCGGATTTCGCACGGCAATTTCCCAGTAAAACTTTAGTTGTTTGCTTCAATTTTTGCTCAACTAACGAAATTTCCAATGAATTTTCGATCAGAAAAATTAGAACGAACACTGGAAAAAATATAAATATTCAGAAGTTCAAGTTTCGATATTCTAGTTGATAGTCAGAAAAATATCAAATTGTATACGTAAAAACACAAAACAGTGCAGCAGATAAAGTTCAAAATACCACTTCTACGGCACAATGGAAAGGCAAATGACATAGTATACTTGCTGAAATAGCAGCGGACCTTTGTGAGACCTGAATCCTTCTATTGAATAAGTTACCTAACAATTAACATACGCAAAAATACTCTTTGAGTCTATTACCATAGACAGACAAAATGCATACATAGATTTACTGGTACAAAAGTCACCCCTTTATTAACCATTTGATATGACATCGCCAGATCCAAGCAGGGGTCTAAAATTTACCATACATTCAACTTCCTCTGAAGAAGTAAGCAAATCTTCTTATTTAAGTTTCTTCTTCTTCATCGTACGTTAGTTGTTAGTCCTGCGTTTGCACCCATAGTTGCCTAGCTGCAGATGAGGACCAATTTTCACACCATCTTGTAGATTATCGTCCTGGTGGTCGGGATATATTCGGTTTTTCTTCCTTTGCAATCTTCACCAACCGATCATCTGACATTTTGGCCACGCGGTCTCTCCATATCTCCCTTATTTCATCATTTCTCTTGTGGTCAAGTAAAGTGGTAGCCAAATTGTTTGAGCTTTCACTCCATTCTTTACTTTACTTGTTATGATCGCTCCTAGATCTTCTTGGTTCTCTGGATACTGTAAAAGATTTGGTTTTCTTCGGGGATATTTGCATATTGAAAGCTTCCACCATTGGGTATCCTCTTCCAGCTTGCTTTATCTCGTTTATAATCTAATCCTTGTCTGATACCGGCCACCAGAGGTCTTCTACTGCTCAGTTTATTTCCCATTCTGACATATGTGTAATTATCGATGTTGGATCTTCCTTCTCTTCAATAGAGTTGTTATATCCCTTAATCGTACCCTGCTTTGGTGAGATCGATGAAGCTTAGGTCTTATTGAACTCTATAGAGCCTCCTTCGTAGTTTGGCGGATCAAAAAAATAACAATCTGTAGCAGACCTGTTCTTTCTTAAATAAAACTCTTCCTATGATAGCGCTGGATGGATTGTGTAGCCTAGTAGCTGGTCCCAAGTCCGGATAAAAGAGGATGGTTCCAAGTGAGGTTAATAATATTGTTAATGCTTTATCAGGAAATCGAAAAAAAATCGTTGATTAATTTCCATACCAAAATACGACAGCTATTTTTCAAAAACTGTTATTTTTTTCGTTTGTATATCTTGACTAATATTTCCGGGACTGTTGCGCGATTTCTCCATCTACCCTAGCACTTAATTGACTTGGTGGTGATCTAGAAATGCTATTGAAAGATTGTCTAATATCAATCAATCAAATGGAACTAACCACTACAAAAAGAACTTTCCCTATTTTTTTTTCAATATAACGAAACCACTTGTGATAAAAATAATGCAAAATATCGATAAATGAATTGGTGATAATCAATATTTTAATGAGATCTTTACTCACCAAGTTTTAGTCCCCGCATGGTTTTGAATTTAGATAATATCTATTATTATATTTTTTAAACAAAAATGTTGATGATATAAATTCATTCGACTGAATAATGTTCATTTTGAGGTCAATATAATATTTGATGGAATTCAGTTTCCGGTAATTTGCCACAATATCTGATGTAAAAAATAATGGAATAAAAATATGAACATGAAAAAAATATAATTCGACTATCCTAGTACGGCATTCAACCTTGAAAATTTTGGGATGCGCAAAGCAAAATCGACCAATCGACATCGTTTTTTATCTATTCTGTACTTCAGAGTACTCCAGCATCGAAGTTTCTAGTTTTTATCCCTCAGTAACAGATTTATGCAAAAAGTGTGATGCATTTAATATTAAAATTAAAGCTGTTGATAATGAGGAAAAAACAAGACTTGAACAAGAAAGAAACTTGCATTCGCTCAAGGCAACTGCTGCAAAAGAAGGTTGAAAAAAAGATATAGAAATCTATGAAAATAATGAATATATATGTGTAATTTGCTTTGATCTAATGAAAACCCTTCCAACCCCTGTTATTAGCACATGAATATGTTATTACATGCGTCATACTGCTTAAGCCCCTTTCACACCAAACGGAATCAATCTGGATCACTCCGTATCAAGTTGAATCTGATTCGTCATCACCACTCTTTCACACCAGCTGAATCAACCTGAATCTATAATCTTTATAATCTTTAACTTTTAAAATAAATAATTCCACGTCCATCTCGTATGGTTGTTGATTCAAGACTGACCGGACGAGGAATCTGACAGGTTGAATCAAGTGCGACCTCGAATCAAACCTGATTGAACCAGATTCGTCGGGTCTGAAGGCGGGAAAAGAGTCCCTTCACATTTAAACGGAGCGCTCGAACCCGGATCTTGGTCGATCAGATTCAACTTGATTCGGATTCGTTTGGTGTGAAAGGGCCCTTAGGTGTTCATAATATGAAAAATGATGAAGTGTACTTAAACCAACAAAGTAGTATTTCAGCCGCAGTTTACATAACATTTTATAGAAGACACGTAAAATCCAATTTCAATTACACTGAGGAAAGAAAATGTCAATGTTTATTGTACCTCCAGGACAATTATTAATATTTATTGGATTGGATGCAAGTTGGAATGTTTGTGATTTGGATACAATTTGTAGATGTGTTTGTAAAACTGTCAACTGTCAACATTGAAGTGGCTAGTTTCACATATAAGTTGTCTACTCTAGAACGTCCCGAGAGTGTTTTGCAGTACGGAACTGTCACTTTCATTACATGGAACACTCGAAACGCAACTATTTTAGCGGCTAGAAATAGTAAACCGTTCAAAATAATTTCTATAAGATTTATTTTTTTCTCGCAAATCTCTAGAAAAAAATATTACGAATCGTAAACTACGTAAAGATAAAGATGTTTTGTGAAATGTATCCTTTTAAATTTTATTTTAAATATTCTATGTTCTTTTTCGTGAAGTTAAAAGAAAAAGAAGAAGAAAACAGTTATTAATGATATTTTCATTGACAATCTCGATGACCGAAATGATCAATTGTTTTTTGATTTTTATTGTTGTATGGTGTAATAAAAATAAAGATATTAATGGTAATATTGATTTTATTCCTGGCCAAAATGGTCTAACCTTATAAAATGATATCAGAGAAATCATAAACCATAATGCAAAAGTGGCTTAACTCACAATAAATAAATAAATATTACACTTTTTGTTTCTAAAATAATCTTTAAAGTAAATTAGCTAAAACAATGAAAAACTTGTACCAAAATAAATTTTTTTTGTTTTGTCAACTGATTTCAGTTTTTCTTTACATGTTTTTCGATTCTGTGAAAGATCCACACCAACCCCTTTCTTGACTACTCGAAAAATAGAAATTTTGTTTTAGATTCAACATGAGTTCCAAGAAAGAGATTTTTAATTTGGAAAATGAAGATGATATCGCAAATATTCATCAAATACTCTTTGATGGCGAATCAGAGGACAACCACGACGAGTTTACGGAATCAGACGGGTCTGATATTGAAGAGGAAGACCAAGGAAGGAAGACTGACCAAAGTCATGAAGAATGTGAAGAGTCACACAATGACAAAAGGGCAAAGTAATTGACTCCATGGCTTGGAGAAAAATACCGTTTTCCACAAGAAAAAAGTTGGGGAAACAAAATGATTGATGCAATATTGAATCGAATAGTTGAATGCACCAATCAATGCATAATCGAGATGCCCGTCAGATAGACCTAATTGAGATCAAGGCATTTATTGGTCTATTACATTTATCCGGTGTGTACAGAAATTCCCGATTAAACCTTGAGGATTTATGGGGATCGAATGGGGATGGTATTGAGATGGCTTAGATTCGACCACAATCAAACTAGAGCAGAACGAAAACAGCTCGATAGGCTTTGCCCTGTAAGAGAGATGTTCGAGAAATTTAATGAGAATTGTCCGAGGTTCCTGAAAATGTCGAAAATAGCAGGAAAAGAAAATTGTGCCAAAAGTTGATGAGCGAAGTAAATTTTTTGGAAAATGAGGACAGTCTTTAAAATGTTGAACATTTTAAAATATATTTCGAATTTAACTTTATTTTGAAATCAATTAATTCGTACGTTTAGTTTATCTCAAAAGTAAAATATGATTTCTTCCTTTTTCTTAGTGTAACTTGTTTATATTTTAAATTTATCAATAAATACATTTGTATCGCAATTCGTAGTTGTGCTTTCGACTTAAAATCTATGAAAAATGTACATTTAAGATTATATAACACAACGTTGCACCTGACAGGTGATGCGCGACAATCCACGTTCTAAAATGGGGCGCGTCTATTGGAAGGTTAATTCAGCAATTCTTATTATAATTGCATTATTAGATTGCTGATTATTTATCTTATCGCAGAGTTTCTAGCAGGAATATTTCGAAGAAATTGTGTACAAACGCCTTCCGACAGCTTCGGCCAATAGAAATGCATTTATGATTACGATTCGATGTTTTCTATGGTATAATGATGAGTCCACGTGGACTGACGGTTTGTTAGACGTTTACCGAATTTTATACGGGGGGTAAACATTATTTTTCATTTCTTAATTTGGTATTAGTGTCTCTAGTTTAGTAGATATAACAATTTCAGTTAAAAAATTGAATCTCAAAGCTCAGTATCCGTACCTGAATCCCCACTTGATGTATTCTATAAGTTTTGCTATCTATGAGTATGAGTATTAAAATAATAAAGCATTTTAAATGGAAATACGTATCACAACTTTCAGTAGACAGTTGAAACAAGTTTTAACTCGAATATTTTCGTGTGGAATAATATTTATACAAATATAATGCATATATGTCCGTATATAACTGTAGTTTTTCGTGAAAATTGAAACAATAATACCACCTTTTCCAATTGAAAAACGCGTTTTCCTTGACCCCCGTTATTTGTCGCTTAAATAGATTAGATACTACTGATTTGCAATCAATTACAGATTATTTCTACATTAATGGAATTAAAGTGCATTTTCCATTTTCCAAATGAATTGCATAATATCATAAAGGGTTAATGTAAACACATTGCGTGTTTATTGCATACACGATGCGGTGCGCGATAAAGACCTTAAATATTACTGGAGGTCAGATTAGGGTCGAGAGCATATTGTATAGATAAATATATGTAGGGTCGAGTATTTTCACGATGCGTTTATTTGATATCATCGTTTATTTCACATTGTATTTTATATAGATACGGTCGGTCAAGTTATACGACACATGACATGATATTCAATCAAAGAATCTACCTCGAACGACGATAAAAAACTAACATGAAACGTATTTAATGTTTTAAATAAAATTTTCTATACCCACATTCACGAGGATGGTCCCAAAAATATTTTTATCCTTGTCAATAAGTTCGATATCCTTTTTATAACAAAAATCTCTCCAAGCTCATCAACATAGTCATTAACTGTAGACATCATCTCTTCATTGTCGAAAAATCTTTGATCAACGAACCATTTTTTCAAATCTGGTAACAGAAAATAGTCGGAGGGGTTTGAATCTGGCGAATAGGGCGCATGAGGTACCAATTCAAACTTCAATTCATCGATTTTGTCCATTGCAATAACGGATGTTTCAGCTGGTGTTAAGTCTTGATGAACCAACACTTTCTTCTTTGCCAAATACTAGATTTCTTTGCTCAAACGTTGGTAAATGACGGTAAATGAAAATTACCCGACGCTAATCACAAAAAACCGACGCCAAGACCTTGCCTATATATGGAACGGTCTTTGCAGCCGGTTCTTACTTTTCAGTCCATTGTTTTGATTGTTCCTTCATTTTGGGTTGTGAAGAGATTGATCTAAGGTTCTGAAACGTTGTCAAACATCTTCACTTAGCTGTTTTTGTTCCATTGTGAGCAAACGCGGCACCCATCAGCGTTTTCATATCCAAGGTTTATTAACTTTTGAATCTACTCGTTCCAGTGACAACCATGATGATAGATCTTCCTGAGAACTGTATAATAGTAATGGAGAATGAAATTTATCACTTTTAGATTGCCCACAACTCAGTGGTTGCCAATAGATTTACAGAATTGGCTAAATTCAAAGAAGATTAAGTTCCTTCAAAAAAAGAAATTGAAAAAAAATGAATGAGATTGATGATATTGCAAAAAATCGTGGATAGATCATCATCATTAAGAAATAAACTCGATTGAGCTAATATGTGGACAGATAATGAAAAAAGTTTCAAGTAAAAAATAATTCTTTGGAATTAGTAACGTTTAACAGTTATTTTTATACAAATTGGCTGATTCCGATTCTTATTTGGATTCTAGAAAATTAGCTCTACTTATACTGTATATCTAGAACAAGCTAGATCCATATTCCTAAAGGTGAAAAACCTTTTATTTAACGCAACCTTGAGCTTAAATTTAAGACACCATTTTGTAAAGGCGTACGTGCACTCAGTTCTCTTGTGTGGTGCAGAAACATGGACATTAAAAGTGGATACCAAGAACATACTCGTGGCTTTTGAAATGTGGATCTTCCGTAGACTACTAAAAATAACATGGACTCAACGATGAAGTGTTTAAACGTTTGGGAAAGAAAGAGAATTACTTACAACAATAAAGAGAAGAAAAACCGCTTATTTGGGTCCACATATACCGTAACAACAAGGAAAAATCGAAGATAAACGTGAACCTGGTCGCAGACAACATTCATGGTTAAAGAACATAAGCGATTGGACTGGTATGAACTCATCATCTTCAATTCGCACCACTCAGGACCGAAATTGTCGCCAAACTTAATTAAATGGAGATGGTTCCAGAAGACGAAGAACAAGAAGCAGGTTGTCGAAGGGAAGACATTCATAATGTTGAAGTAGACGGTGTAGATGATACTGGTATGCCGAAATTTTCGCCAACCTTAATTAAATGGAGATAGCACCTTGTATTACAAACGCCTTGGTGTATCAGAACTTCTTGATATTTATTATAGTCCTCAAAGTAAGAATAAATACATGAAATAATTTCGTAGATTTTTCTCAAGTACCTGATTTGTAAGATCTAAATTCTCTCTT
This sequence comes from Diorhabda carinulata, assembly GCF_026250575.1. Classification (NCBI taxonomy): domain Eukaryota; kingdom Metazoa; phylum Arthropoda; class Insecta; order Coleoptera; family Chrysomelidae; genus Diorhabda; species Diorhabda carinulata. Next base: position 33,877,307 of record NC_079461.1, on the reverse strand, counting down.
CGCTTGGTTTTGTTATATTTGGATAGTTCAGATTTGGATACTCAGGTTCTAAATTTCTTCATATCACTTCCTAATAAAACTCATCGAGACTTGAGAACGTTTATGTACAGAAAACAAGCGAATACTGTGCATTCAGTTGCTTTACTATTTCTCTGGCGTTCCTCAACGTTCCCAAAGTGTAGAATGACTACCAATCGAACGTTAAAAGACATAATTGGAATGTTTCAATCAAATCAAAGTTATGTTTAGACGATGCCATCTCAAATTTGTTCGTTCTGTATTCATTTATATACCGTAAGTGGCGTTTCGAGTGTTCCATGTATTGAAAGTGACAGCTCCGTACTGCAAAACGTTTTCGGGACGCTCTGGAGTAGACAACTTTAACAGTTGACAATTGACAGTTTGATGATTTTGCAAAACCTTAAATTTTTAATTTTCTGAAATTATTTGTTTCAACCGAAGTTTTGTCTAAAATTAATGAATGATTATGGAAAAGAAAACATAAGCGGTGAAGAGATATCGCGAAGAGGTTTTCTTTTATGGGAAACATGGAAAATTATGATACAACCTTACGTAGTTTATTTGTTCACGACTCATTAATATACGCCCCACGAAAAAAAAAATGACAGTTTGACTAAGAATTATGACCGAAATACTAAAACCAAAATTAATATCTCAATTTTGTTCGGTAATAACCCCGAATAACTTCATTAAAACAAACTTTCTGGTATTTATTCCTGATTATTAATCGGTTTTAAATTGATTTATTGCCTTTAGCGCCGTTAGAAACATATTAATTGACCCTTATACATTGCGTTTTATTTGGAAAACAGTTAAGTTTTATGGCGTTTCTATCAGAAAATAAATACAAACACGTTGTAGGGCTTACTGAATAATCCAGATCCGGAATAACTCAATTTGTTATGCGATCAAATAAAAATTGATATGATACTCAAAATCAAACTACTCAAAATCGAAACGGCCAGCTTCTAATTTTTTTATTCCAGTTTCCAGCCACTCCAATCCGACACACAAAAACCTTCGGGCCCTTCTTGAAACAAATGACGACAAAATCGTTTGTTCTTTATTCTCTTTCTGTTCACTTTTGACCAAAGGTCGTCGGCTTTGTTTCTCATCGTAAATTCTACTACTACAGCCATTTTTTCCATGAACATCATGCAATATTTGAGAGGTAATAACTTGGTCATGATAAGATCCCATTTAGGAGCCCCCAGACTTGAACGACGGGGCCAGCGCTTGGAAACCCGGCCTTGGCACCCCAATAATGGCCCAAAACTGGCTGAACTCTGGGTAACCCGACCTCGGGCACCGTATAGTCACCCAATCCGGGCTGAACTTTGGGTAACTCGACATCGGCTATCTGCATTAATAGAAATTTGTTGGCCCAGTCTTGGGTTTATCTAGGCAACCAGGCCTGGTGCAGGCTTGCAAACCAAACGAGGGACATTTTTATCATCCCAGATTCCCACCAAGCCTGGGCCAATAACGGCTTCCAAGCTAGGGCCAGAGTTGTACATACTTGGCCCAGATCTGGGCCTATACTGAGCCCATAGTAAAATCCTATATGTAATTATCAGCTGTGTACATAAGATAGAAATGCTGTGGAACGCCTTACATTATTAGATGTAGAGTTTTGATGTAATCTTGAATTTTCACTAGCAGTATTAGGAAAAGTCCGTACGGGAGGTTCCTACTTTTGTTTAGTAATCTGTGATAGCTGACGAATACCTGAGGATATCTAAAAAAGCAGCCGAATAGTATTCTTCATCTTTAGAAGATTGGTAAACTTTTTTTGTGACACGATGGTTCTATGGTGGCATTTTGCGCTCCAATCCAAATTGATTTTATTTTCGCTATCAACAATTCTTCTAGTAGCTTTGACATGGTAATAATAGACTAATTGGTCCCTTCAGAAGGTTTCCCTGGCTTGAGGATTAGTATGATAGATACTTCAACCACTAATTTGATCCCACAACTTGAAAAACCCTCGGTGATTAAAGATTTTCTTCGGGGAATGAAATCATATGTGCGGTATTTCAAATATACATCAATAAACGAATTATAGATAAAATATTTAGTGTCACCCCTGGATCTGGACGAATTATTTTAATCTGATATATAACATAAACTGTTAGATAAATGTTTATTGGTCGTATATATTGTTCAATTAAATCTAAAGCTCAACTAAATGTAACTGACGGTGACGCCTTAATTGCTTTATCTTTTGTTAATTAGGAAGCATTCGATGGTTTATTGCTTTATAAAATATGATATTGTTAATATCTTTATAAAAACTGATATCGCGAAAAACTGAGTTCTAATAATAAAGCTCAATATGTGATTCATAACATCTGTGTAGATAAGGTAGACAACCAGAAGTACAACAGGATGTCCTGTAATGACATAAAGTCAAAAATGACATTATGACATATGTCATAATGACATAATGACATAAAAATTTGACAGTAGACAGTCAATAACAGCATAAAGTTATGTCTAATGCAAGATTTGATTAGAGACGCGCGAATTTTAAAATTTAAGAAGCCAAGACGCTGCTCAAAAACTATTCAGGACGTCCCAAGACACTACAAAAACTTGGATATGTCCTGGGAAAGCAGGACGGTTGGCAACCCTATTGTAATTAAATAAAGGGGTGAGAAATTGGTAATTGGAGCATACAAACATCAATTTTTACTATTTTCGGCAATAAAAATGTTGATTTTAGTCACAATAATTAATTAAATCGAGTTTTTGTAACTAAGATAAATAAAAATTAAGCTTTTTATAATGTTAACTACGGTAATAATAATTATTGAACATATATTTGTCATTTAATAGTGGGTTAACATAGGAAAATAGTGAATTTTCCGCTTAAAATCCAGACTAAAATGAACCACCATATTTTTTTTTCCCGGCCGACCTTCCCAGACAATGTCGTGTGTCGCCTGAATCGTTTCAGCTGCGGCTTTTGGCGCATTTCGAAACCCATTTGCAAATATAGAATTGGAGTGAAACCCATCGCATTGTCGATTTGCGATCTTTTGCTTTTCATTTGCATTGCAAAGTGAGGCCGCAATTCGGGAACGTATATAAAACTTCTCCGGGAACTGCGCCCACGGGAGCACGGAATCGGTTTCCGGGTTTAGATTGAGTGAATTTCCCCACATCCCGCATGATGATATTACCTATACACGCTCTCTTGTTTAATTTCATTGAAATCTTTAAAGCGAAGCGGTCGGGAGATTGCTATTTCTATTGCTAACCATTCTACGGGAATAAAATGTTACCGAGTTGCTCGATGTGTGTCCAGTTTAGAAAACTTTCCAGGAATAATGTAGCCGGGCTGCGCTATTCGATTAAAGATTTAATTTTATTTATAGAATAGGAAATAGAGGAAGGATTTCATTTATCTACTCGGGAAAAATTCAATTTTACCGAATGTGAAAACCAAAAATTATTCCACTCATATTTGAAAACTTCAAATATATATTTTCATCGATTTTGTTCCAGCACGAGATCCTTTTTTAGTCCCAGCTCTCTTATCTATGTCTTCTCGCCAGCTTTTCCGTAGTCTTTCCGCTGGAGTCAGTCTCTTGATCTTCATTTACCAGACATAACCATAAGCTCATCGTTTGTAGCAAAACATCTTCCATCTAACCACATTTTCATTTCCCGAAAGAAGTGATAATCACTGACGCTATATCAGGACTGTAAGGGCCTTATCATACTAGCGGATTGCGAGCGACTTCGAACCGGAGCAGGCGCGAAACGATCACACCACGAGCGCGCATCGAATTCGTTGCGAAAACGTCCCAGTCGAGGCGTGTATAACTGGCGCAGTCAGTAGGATAGAGAAAGAGCCCGAGAACTAGAAATTTGTCGTTTTCAAATGCCGAAATTAAAAAAAAAAATAAATAAAAGTCAAAAACTAAGCATCTGTAAGTGCCTAGGCTTCCAATCGATTTAATTATTCATTAGATGATATTTTAACAATATTAATACCAAATTTAAGTATAGATACTTGAGTTTAGAGCAGTCCATACTACTTTAATACTCCTCTAAGCTCTTTTCTACCCTTTAAAAAATTATACAGATCCTATAAATAATTGTAACTATCATTCAAAAGACAGAAATAATATAATATAATAAAATATAACTGGCGCAGTCAGTAGGATCGAGAAAGGGCCCGAGAAGTAGAAATTTGTCGTTTCCAAATGTCGAAATTAAAAAAATAAATATAAGTCAAAATTTTTAATTATGAAAAACAAGAATAAGATAAGTAAATGCACCATTTTGAAATGACTCAAATGAAAGATTAAATTAAACTTTAGTAAATAAAATTAGAAGTACAATAAATGAAGAAAAACAGACAAAAGTTTGGACAACAATAGCTCAAGAATATGTGAATAAATATAATGAAACCATTCACTCAGTAACTGGATTTGCACCAAGTTAATTACTGTATGGGAAAAATGTAAGGATTTTACCAAATGAATTAAAACTGGAAAAGTTATTCATTAACACTAGTTGGGGTACAGACAGAATAATAGCTATAGAGAATACCATTAAAATAACAAGAAACAATTTGACAAAAATAGAAAATTTAATGAATTCAATGAAGGAGATATGGTGTTTGTGGAAAATGGAAATAAACTAAATAGAAAGAAATTAGATGAATCAAGAATAGGACGATTCAAAATTATTAAAAAATTTTCAAGTTCAATTTATAAAATTGATACTGGATATAGAAAAACAGAATCTAATCTTTTACATATAACAAAAGTTATTCCAGAAGAATAATAACAAAAGTATAACTGAAGAAAAGTCATAAAGGAAAAGTCTTTTAGTATTTCTCTAGTTTTAATATGGTTTACTTCATTTATCTGTGGATAATGATGTCTATGATAGATCTGTCATGGATGTCACAAATGTCACTGTCACAAATGTCAATTTTGATTGATAGACGATAGAGGTTAATTAATGTTAGTCAAGAAATATACATATAACGAAACTTATTCCAAAAGAATAATAACAAAAGTATAATTGAAGAAAAGTCATAAAGGAAAAGTCTTTTAGTATTTCTCTAGTTTTAATATGGTTTACTTCATTTATCTGTGGATAATGATGTCTATGATAGATCTGTCATGGATGTCACAAATGTCAATTTTGATTGATAGACGATAGAGGTTAATTAATGTAGATCAAGAAATATTTGTTATTTAAGAAAGATTTGAAGAAATAAACATTAAATGTCGTTTCTTTGTTTTTTAGAGCAACACATGTGTTTATTTCAATTACTTTGAAAATAATTTTTTTACATTATACACAAATTATTTATTTATCTGAAATTGATGTACCGTAATAAGACTTTTGACAATATTTCGATGTTGATGGGGACATAATTTAGAAAATTAACAACGAAATGACTCACACGGATTGGTCGTAAGTGACATACACTGGAATTGGATGCCCATAAGGATGCATATTGGGCTGTGTAATTTTCTGACCAAATAATCGTCTATTTTTGAATAGGTTAAACTTTACAAAATGGATTAAATACTAAATTCCAAGTAATTAGTACCTCGAACTACCTTTTCGTTTACCTAAAATATCCCCAACGTGATCTTAACGGTTTAAATTATAAATAAATTTTAATTGTCTATAATTGTCTTTATTTTTTATTTGTAATATTTTTCGGTACAAACGGAAATAGAATTAGAATTAAATTAACGTTGACTACCAGTCACTGCTGTCAAAATGATGCGTTTACATACATAGAGATATAGTTGTCTATCTTCTTAATTTTCCAAAGTTCATACATTTTTCATGTGTTTTATCCGTCACGGAAGCAAAACAAAGCAATCTATTTTTCGAATTAATGACAGTGTTAATTTAAAAGTCTCTTCTGCCAACAAGGGAGTGCATTTCATAGTTCCACCTCTGGAGAGTTGCATGAGAAATACCGGACTTTGATAATTACATTCATACGATTTAATCAACACTAAAATTAATTAAAGAAATACTGTAATAGAGTCATAGATATTTTATTTTAGTGGAACACAAATATATATATTGACTATTATTCACACCTTTTTCTAGGGAAACGATTCTACAGTATTGCCAACATTCACGCAGTATATACATACATGGTGTCCCAACGAAAAGTTTAACTTTCTAAAAAAGGGTGAAGCATTAAACATAGTGGAAATGTTCTTGACATTTCGGAGCTATAACCTGGATGTCTTCTTAGTTCATTAGATCAACCTGGAAGCACTAGATAAACGTTCTTAAAGAATATCGTGGTTAAGACAAAATCTACGCTATTTACTAACGATCTAAAGGTTGTAGATGATAAGACTTGGCACCTATATCAAAACAATTTCGTGCTGATTAGCATATTCCAATATTTCCACGGAATTACTTGTAAGTAAAATAGTTATCTAGAAGTATATCAACTTTTTCTGTTGGTTTTCTTGAAACAAAGTATGTTTTCAATATATTTTTGAAGTGATATATGCTGATGTTCGGGAGCAGTTTTGATCCTAAGGGCATAGCCGAGTTTTTCGTTTCTGTCCTTCATGATGGCGACAACAATCACCTTTAACATTATAATTATGGTGGTTGTCGTTTCTCCTTTTATGAGTTGAAGTAATTGTGGAGACCGCTTTGAGTACCACGACGACTACTCAACTGCAGACCTGACTCGCAGATCTGGCTAGTCCATGTTAATAAACACAATTAGGTGGTAGTATCTCATTGTATTTCAAAAGTACGCTTTCCAGAAGTTGAAAATATGCATTTACTTGAGCCGAGGAGACGCCTTCTGACTTTAGTAATATCTTTGGTTTGCATTTCTTTTATTTTATTTTATTAAAATCGGTTCAGCCAAAAGTAGATTGTTTTTAGGTTATTGCTATCTTAATTGCAACTTTTTATGCATTTAATTAATAAATTTAAGCTCGATAAAAGGTTATATTTACGCCAGTATCCAGAACTGTTGGCTATTTGCCTCAATATTTAGTGACGATGATTCAGTTTTAATTCGAGAAGGATTGAAATCCAACGACGACTTCTCCAAGAGTACGCGTGCATTCTCTTGGATGTTTCTTTTTTACTGTTTACTATTTTTGGATTCCGTCGTAGATAGGTCCTTTCTATAAAAGAAAAAGTAACCGAAATTTGAAATTAGATTAATTTTGGATTAAAATAAAAGAAAAAATTAACAATGGGCAGTCCAAAAGATCCTTAGCCAGATAATTCGGTTAGTCTAGTTATTATAGGGAATTGACCTCGGAAAATCGACATACCCAGTATATTACCACGTAAAAACTTGTATCTTGACATCCTAAAACTATCCTCAAAATTCACATGTAATTATATGGTTGCAAGTTATAAAATGTTACTAAAATCGATTTTTTTTTAATATTTTTTGCAAATATCCCGTTTCCTATGGATTTTACGCTATTTGTATTTATAATCAATATCGTAGAGCATTAAATTCTCTACAACTTTTGTATTCCATATTTTTTTTACCTCGAACTGTTTTCGAGATACAGGGCGTCGAGCGCGCGGTTAGAGAAATATCTTATTTAGAGCCCGTAAACTCTTAAATTCTTTCATAACTTCAACAATTACACTTGGGAATCATATATCATATAATATAAATAATAAACCTGTACAGTTATGAAATATCACACCAACGAGTAGAGCAGCTCAAACTTGTTTAGGGAATGAATTAGAACCCCAGGAATGGAGCTGGACAATGCGTAACTAATTCCTGGAACCTACCATGACTATTTTACAACCTGCTCCAGGTGAATTACTCAATACAAAAATGTGTAACTATAAAGTAGTTGTGGATTATGATGTGGGTGCAAGAAAGCGGGGTTCCAGTGCTATCTAGCTTGCGACCAGTGTAATGGACAAGCTTGTCTTAATATTGTACCATATCAAAACGATATTAATGATAATAGTACCTTTGACCTAGAAATCACCAAAGACTTGGAGACTAACGTCGTTGAAGACGGTAATGAAGAGGAACTTGAAATTCTGCAACAGACGGACGATGACGACGATGACGAAGAAGAAAAAAATTTAAATTAGAACTAGTTCTCGATATTTTCATCAATTTTGACAATAATAAATCTATAAAATGACACGTTTAATAAAAATATGAATTGAAAATTTCTTTCTTTTTTTATGTAGAAAGTCAAAAATAAAATTTAAGTAGTATTTTCCTCAACAATTTCTTAATTACATTGCCAGGTAAGTGTTATTAAATAAATTGACACTTAATTAAAAATAGATGAATAACCAGAAGAAATGCTAATGAAAAATGATAATTTTCTTCAATTTCTTATTTCTTAGACCTTCTGATATATTATAACATTTAAATGTTCTTGATTTTAAAAGATAAGGACTTAAAGAAAAGTCGAAACGTCAAAATTTATCTTTCTTTTAAAAATAATAAAAAAAACTAATTTTGAAACAAAAGAGACCTAAAATCAACAACATTTAGGTGCATTAAAAATGATAATTATACATTTAGCAATAAATTATAACCTTAATATTACGAGCTTTTCATCAAGACCAACAGATGGCCCCCTATTTCGAAAATAGTTCAAGGTATACAAGCTATAAAGAATTGAATGCTCTACAATATTGATAAGAAATAACATTACCGTAAAACCCATAGAAAACGAAACCCTAGTTTAGTTTTAGGATGCCACGATACAAGTTTTCACTGGGTATATCGATTTTCCGAGATATTCACATAGTTTGGTCTAAGATGATTCTTTTCCGAATAAACTAGATGGTCTCATAAGCCCCTTTCTGTCGTTATTTTTCCACGCACGGAAAATTCATGATTTTTTACAAGACTTATTGCGGCTTTTAGGGATTCTTCAGACCGATAAATTACCTCTCACAGCTATCGACTTCCAATTATATTCATTAGGCATCTTTAACAATTCAAAATAATTCTGTATCATCGGTGTAAAATTGTATGCCGTCTACCACTACTCATCCATCTTTGTTTTTCTTCCAGGAGTCGCAACACAAATAATTTTGAGGTTAGGACAAAATAATTTGCCTTCGTTACGCGACGCCAAGCCTACCAACTGTAACTGTAACACCACAATTATTTCAATGGGCCATCTCTCCCTTACGGCAATTGCCCTGGTCACCATGAAACGTTCGGTACAACCAGAAACTAGCTTTCCTTCGACACCTGCGGGTAAGTTCGCCCCCAAAGAGCTGAAGTACTTACTAACAGCTTCTTCAAGGCCTTCATTCCTCGAAAGAAATGATAGTCACTGGTCGTTCAATCAGGTGGACTTCTCGATTGATCTAATGGAAAGGTTTTTTGCCACATTGACACAATGTTGTTCAACAATCATCATTCGCTTCATTTTGAAGATTTCGCTTAAGATGTTTGGTTAGATTGAAAACTTGGAATTGAATTCTGTTTACTCAAGTAAATTTTCATACCACATGGCGATCTATTTAATCTTCGACATTTTCGCGTCACACAAACCTATCTTGATAAAGAGCTACTGGTGTATTAACACCCCAGTTCCTTTCCTCGAAGTTTAATTATTGTACATTCCTTCATGCCTTTCAACACATATATGAATACGAGACTAAAGCGATGGGCCTTAGTTTTAAGATAAAGCCTGTAATTGCCGTTCATTTTTATTGCAACGTTTCTAGCTTTAAATCTTATCCTTCTTCAAGCTCGTTTAACTGCTATATTTGGAGAACGGTCATTAAAGCTCCTTTATTTTATGTCCTCGGTTACTATTTGTCAATGGCGTAGTTAAGATTGAAGTCGAGGGAGACAACGGTATAGAAAAACAAAATGAACATTATAAATCTACGATACAAACGACTTGCGATATAATTAAATAATAAATTATAGTTTAAGATAAGTCTTTGATAGAAGTGGACAAAGTTTAAAGTTGGACAAAGTCGAAGCCAAAATGTTAATAATATAAATACGTAGAGGGGAAACAAGTAAAAGTAAAAGTAAAGTAAAATTTTCTATCTAGGAAGACCCTTCAAACTAAACCTAACCTAACCTAACCTAAAGAAAGGGGGATCGAAACTTTTCCTTTAGTAATTGTAGACGGATCAACATCATAAAGTGACAATCGACCTCAATCGGCTTCAATGTAAATCGAATATATCTGACAAAAGTAAACGCCAATACACCCAAATATATTGGAATTGGTGTGATTTCGACTTCATTGGCGTCAATAGACGTCAGAAATTTTCAATCAATATAAGGTGACAATTCGGGTATGGTTAGCTATTTTTTACATGGTCATATTCAAAGATAAAGAAGCAAGCTCTTGAAACAATATCTAAACAAGTTTCCTCCAAAGAAGAAGCCTCTCAAATAGAATTAGTTCAACAATATAAAATTACAAAAGACATGTCAGTATAGACTTTCTATTCTTAATGAAGAAGCAAAAAACACGGTAAATGTGAAATAATAAAAAAATCTGTGAGACTGTAGATTACACTGACAAACACTATTTTTGTCACACAAACTTTGTGATTTGTTTTGATGTACAGTCAGTTTCAGTCACATCCAGTTTTTTCTGACCTCATTTACGTGTTTTTCTTTCAATAACTTAATTGCTTTTAACTAAGTTACGTTTGTTACATTGTAAATATGTCGCAAAAGGTTCTAAACACTTCTGGAATGAAGTCTCAAAAATACCAAAAAAATCATCTAAAACATCAATAAATAATGCTCAATGATACAGAGAATTTTAGAAAAATTTTAAACACCTCTGGAATAATTAAAAGTGTTGTAAAACGTTTAAAAATCATCTATAATGTTCTAGATTAGTCTAAAGGTCTCAATAGTAATAAAAAATCATCTAAAACATCCAGAAATAATGCTCAATGATACAGAGAATTTTAGAAAAATTTTAAACACCTCTGGAATAATTAAAAGTGTTGTAAAACGTTTAAAAATCATCTATAATGTTCTAGATTAGTCTAAAGGTCTCAATAGTAGTGAAAAATCATTTAAAACATCCAGAAATAATGCTCAATAATACAGAGAAATTTAGAAAGGTTCTAAACACTTCTGGAATGATTTAAAGTGTTGCCAAGCGTTTTAGAGTCATCTATAATGTTCTAGATTAGTCTAGAGGTCTCAAAAATACTAAAAAATCATCTAAAACATCCATAAATAATGCTCAATAATACAGAGAAATTTAGAAAGGTTCTAAACACCTCTGGAATGATTTAAAGTGTTGTAAAACATTTAAGAGTCATCTATAATGTTCTAGATTAGTCTAGAGGTCTCAATAGTAATAAAAAATCATCTAAAACATCCAGAAATAATGCTCAATGATACAGAGAATTTTAGAAAAATTTTAAACACCTCTGGAATAATTAAAAGTGTTGTAAAACGTTTAAAAATCATCTATAATGTTCTAGATTAGTCTAAAGGTCTCAATAGTAGTGAAAAATCATTTAAAACATCCAGAAATAATGCTCAATAATACAGAGAAATTTAGAAAGGTTCTAAACACTTCTGGAATGATTTAAAGTGTTGCCAAGCGTTTTAGAGTCATCTATAATGTTCTAGATTAGTCTAGAGGTCTCAAAAATACTAAAAAATCATCTAAAACATCCATAAATAATGCTCAATTATACACAGAAATTTAGAAAGGTTCTAAACACCTCTGGAATGATTTAAAGTGTTGTAAAACATTTAAGAGTCATCTATAATGTTCTAGATTAGTCTAGAGGTCTCAATAGTAATAAAAAATCATCTAAAACATCCAGAAATAATGCTCAATGATACAGAGAATTTTAGAAAAATTTTAAACACCTCTGGAATAATTAAAAGTGTTGTAAAACGTTTAAGAGTCATCTATAATGTTCTAGATTAGTCTAGAAGTCTCAAAAGTACCGAAAAATCATCTAAAACATCCAGAAATAATGCTCAATAATACAGAGAAATTTAGGAAGGTTCTAAACACTTCTGGAATGATTTAAAGTGTTGCCAAGCGTTTTAGAGTCATCTATAATGTTCTAGATTAGTCTAGAGGTCTCAAAAATACTAAAAAATCATCTAAGACATCCAGAAATAATGCTCAATGATACAGAGAATTTTAGAAAAATTTTAAACACCTCTGGAATAATTAAAAGTGTTGTAAAACGTTTAAAAATCATCTATAATGTTCTAGATTAGTCTAAAGGTCTCAAAAGTACTGAAAAATCATCTAAAACATCCATAAATAATGCTTAATGATACAGAGAAACGTAGAAAGATTCTAGACACTTCTGGAATGATTTAAAGTGTTGCCAAGCGTTTTAGAGTCATCTATAATGTTCTAGATTAGTCTAGAAGTCTCAAAAATACTAAAAAATCATCTAAAACATCCATAAATAATGCTTAATGATACAGAGAAACGTAGAAAGATTCTAGACACTTCTGGAATGATTTAAAGTGTTGTAAAACGTTTAAGAGTAATCTATAATTTTCTAGATTAGTCTAGAGGTCTCAATAGTAGTAAAAAATCATTTAAAACATCCATAAATAATGCTCAATAATACAGAGAAATTTAGAAAGATTCTAAACACTTCTGGAATGATTTAAAGAACCTAATAATCCGAACAATTTTTGTAATGTGTCTGGAGAATCACCTATTGTTGAAAAGTGCTATTTTTGTTTCCCTGTGCGCCACCAGGATATATCCTGGGTTCCACATATATCTGAGTGATTGTTATTTTTGTTTGATTCAAACAACCAAGTTCAAGCACACTGTTTCAGTACCCAAACTTGTTATCGGCCAACAGACCTACATAGTGACGAACTGCCTGTGCCAAAGCCTTTGAATCAAATTAAATACAATGAACATAGTTCGAAAATTTGTGGAGATTTTGAAGTCATTGAAGTCTTTTGCTTGGGCTACAGCTTAGTTACACAAAATATTGCTGTTTCATATGCGAATGGTCCTTCAGTGAATCCTGATGACATATTTCAATCACCGTTACATATAAAACTGATGAAAAATTTTGTAAAAGTGTATTCTTATATCGGAAAGAAAAATTTCCCAAACTCAGCGAGGCAAAAATCGAATTGGTCCACAATTACGGGGAGGATACAAACTTTGAAGGAAAACTGAATGATTTGTATAGAAAATATTTCCTAAATGGCAATTATAAAGTAGAAAATAACAAATGTTTAATCAGTATTAGTGATTATTGTACTTTTTAATAAAAATATATGTTTTGATGTTACATAGAAACCTGATGTGTCAAATTTTTTCCTTTTTGGTGGCCATAGTACATTTCGTATGACAAAAAAAGTTGTTGACAGTTAATATCAAAGTAGTAAACTTTTGTCGTGCATCGAGTACTTTTAAACCCGTTCACTCTGCCCTATTGTAAATATTTCTTTCCTTTTATAATATTTTTTCGTTACGACATTGCTCGAACTCATACAACACTGAGCAGCTCCACCCGATCCTAATTAGAAAATGTGCAACTCACCCTTTGACCGAAAGAACAATTCGCTGACTAGCCCGATGATGTTCACTGGCCCTAGATGAAACATGGTCGGGCTTTTAATTAAGAACACACCAAATTGAAATTTATTCGCCTTGAAATCATGTGACTCGTTTTTGTCAATTGTATGCTTTACTAACTTTATCATCCACGTTAGCTGTAATCAAATATCACCCCGTAAATGCAGCGTGGAATTGTGAAATGATTCACATAGATTTTCCATAAAAAATGTAACTAATATAGCTGCAGAAACGAATGGTATAAGCAATATTTTAATTGCAAAAGAGGCTTTAGTGCAACTCGTACACATTATCGTCAGGACACTATCTCGAAATGCTCAAGATTTCCAACAACGTTTCCATTATCAAAGCTAATAAACAGCCACGCTATGTGGATAGCTATAGATGTCTACATGAATAACAAACAAGTACAAAACCTAAAATTTCAATGGTCAAACTTCACCCTCTAATTCGCAAAAAAGTAAAGACTTATTTTAACATAAGCGATCCCAGTTTATTACATAGAAACAAAACACAATTTCCACCTTCTGCAGGTGGCTCCGTATGGATATGAGGTATTTAAGATTCCCAAAAGCTCGTGATTACATCGTATAGCTGACAAACCCACTGTCGAAGACTTAAACGCAACCTCTTCTACTCTAAGTGCAGAGATATTGAATCACCATTTAATTCTATCTTTTGTTTGGCCCGTCTCCAATTCAATCCTCTTTTCACCAACTTATCTGCTAGTTCTCCATTCCATTTTCTTCTGGGTTTTTTTTGGTTTCCCATCACATTTTCTATCCTCCTTTTGTTATCTGTTTTATGTTGAAAAATATTCTCTAAATAAGACCTCTTCGTCAATTCTTTCATATGGTCTAACGAGTTGTTGTATTTGCACAGTTATTCCTTCTTCTTCCTCTTTCAATAGGACCAAGTCCTGCTCAATCCTGTGCGTTTGGCCCTCTTCCTGGATCTTCCTGTAAAGCTGAACTCCAGCTTTCGTACCACCTCTTTGGTGGTCTGTATGTATTCGGTCTCTGAGTCTTAGCCCATCTGTCTTCTGGCATTCTTTCTACGTGAATCTTTACGCCCAATTCTTCTCTTATGTCATCGGTCCCTAAGGGTGACTCCCTTGATGGTTCGCAGTATTTTCATCTCTGTGGTTCTCATTAATCTTTTTATTGTTGATGTCTCGGCTCTAGTTTCTGAGGCATATGTGAGATTCTGGTCTTGCTTTGTGGACTCATCGCTTTGTTTCTCCACACTTTATCTCTCATACAACCGCTGATTTTGATGCTTTCATCGCTTGCGTTCGTGCCTTCTCTGTCAGGTTTCTTTCACTAAATATATTCACTCCAAGGTAATTGAATCTTGATACCTGGTGTATTATTCTGCTATTGACTAGCCTCTAATGGGATTTTTTGTTATTACCAGTTATTTCTTCTGGTTTACTTAATGTTTCCATTATTTTTGTCTTTTGTATGTTTATCTGCAATCGTTATTGCTTCACTTCTACAATTATTGGCAGCCAAAAGATCTTCGTCATGAACTCAAAACCTCCAATTGCTCAAGAGATATCCAGTAGACTTCTGCATGGTTCATTAATCAAATAGTCTGGTTGTAAAATTCAATTCGACACCTCAACATCTCAAATTTTAACTTATACGCACAAATATGTTGCCTTCTCGAAAACTACAACCCCTGTCGATGTTTTAAACCCTGTTTTTGAGCTGCTTTTCAGAGATAAGTCAGTCAAAAGATTCTTAAAACCGGGAAAAAGTTCTGGTACCCACATCAAATTTGTGGATACGAATGAATTCAAATCAAAAACAGTTAAAAAAGAAATTGTTAATAATAATAACTGGTAAAAGTAAAATTCATTTGTCTTGGAATCGTTATATTTTCCACTCTTTTCCACTACGTTTAAGTTTAAAATCCCTCTACGTTCATATTTTAGGAAAAGGTCTTCTTGGGTAAAAAAAAAAACAAAAACGTAGCTACATTATGAAAACAATCAAGTCCGAATCAAAGGACAGGATTGGTCCAACGTATATTTCCGGTTATTGAATCTAGAACAATCGCTGGTAAATCACTTGAGATTTCCTTTGTTCTCGACGCTGCAAAATAGCCATAAAATCGGAAAACTCGGCATTTCACTACGCCAGCGTGGACTGCTTACTTAATGAAGGGAAAATTACTGAACTTTGAAAGAGAAGTTTGTTAGAAAACGGACAAAGATAAGGGTTGTTTCGATGAAGTGTCATTAAGAAAATCGAATGATGAAGCAGATAAAAAATTATATAATAAATAAATAGAATTCAGATTTATGATGCTCCAAATAGTGTCATAAGTCTAAAAAACATACTATCGAGTAACAAGCGTTTGAAGGGAAAGTTATCGGATGATAAGTCAAAAACTAACAAAGTTACTGTAATAGAAAATATTTATGCGACATAATTTGAAATAAGATTTCCAAATTTTCTACCACCAATAATATAATAAAAGAGATTTTCTAATTATTTGAGTTATGACATTATTTCAGCGGTATATGCGGTGTCGCAGACGGTCCCAACAAAGTCGATTGGTTACATTTCGGGCACAGATTGTGGTTTTCGTGTTTGAAAATATCTAAATGTAGGCACTACAATAGTTTCTAATTTGTCAAATCAATAATCACTAAGCATGCTATTCGCAATTTGATCAGTTTAGATCTAGGTGCAGGCGATATATCCAAACCTCCAACTGCACCCCATCTACTACAACTTTATGGTCAAGCTTTCAAGTTACCTCAAGAGGTAACTGGACAGAAGAAAACTTATTAATAGCCGTCCAGGCTGTTGAGAAATGCGAGCTGGGCACTAATTTAGCAATGAAAAGAAGCTAGTGGACCATATACTAAAATTGCAAAGCCAGGGATTTGCACCTCGTCATTTGGATCATCGATCGCCTACAGATTTACAAACGCTCTACACATTTCACACTTATTTAGAATCGAAGCTATCGGAAAAGTCTTCTTACGATTTTTCCTTAGAAAGAAATCTGGAACTCTGCATTAGTAAAGCTGGAAGTACAGGCTTTATTTTAAAGTAAAAGAAATCTACCATATTTAATGCAGAGTAGATTTAGTGCCCCAAATTACTCCTATCTGTCCTACAAGAGTTAAATTTGTTTGATAAACCGACTCATATGGATGGGACGGAGCTACAACAAATAATATAGGCAAGGGACATCTTACGCTAGAGGTAGAGATGGCTAAACGAAAGATTTTTTTACTTTTGTTTGCACATTACACCAATAAATAAAGTTTGTTAAAACCATACATGCTTTTGTTTTATTTAGTTAAGGACTGGGGGTATTCCTAACCTAACCTAACATAACATAACATAACCTAACCTAACCTAACCTAACCTAACCTAACCTAACTCAGAAATAGAAAAGTTTCCACGCCCAATTTGAATTACAATTCATAACGACCTAGCCTATTGAAATGTTATCCATAAATTAACCAATCAGTATTGAACATCATTCACTACAACTTATCCTCATCTAACCTATAAAAATTAATGAAAATTCCTATAGTAACCAGAATCAATAATTCTATCAACGTCAATTTGAATATAGAATTTTGAAACCTATGAATTTTCAAATTTATTACAAGAAAACGATTCAAAATTACCGAAAATATTAATTAATTATTGTAAATAGAAATTTTATTAATTTTATACATATTTCTTATATTGTATTTGACCATAATTTCAGTCCCAGTATTCGTAAACTCGGAAAATATATTAAAGTTAGTCCACTTCGGTGTTTCATTGCCACGTTCCCAACAACAAACCGCTTAGTATGATTAGTTTTTGAAAATTTGATTGAAGTTTAATGCGTTCGAAATAATCTGTAAAGCATCAAGATTGTACTGTAATTTCCGAATGGATTTTTTTCATGATTTTAATTAACAAATGTACTTTAATTACCAACAAAAACCCATTTATTTTCGGATTCCATGTCAATATTCCACATTATAATCTTCTTGTCATTTCATTGATAAGTCCAGCATAATCATCATTAATTTAATTATAAGTTGAATGAAATCTACGTTAGTCTACGTCGAAAAAAATCCATTTTGTTCATTATTTGGGTAGAAATACCCTAAAGCTCTTGTATTTTCAGTACTACTGCTTTGAATCGATTCAAATGATTAAATAATAGTTTAAGTCATCTCATTTATCAATAAATATTCAACAGAACAAAATTAAATATTCCTCAAATGAGTCACGTCTATTTTTGACTCAATGAAATAAATCTGTAGCATTTCTTATTACTAATTGACAAAACAAACTTTATCTCATTAGTGTAATGTTACGGGTTCAATCAAATGAAATCTAATGAAATCATCAATATATATTGTGTTGTCTCTCTGCAATTTATATAATGTCTATGATTTAATGTTACAAACTTTATGATGCTTGATAATTATTAAGTGGATGGATAGCAAGCACTTAAAGGGCCACGTTACTGTTAATAAACAAGAAGAAGTTGTAAGTCGCTTGAAAATATCAGGGAATCTGAATGGCAGATTACATAGACCTTTCCATCTATTCGTAAATTTTCTATTTACATAATTTTTCACAGCTTGAATTGAAAATGCATCGATGAGGTATCCTACCAAACACATTCATGGTCCTTCGGTAAAATATACGGTTATTCACTGGACTATTATTGAGGATTGTGATTCGATCAAGAGCTCAGAAGCAAAAGCCTATTTTGTGGTAAAAGTCTGATCATAAAACCAAGAATTCATCGTCTGCATGGATGGTAATACTTGTTGTCTTCTTCTACTTGTAAGCATCACTACCTGTAACACGGAATCTTGCCAGAACCGTTTTAAAAGACATCTTCAGCGGACGGTCTTTAACCCCCTTGGGTTAAAATCAAGCCAATTCTTTCTCGAAAATAATATTGTTTCATCTGCTAAAATTTTACTGCAAAGCAGGACTGATACTGATCCTTGGGTGTCGATTGCCATTGTATAAGGACCTAATGTGCCCCCTTCAGGACAATGTTTTATATTTTCTCTCTCTCGGTGTTTTCAACTGTATTTTGTTTATTGCTATTTAGTTCAATGTACTATTTCGAACTAGTTTTTCATATATACAGATTTGTTGATGGTTGCACCTGGTTTTTGTAAGTCTGGGACTGCGCGCTTATGTAATTTGCCCTTTAGCTGTATTTTTCTTAGTTTCATTTAAAGATTATAGAGATACATTCGTGAAAAACTGCGAATATAATTAGATTAAACAGATATTTTGATCGAATTACCGCATTTTCTAAATTCACAGCAGTATTGTGAGTAAATTAAATATGATCGTTCAAAAGGACAAAATAGAATCCAAAAAGACAGTTAAAAACTTAAAAGTTCAGTATACAGGGTGGCGCAGCCTTGCGTAGTTGGATAGTTGTACTCGTGAAGTTTTAGTAGCCACGAATCACTTTGACGAAAAGTCTTAAAATCGTTCAGAATATCGATTAAGACACATTAATGAAGCTCCTAGTGAAAATTTAATTAAAATATGGGTTAAACGTTTTAAAGAGACCGGTTCCATGTTTAAACCACCAGCAAAAGGTCGTCCAAGAACGTCTAAGACCTCAGACAATATTGATATGGTGAAGGAGTCAGTACAAGAAAATCCGCATGGCTTTAAACTTGTCGCGACAACGAATTTTGAAATTAGGTCTCAAACTGCATCATTATAAGCTTCAGTTAAGGAATTATTGGCCCTTTCTTCTTTGAAGGTTCATGTGGACGAAACACCGACCGCTTTCCAAAAGAAGTGATATCCCTCGGCCCCCACATAGCCCTGACTTGTCGCCTATTGAATTTTTTTTGTGAAGACTACTCAGACATAAAATCTACATGAATAATTCTAGGGACGCCTGAAAATGGCTGCAATTACTCCAGATTTATTGACAAGAGGTTTCACAAATCTGCGTTCGCGTTTAGAGAAGTGCCGTCTTGGAGATGGCCGTCATTTAAATGATTTTATTTTTAAAAAATAAACTTCATTTTATAAACATTTTTATATTTTAATTCGAATTTCGCGCTCTATATAGGGAATTTTGAGAAGTTAGGTTGGTAACACTGATCGGTGACTTGGGTCAGATTTCAACAATACCTTATGTATTTATTTTTTTAGCCTATACTTAATAAATGCACGTTATATTGCGCCACCCTGTATTTATTCCACCTAAGTAATTTTATTTTGAGAAATTAATTAAAAAAAATAAGATTCGACCACCGATTTGTGAAGTTATCGTCTTGGGAGACTCTCAAGCTTCATATTTTTGTAATTTTTGTAGAATTTGCGTTAGTATGATTTGAAATAACTGGTTATTCACCCTCTATACAAAAATTCATCGAAATAAATTTTGAATTTATTAATTTTATATACTTCAAAGAAACCGTTCCGACTGAATCAACTCGACATACTCAATTTGTTGCGTTAAATTGTTGTCTTCTTCATTTCGGTGATAAAAACACGACCGGACGAGCGATCGTTGTTTAGTTTCTGCAAATTAGGTTGGACATCGAAATTAATCGCGGGGCGGCGAGTTTTCTAGACACTGTCTTCTAACAACAGGTTAATGTCGCGTGAAGCTATATTCACTTGTTCCATTTGTCCCTCTATTCCATCTGCTACCCCTATTATGGGTTTTTGTTCAAGATATTTCCGTTCTACCCCATCGTTAGACTGTGTACCCTTATAATTTTCAAATGAATATTGTTTCTGATACTAGGTGCTTTGAGCTATGCTGGCATCCTTCGATAGAATTTGATAATCAGTTGAAAACAATTTTTTAAATGGTTATGATTTATGATAAAACCGTTATTTTACTAATCATCGTAAAAAAATTGATTGATCCGGGTGTTTTTTATTTCTAGTCCAGAGAATAAGAAACCAGAAGCCGTTTGAGTTAGTTAGGCGGAAACAACTACTTTCCTGGCTAATGCTTGGAGGAATATTGAATTACAACTCCTCTAAAGAGCGTGCTGTCAGCGTCAAAATAGAAGATTTCTAGTATTCACCTTAGAAATCATTTCGATATTCAATATTTAAAAAATTAATTCTGTCGTTCCTCAAGGGAGAAAACAACTACTTTCCTGGCTAATGTCTCGACGAATATTGAATTACAACTTCTCTGAAGAGCGCGATGGCAATCGATCGGAGCTGTAATTCAATATTCGTCGAAACTTTAGCCAGGAAAGTAGTTGTTTTCTCCCTCTAGGAACGACAGAATTCATTTTTTAAATATTGAATTTCGAAATGATTTCTAAGGTGAATAGTAGAAATTCTCTATTTTGACGTTTGACAGCACGCTCTTTAGAGGAGTTGTAATTCAATATTCGTCGAAACTTTAGCCAGGAAAGTAGTTGTTTTCTCCCTCTAGGAACGACAGAATTCATTTTTTAAATATTGAATTTCGAAATGATTCCTAAGGTGAATAGTAGAAATTCTCTAATTTGACGTTTGACAGCACGCTCTTTAGAGGAGTTGTAATTCAATATTCGTCGAAACTTTAGCCAGGAAAGTAGTGGTTTTCTCCCTCTAGGAACGACAGAATTCATTTTTTAAATATTGAATTTCGAAATGATTCCTAAGGTGAATAGTAGAAATCCTCTATTTTGACGTTTGACAGCACGCTCTTTAGAGGAGTTGTAATTCAATATTCGTCGAAACTTTAGCCAGGAAAGTAGTTGTTTTCTCCCTCTAGGAACGACAGAATTCATTTTTTAAATATTGAATTTCGAAATGATTCCTAAGGTGAATAGTAGAAATTCTCTATTTTGACGTTTGACAGCACGCTCTTTAGAGGAGTTGTAATTCAATATTCGTCGAAACTTTAGCCAGGAAAGTAGTTGTTTTCTCCCTCTAGGAACGACAGAATTCATTTTTTAAATATTGAATTTCGAAATGATTCCTAAGGTGAATAGTAGAAATCCTCTATTTTGACGTTTGACAGCACGCTCTTTAGAGGAGTTGTAATTCAATATTCGTCGAAACTTTAGCCAGGAAAGTAGTTGTTTTCTCCCTCTAGGAACGACAGAATTCATTTTTTAAATATTGAATTTCGAAATGATTCCTAAGGTGAATAGTAGAAATTCTCTATTTTGACGTTTGACAGCACGCTCTTTAGAGGAGTTGTAATTCAATATTCGTCGAAACTTTAGCCAGGAAAGTAGTTGTTTTCTCCCTCTAGGAACGACAGAATTCATTTTTTAAATATTGAATTTCGAAATGATTCCTAAGGTGAATAGTAGAAATTCTCTATTTTGACGTTTGACAGCACGCTCTTTAGAGGAGTTGTAATTCAATATTCGTCGAAGCTTTAGCCAGGAAAGTAGTGGTTTTCTCCCTCTAGGAACGACAGAATTCATTTTTTAAATATTGAATTTCGAAATGATTTCTAAGGTGAATAGTAGAAATCCTCTATTTTGACGTTTGACAGCACGCTCTTTAGAGGAGTTGTAATTGAATATTCGTCGAAACTTTAGCCAGGAAAGTAGTTGTTTTCTCCCTCTAGGAACGACAGAATTCATTTTTTAAATATTGAATTTCGAAATGATTCCTAAGGTGAATAGTAAAAATTCTCTATTTTGACGTTTGACAGCACGCTCTTTAGAGGAGTTGTAATTCAATATTCGTCGAAACTTTAGCCAGGAAAGTAGTTGTTTTCTCCCTCTAGGAACGACAGAATTCATTTTTTAAATATTGAATTTCGAAATGATTCCTAAGGTGAATAGTAGAAATCCTCTATTTTGACGTTTGACAGCACGCTCTTTAGAGGAGTTGTAATTCAATATTCGTCGAAACTTTAGCCAGGAAAGTAGTTGTTTTCTCCCTCTAGGAACGACAGAATTCATTTTTTAAATATTGAATTTCGAAATGATTCCTAAGGTGAATAGTAGAAATCCTCTATTTTGACGTTTGACAGCACGCTCTTTAGAGGAGTTGTAATTCAATATTCGTCGAAACTTTAGCCAGGAAAGTAGTTGTTTTCTCCCTCTAGGAACGACAGAATTCATTTTTTAAATATTGAATTTCGAAATGATTCCTAAGGTGAATAGTAGAAATCCTCTATTTTGACGTTTGACAGCACGCTCTTTAGAGGAGTTGTAATTCAATATTCGTCGAAACTTTAGCCAGGAAAGTAGTGGTTTTCTCCCTCTAGGAACGACAGAATTCATTTTTTAAATATTGAATTTCGAAATGATTTCTAAGGTGAATAGTAGAAATCCTCTATTTTGACGTTTGACAGCACGCTCTTTAGAGGAGTTGTAATTCAATATTCGTCGAAACTTTAGCCAGGAAAGTAGTTGTTTTCTCCCTCTAGGAACGACAGAATTCATTTTTTAAATATTGAATTTCGAAATGATTCCTAAGGTGAATAGTAGAAATCCTCTATTTTGACGTTTGACAGCACGCTCTTTAGAGGAGTTGTAATTCAATATTCGTCGAAACTTTAGCCAGGAAAGTAGTTGTTTTTTTGAAAGTGAATTACTATTTTCTTTGATATTATAAAGGATTTGAATACAATTCGTGAGACATGACGCTAATTATCTTGATTAATTAGTAATTGAAATATACCTAATGTCCAGAATTGATGAAAGATTTCTTGTATCGAAAATTTATCATTTTCAATAGTCGATAACTAATATAAATCGCCAGATAAAAACCTACCAGTATTAAAAGAATTGAAAAAAGTGATAAAATGCTGTGACTTCCTCTCGAGATGTTGTTTTTTCAAATTGATATTAATTTGATGCTAGAGCTGCTTTTTATTTTGATATCCTATCCCTGAAAATATCATAACAGCTGCCACTCATTACTACAACAAACAGAATTACATCCATTTAATGACTCGCTAGAAAAGTACCAGGAAATAAAACGCAAAATTAATAAATAGTTTCGATTATTGTTTTTTGAAACGTCATTTGGTACATAACTGTAAATTCTGTTAATCCAAACAGCTTATATCACTAATAAGTATATAAAAAAACAAAGAGTTTATAAAAACAATCGATGTAGAGAATAGTTATGTTAAAAAAAAACAGAAGTAATAGGAATCACAACATTCTGAAAGTAACGAATACTTTATATTCAAGATAAATCGAATTTTCCATGGCTCTCCCCTTCAACGATATGTCCGGATCCATCTTAAGAGCTAGATCTGAACTAGGATGTCCCAGGTACTCTCCAGAATACTCCCAGTGCAATCTGGAACATCAGTATCAATTCATAGAATCCCCAAACAATTTTCTACAAAAATAACACTTAATGGATGAGAAATTACCTGGATCACGAAGGCTAAATAGCTGGCGGTCATCCTAAATCATGAACTGATGATCAAGGACCACATCGACTACTCAGTGATCAAGAAGAGGAAGGCGAGACATCGAGTTTCATAGGGAAACACTCGAAGTTTGAATTGAAGATTAAGTCTCCTTATCTCCATCATGCTGAACGCATCTACATCTTGAATATACACTGCAAAGGTTATTCAATTAAGCTCGAAGGCTAGGAAGTGCTATGGCGTCACCCGACATCCAGTTGACAGAACGGATTACCTGCACCGGGAAAGACTAAGCCAGCCTTCCTAGACAGAGAAAATAGCTTTGTCGCGACCATCAGGAGAAACAAGAAGTGAAAGGAAGGACTAATCCAAAGATATTAGCAAGATCTTGAGTAAACACAACTTAATATTCACTCCTCAACATCCTTTTGTCCCTTTTAGACGACATAAAAAAATCTACCAACGAGAGTGTTCAAACTGTAACAAAAAAGTATAGAATTACCCTAAACAAAAGGAAACGACACCATCAAATCCATGGAAGTAAAATGGAGAGCGGGTAACAGAGACGACGGACCCCATAAGATGAGATGATGTGATAGAAACAACTCGGAACTAGTCATAACAATATTTTAGGTTATGTTAGGTTAGGTTATGTTAAGTAGGGTTAGGTTAGGTTAGATTTGGTTAAGCTCCACTCCTGGAAACTGTAAGACCTTGTAAGTTGGTGGAATGGTTCAATAGATGTCTCTTCTCGAGCTTGAAAGCGACTAGAACAGAGAGTGAAGCTAAGAAACACCTCAAATCGATCGGTGGGTACTGGTTAGTTCACTAATACCAACTAGGAGAAGCTGACTTAAAATCTGACCGAGTTTACGTGTACAAATATTGTTTCCCAAATTTCTCTGGCCGAATTTACCACAGCATTTAGTTCAGAAATTAGGACGTATTCGACCTAATTGTGATAAAAGAGACCATATCTCCGTGAGAATTATAGTTCTTAAAAGAATTAAGTGATTAAAAAGTTATGATTATATATTACAACTATTATGTACCAAATAACGTTTTGTTATTATATTAACTGTACGAACGGAAGTTTCAATTACGATTCCAAATACGAACAGTGCATTCACTTCAAGCGGCACCATCGAGTAAGGCACATGCTGCTTTCTGCTTCGTTATACAGAATCATGAAAAATTAGCGAGAGACTCGGTTCTCATAAAAATTTCACACGCTTCCCACGCCAACTCTGTGTTAGTTTGTTAATTAGTAATTAACGCTGTGACTTTACTCCGACGTTAATTGTCAGAATGGATGTCTCATATCTCTTTTACTAAAGGTCATATGTATTATTTGTGAGCTGGGATTAATTTTTCCGCTTGTTCTAATTCATGAACGAGTTTCGGTTTAGTCATTTCAACTAGCATGTGATTACGATTTCCATTCTTGATAATGACACACAATTTTGATTTGAATTTAGCGCCCATTCTTCTTTTTCTGAAACACACGTTGCTTTCTTATAGTTCTACAGACACTAAGTTTTGATAATGAGAAGGCAACACGTTTAACGAATTGTTAAAGTCATCTGATCCTCTTTTAAAAATGGTCGTCGTGGGGTAAACAAATGCTTTTGTCGTGAGTTTTTGTATGCAGATTTATTTGCTGTGTGAAGTTATTTGTTGGTTGTTGATTTATATACGAGGGTTGCTACTTAAGTTTTGATATAGACAAACAAAAACAAATATTTATAATTGGATATGGCTTTATTGTTATTCAAATTATTTCACATTAAAATCTATAGTAATCTAGATTAATTTTTAATTTCCGTTTGGACGAACCAACCCAAAAAAAATTCTCGTTATTTACACTTTTCTAGAGATATCTCCGGACAGACAAAAGAGAGAGAAATCACGATATCTAAAATTTGTGAAACAAGGTCCTCTAGCATTTACGTTGCTAGTTAAATTTTTAGAATTTATAGATTTTGTATTGCTGAGCAAAAGCTCTTCCAAACAATATCAAGTTTATAAAAATCGGATAAACAGAACCGGACTTACAGCCATTTCTTCATAACAAAGTTCCAACTCTCCCCCATCTCTTATTTGAAGAGATACACTAAAACTTGTAAAATGAAAAATGTGCAGAATTTATTGAAGAATTCGATTATTCTATGTAAATTGTCATTTAATTGGGTAAATCCTAGGAAATTTTACTTTTTTAATTGTATCTTTTCAAATGTACCCTTCAATAGAACAACTAGAATTCTGTAAATAATTATCACGTATTTCTCGGGGCCCCTTTTGTTATATTTTCTTTCCTAAAACTGTAATATAATCAAAAAATCACAAAGTGCGCTTCCAAACAATATAAAGTTTATAAAAATCGGATAAACAGAACCGGACTTACAGGCATTTCTTCATAACAAAGTTCCAACTCTCCCCCATCACTTATTTGAAGAGATACACTAAAACTTGTAGAATGAAAAATGTGCAGAATTTATTGAAGAATTCGATTATTTTATGTAAATTGTCATTTAATTGGGTAAATTCTAGGAAATTTTACTTTTTTAATTGTATCTTTTCAAATGTACCCTTTAATAGAACAACTAGAATTCTGTAAATAATTACCACGTATTTCTCGGGGCCCCTTTTGTTATATTTTCTTTCCTAAAACTGTGATATAATCAAAAAATCACAAAGTTCGCTTCCAAATAATATAAAGTTTATAAAAATCGGATAAACAGAACCGGACTTACAGCCATTTCTTCATAACAAAGTTCCAACTCTCCCCCATCTCTTATTTGAATAGATAAACTAAAACTTGTAGAATGAAAAATGTGCAGAATTTATTGAAGAATTCGATTATTCTATATAAATTGACACTTAATTGGGTAAATTCTAGGAAATTCTACTTTTTTAATTGTATCTTTTCAAATGTACCCTTTAATAGAACAACTAGAATTCTGTAAATAATTATCACGTATTTCTCGGGGCCCCTTTTGTTATATTTTCTTTCCTAAAACTGTAATATAATCAAAAAATCACAAAGTTCGCTTCCAAATAATATAAAGTTTATAAAAATCGGATAAACAGAACCGGACTTACAGCCATTTCTTCATAACAAAGTTCCAACTCTCCCCCACCTCTTATTTGAAGAGATACACTAAAACTTGTAGAATGAAAAATGTGCAGAATTTATTGAAGAATTCGATTATTTTATATAAATTGACACTTAATTGGGTAAATTTTAGGAAATTTTACTTTTTTCATTGTATCTTTCGCATTTAGTTGTACTCTTCCAAATAACTTCAATTATTTTCATCGCGCGTGTGAAATAAAATGTTGGTCAATATCACATTAATGAAATAAATGGGACACTGCGTACAAGCGAACAGTTTTAAAGCAATCAAAGGTTTCTTTTCGATGATCGTGTAGTTCCTCTTGACGGGAAGTATCAATTACAATTAAACTCTTGAAGTATAAATCAAGTGATAAATATTAAAGAGAAGCAGGCAGTGGAAATAAAACAAACGGCCCTCAATTGAAATGGCGCCTATCTTATTGTCAAACACTGTTATTTTATTAGTGACGTCACCTTCTTCGTCTGTAGTAAAACAAAGTCATTATCTTATTGTCGACCTCGGTTGAGATTTGCATTTGTTTTAAAATGCTCTTGCGACAATTTTTATAATCTATTTAATAACTGGAAATTTGAAAAGTTTCATCACAAATCGAACCTTTCAATAACGAATGCTATAAAACCAATAAAAAACGAAATGTACCGCATAAGAACAGAAAAATATAGAAAATATAATTTCTTTGCAACCATTTAACTTAATTTGGTACATTGTATGAGACAGTTAAGGTCATCAACCTCGAGGGTTGCTACTTAAGCTTTGAGATGTGGCAACATTGATGTGAATACGTCAAATGTCACATTTCCATCATGTGACGTTTTGAATTGTCAACGTACTCAGAACGTGTTGTCATACGAGTGCTATTTGAGTTGTTTACAGTTACTTGAAACATTCAACCGTGATGGTCCGTCTAAAATCGGCTGTTGTGCCAGTAAACATCCATTTTGTGCGTATACTGATTTTGTAAGATCGTCATGTGACATAACGTGAGATTTGGGCATTGGTTCGACTCGCATACATTCAATATTGCATGAACAATCGTGGAGGATTTTGGGGTTACCTAACTAAATTATTTCAAAGAAGTTTTTGATCTGTAATTTGATTAAAAAAAAAATTATTTCCATACCGCAAATAATAATTTTATTTTTAATCATTTTTACTTTCGTTATTTGTCATTTGTCATATGTCATTTTCAAAGAAAAGTCGAATAACTAATAAAAAAAATGGTGACTAGTAATTAATCCCCCATAATGATTCGATGTCTTATACTTACCACTACCCAATGTCCTTACTATTCTTATACAGGGTACAACATTTGGTATTTTGAAGGATTGTAAATAAATTTTTTCGAAATTTTTTATTTTCTTTGAGGGAATCAACTATTTTGGGCTCCCATATACGTTTCTGCACTGTATCGGGACATCCTGCTTATGAAACAAGATCTAATATCAAATTCGTAACTTTATTGAAGGTTGAACGGAAAAGTAAATAAATCGAATTAACGTCTGGTAGAAAAGATTACAACCCGCCGGTGATTTGGTAAAAATGGACTTGCATCGGACTGCGTATTGCACTTCGGATAAAAGCTTCGACTTCAGCCACCTGAGACCAAACGAAACGAGAAAAGCTCAGATGGTACAATCTGAATACAGTTTACTAGATTATCCAAGTCGGGTTACCAGAACTTTTATGTATAAAACAGGGATATATATACTGGGTGGAACATTGAAATGTAACTAATTTTTTATTCTGATGTTTATCGATAAAAAAAAATCGAAATTGATGCATCTAATCATGATATAATAAAAGTATATTGAACGTCAAATTGAAACAGATGACATGAAACATGTAGAGGAAAGAAATATTTCGAAAAATCCCCTTGAAGATAAAAATTTCGAGATAAGATGAATGTTTTATAAACATACACCGCCAGTATGTTGAAATTGCAACTTATACAACAACACACAATAATAATCTAGTTAATTGTCTTTGTACGCCGATTCGTTGTATACATAACATTATTTCTGAAGTACAAAACGCCAGAAGGGTTGCTTTTCCGCGTTAAACGCCCCCAACTCAACCGCACAATAGTGTTTCTAAGCTACTTTCCTCGCTAACCGAAATATAAATATTTTTAAAGCACAAAGACAAAACTTAGATGGAATATCTCGACTCCACCCCAACCATTACCAACCCCTTTAATGATGTAAATGCATAGCCCTCGGCTTATTTTCCTCTTTTAGGTTATGTATTCGGTAGTAACGCAACCTTCTGTAAGCCATCTGTCGGAGATCAAACGATTTTATGTAGATTTACATTTAAGAAAATAAAAAAAAAAACTTTAAAACAC
Source organism: Diorhabda carinulata (assembly GCF_026250575.1). Lineage (NCBI taxonomy): Eukaryota > Metazoa > Arthropoda > Insecta > Coleoptera > Chrysomelidae > Diorhabda > Diorhabda carinulata. Next base: position 33,847,914 of record NC_079461.1, on the reverse strand, counting down.
TGCTTAATTTGAATTCAACATGTAAAGAAACCAAAATACGGAGCTTAGGTAAAAAAGGGATGATATATAAAAGGTTTTTATGATTGAACGAGTTTTGGAGGATACGTTCAAAAACCAGCGGTATCAAGATTGGGAAAATTTTAAATTGATAATAAAATTATCAAATTTGTGAACTACCCAAACGATAATACATATTTTATATACGAGGTAGCTCATTAAAGATAAGCATCACTATTTATAATTACTCTTTATATAGTCATTAAACATTTTGATCAACAGGGTACAATATTTGACAAGCAGACACAAATCCAAATAGCTTTCATGGATGACATTTTTCACCATAGAATGTTGAAAAATTGTGAATTTGGCATTTGATAATTTCATATTTATGGGATAATTTATTTAAGGGAAATTCGATTAATCAAATAAATGTTCAGAGCAAAAAAATATATATATAACCACAAATCAGTCTTACAAAACAAATATTTACCGTGATTTTTCAATTTTTGCTAACGATTTCTCAGCTTTCTCGACCAAAGATTCCGTTTTCTTGGATTTCAACACGATTTTCAATGTAGTGATGTTTGCACTAAATATCCACTCCTTGAAGCGTTAAAATTATCCGAAATAACCTGACCAAAATCCATGGTAGAGTACGAATTGTAAAACATTTTCAGAGGAAAATTTCTCGTCCTTTTTTTCTGTAATGATACTAGGAATCGTATTTGCCTGGGAAATACCTTTGGTAGACGTCTCTCTACCCTGGAGGTTCTCTAAAATTGGGACTCAGCCAAGACAAATTGAGTTTCGCGCTGCTATGAAATTTTAGACTAAACAAAGATTCATACAAACACAAATCAAAAACAATATGGATGGAAATACTTTTGGTAGACGTCGCTTTACCCCGGAGGTTCTCTAAAATTGGGACTCAGCCAAGACAAATTGAGTTTCGCGCTGCTATGAAATTTTAGACTAAACAAGGATTCATACAAACACAAATCAAAAACAATATAAATGGAAATACTTTTGGTAGACGTCGCTTTACCCCGGAGGTTCTCTAAAATTGGGACTCAGCCAAGACAAATTGAGTTTCGCGCTGCTATGATATTTTAGACTAAACAAGGATTCATACAAACACAAATCAAAAACAATAAAAATGGAAATACCTTTGGTAGACGTCGCTCTATCCTGGAGGTTCTCTAAAATTGGGACTCAGCCAAGACAAATTGAGTTTCGCGCTGCTATGAAATTTTAGACTAAACAAGGATTCATACAAACACAAATCAAAAACAATATGGATGGAAATACTTTTGGTAGACGTCGCTCTACCCTGGAGGTTCTCTAAAATTGGGACTCAGCCAAGACAAATTGAGTTTCGCGCTGCTTTGAAGTTTTAGACTAAACAAGGATTTATACAAACACAAATCAAAAACAATATGGATGGAAATACTTTTGGTAGACGTCGCTTTACCCTGGAGGTTATCTAAAATTGGGACTCAGACAAGACAAATTGAGTTTCGCGCTGCTTTGAAGTTTTAGACTAAACAAGGATTTATACAAACACAAATCAAAAACAATATGGATGGAAATACTTTTGGTAGACGTCGCTTTACCCTGGAGGTTATCTAAAATTGGGACTCAGCCAAGACAAATTGAGTTTCGCGCTGCTATGAAATTTTAGACTAAACAAGGATTCATACAAACACAAATCAAAAACAATATGGATGGAAATACTTTTGGTAGACGTCGCTCTACCCTGGAGGTTCTCTAAAATTGGGACTCGGCCAAGACAAATTGAGTTTTGCGCTGCTATGAAATTTTAGACTAAACAAGGATTCATACAAACACAAATCAAAAACAATATGGATGGAAATACTTTTGGTAGACGTCGCTCTACCCTGGAGGTTCTCTAAAATTGGGACTCAGCCAAGACAAATTGAGTTTCGCGCTGCTTTGAAGTTTTAGACTAAACAAGGATTCATACAAACACAAATCAAAAACAATATGGATGGAAATACTTTTGGTAGACGTCGCTTTACCCTGGAGGTTATCTAAAATTGGGACTCAGCCAAGACAAATTGAGTTTCGCGCTGCTATGAAATTTTAGACTAAACAAGGATTCATACAAACACAAATCAAAAACAATATAAATGGAAATACCTTTAGTAGACGTCGCTCTACCCTGGAGGTTCTCTAAAATTGGGACTCAGCCAAGACAAATTGAGTTTCGCGCTGCTATGAAATTTTAGACTAAACAAGGATTCATACAAACACAAATCAAAAACAATAAAAATGGAAATACTTTTGGTAGACGTCGCTCTACCCTGGAGGTTCTCTAAAATTGGGACTCAGCCAAGACAAATTGAGTTTCGCGCTGCTTTGAAGTTTTAGACTAAACAAGGATTCATACAAACACAAATCAAAAACAATATGGATGGAAATACTTTTGGTAGACGTCGCTCTACCCTGGAGGTTCTCTAAAATTGGGACTCAGCCAAGACAAATTGAGTTTCGCGCTGCTTTGAAGTTTTAGACTAAACAAGGATTCATACAAACACAAATCAAAAACAATCTAAATGGAAATACCTTTGGTAGACGTCGCTCTACCCTGGAGGTTCTCTAAAATTGGGACTCAGCCAAGACAAATTGAGTTTCGCGCTGCTATGAAATTTTAGACTAAACAAGGATTCATACAAACATAAATCAAAAACAATAAAAATGGAAATACCTTTGGTAGACGTCGCTCTATCCTGGAGGTTCTCTAAAATGGGGACTCAGCCAAGACAAATTGAGTTTCGCGCTGCTATGAAGTTTTAGACTAAACAAGGATTCATACAAACACAAATCAAAAACAATACGGATGGAAATACTTTTGGTAGACGTCGCTTTACCCTGGAGGTTCTCTAAAATGGGGACTCAGCCAAGACAAATTGAGTTTCGCGCTGCTATGAAGTTTTAGACTAAACAAGGATTCATACAAACACAAATCAAAAACAATATAAATGGAAATACCTTTAGTAGACGTCGCTCTACCCTGGAGGTTCTCTAAAATTGGGACTCAGCCAAGACAAATTGAGTTTCGCGCTGCTATGAAATTTTAGACTAAACAAGGATTCATACAAACACAAATCAAAAACAATAAAAATGGAAATACTTTTGGTAGACGTCGCTCTACCCTGGAGGTTCTCTAAAATTGGGACTCAGCCAAGACAAATTGAGTTTCGCGCTGCTTTGAAGTTTTAGACTAAACAAGGATTCATACAAACACAAATCAAAAACAATATGGATGGAAATACTTTTGGTAGACGTCGCTTTACCCTGGAGGTTATCTAAAATTGGGACTCAGACAAGACAAATTGAGTTTCGCGCTGCTTTGAAGTTTTAGACTAAACAAGGATTTATACAAACACAAATCAAAAACAATATGGATGGAAATACTTTTGGTAGACGTCGCTTTACCCTGGAGGTTATCTAAAATTGGGACTCAGCCAAGACAAATTGAGTTTCGCGCTGCTATGAAATTTTAGACTAAACAAGGATTCATACAAACACAAATCAAAAACAATATGGATGGAAATACTTTTGGTAGACGTCGCTCTACCCTGGAGGTTCTCTAAAATTGGGACTCGGCCAAGACAAATTGAGTTTTGCGCTGCTATGAAATTTTAGACTAAACAAGGATTCATACAAACACAAATCAAAAACAATATGGATGGAAATACTTTTGGTAGACGTCGCTTTACCCCAGAGGTTCTCTAAAATTGGGACTCAGCCAAGACAAATTGAGTTTCGCGCTGCTTTGAAGTTTTAGACTAAACAAGGATTCATACAAACACAAATCAAAAACAATATGGATGGAAATACTTTTGGTAGACGTCGCTTTACCCCAGAGGTTCTCTAAAATGGGGACTCAGCCAAGACAAATTGAGTTTCGCGCTGCTATGAAGTTTTAGACTAAACAAGGATTCATACAAACACAAATCAAAAACAATATGGATGGAAATACTTTTGGTAGACGTCGCTTTACCCTGGAGGTTCTCTAAAATGGGGACTCAGCCAAGACAAATTGAGTTTCGCGCTGCTATGAAGTTTTAGACTAAACAAGGATTCATACAAACACAAATCAAAAACAATACGGATGGAAATACTTTTGGTAGACGTCGCTTTACCCTGGAGGTTCTCTAAAATGGGGACTCAGCCAAGACAAATTGAGTTTCGCGCTGCTATGAAGTTTTAGACTAAACAAGGATTCATACAAACACAAATCAAAAACAATATAAATGGAAATACCTTTAGTAGACGTCGCTCTACCCTGGAGGTTCTCTAAAATTGGGACTCAGCCAAGACAAATTGAGTTTCGCGCTGCTATGAAATTTTAGACTAAACAAGGATTCATACAAACACAAATCAAAAACAATAAAAATGGAAATACTTTTGGTAGACGTCGCTCTACCCTGGAGGTTCTCTAAAATTGGGACTCAGCCAAGACAAATTGAGTTTCGCGCTGCTTTGAAGTTTTAGACTAAACAAGGATTCATACAAACACAAATCAAAAACAATATGGATGGAAATACTTTTGGTAGACGTCGCTCTACCCTGGAGGTTCTCTAAAATTGGGACTCAGCCAAGACAAATTGAGTTTCGCGCTGCTTTGAAGTTTTAGACTAAACAAGGATTCATACAAACACAAATCAAAAACAATCTAAATGGAAATACCTTTGGTAGACGTCGCTCTACCCTGGAGGTTCTCTAAAATTGGGACTCAGCCAAGACAAATTGAGTTTCGCGCTGCTATGAAATTTTAGACTAAACAAGGATTCATACAAACATAAATCAAAAACAATAAAAATGGAAATACCTTTGGTAGACGTCGCTCTATCCTGGAGGTTCTCTAAAATGGGGACTCAGCCAAGACAAATTGAGTTTCGCGCTGCTATGAAGTTTTAGACTAAACAAGGATTCATACAAACACAAATCAAAAACAATAAAAATGGAAATACCTTTGGTAGACGTCGCTCTATCCTGGAGGTTCTCTAAAATTGGGAAATTATCGAGGCCACGCTAATTTAAAGCAAGATTCGCGAAAAATTTTTATGCACGCATCAATGACAAGTTTCAACAAGCTTCACACCACTCAGGCAAATCAAAGTGAGTTTCGCGCTGCTATTTTATTTTAAACTAAACAAGGATTCACACCAACCCAAACCAAAAACAGTATAGATACTGTTTAAGATGACTTGTGTCCATAATTTTCAACAATTCTATGTATAGGATGTCCCATGAAGGTAACTACTCCTGAAAACATTAAATTAGTATCCGTAAGCACCTGATTTAATGTACAAAAAATGATAGACGACATTTTAAACACCTAGGACGCCATTAATTACGTAGTTAATTATCAAGTTGTTGATTCTTAGTATCTAATATTAGAAATTACTGTAGTTGGGCCATCCAGAATAAATTTTGAATTTACGTTTGGGCTAGTGATGTACCTGAAATTCTGTAAATGAATTTGCGTGCATAAAAATCGATCCACTGTAAACTTTTGACTTTAAATACATTTTTCTTTCAAACTATTCATCAGATCAAAAAAGAAATATGCTGTTTGAAAGGCAAAACTTAACTTTATATATGCGTAGGAGCACTATAAACAAATCAAACGTGTTTATATCATATTTCGATTCTTCTGTTGTTATATGACGAATTATCTCTAGAAACTTTTCAAACTGACCTCGTTTATTTTAAACATAAGCGAAGAAGAAAAGTATCACGTCAATTACCAATGATTTGTTGTTGTCCGATGATATCCACCCATTCCATTCATTAAGTTATAAGTGCCAATTCCTAACTCATATCTATGAATCACTAGCATTTTTCGTTATTACGATGATGTCATTGAGATGATCCTTCATATCGGCGAGGTTAAAAGATCGTGCGAATCTCATGAGGATTTACACTTACGATCATAATTGACTATTATCTCAATTAAGGAATCAACTAGGTTAGAGAAATCGAGTGCAGCACATTCATTGATGACTTTGTTGGTACATTATATATTTTTGGAATTCGTTTTTAACGAAAATTTCAATGAAAAATCATACTGTAACACTTTTATCGTTCTGTTAGCTATTCGTCGTTTTTATACGCCCTCTCGTTTCTGAGTTATAGACTTTTAAAGTTGCGAAATCAGAACTTACATCTTCGCCCGCATCGAACGTTTATTATAATTTTTATACGATTAGTTGTAAGCTACCCAACTAATTTTCTCTACATTTAATTTTTTCCCCAATGTGAGTAACAAGATATTCGACAGTATGCGGTTCAATTACGAATGTTTCAATTTGTTTCAGAATGAGTGTTTTTGGCGAACGATTTCCCTGACGTGAGCCGCCCCTGGCCTTTAGATAGTAGTGTAGAATTTTTTTATTCCGTCAAACGGACTACATCGATGGAATGAATTTAATCAAATTTCAAATATTGATTACTGTTTTCAGTATATTCTACTCCCCGATTCTGGATACCTAAAATTAAATGGAAAAATATACATATTTATACGAGAGAACCAACAGATGCGTGACTATGGACTCTAATTGATTTTTTTTAATTGGCAGGTATTGATGGGTACTTCCAACCTTCAAAATATTTATCAGAAAAAACATGTGGAAGGCACCGGGAAAATGGCCCAAAGTACCAAAAACCCGTTTTTCACAAATAACTGCCGACATATAGCAGCTGGGGAGTTCTTTTTGGGCTTAAAATCAAGGTCAATTCATTATCTACAAAAACTGTCGTGACAACTTTTTTCGAAAATTTGATCATTTTCGAAATAACAAACCCCAAACGCACCGCGCTGCCTCTCCACGGTCTCGTAAACAAATTGTTCAATAACTAGTGTAAAAATTAATATTTTTTCACGATTTAAAATTCATTTGAAAGGGGAAATCCATAACTATCACAACATGCTGACGATTTTTCCGAAAAATTTCTTTTTAATATTGAAAATCCTGCCCAAAGTTTTCTTTCCCCGATATTTTTCGACTATTTTCGAATTCATCCATGTTTTTGTTAATAATAGTTATTCAGTTGAATCTTTTTGGATTCTGGGGGCTTTGAAGGATGTCAAACATGTTTAGAAAAAATCATTTCATATCATCCGGGTATATTAACAAACAAGGTACTTTTTTTAAGGTCTTTGTTTTGGATTTTTGGAGTTTTTAAAAATCCTGGGGTCTTTAAGGAATTAACAAATTTCCCTGGCGTGAGCCGCCCCTGGCCTTTAGATAGTAGTGTAGAATTTTTTATTCCGTCAAACGGACTACATCGATGGAATGAATCTAATCAAATTTAAAACATTGATTACTATTTTCAGTATATTCTACTCCCCGATTCTGGATACCTAAAATTAAATGGAAAAATATATATATTTATACGAGAGAACCAACAGATGCGTGACTATGGACTCTAATCGACAATCATTTCAAAGCGTTGATCTTTCTCCCCAATATTTCACCCCGAGTGTTGTTTATACGAGTAACCCCATACAACAAAGTCTGTAATTACTTCATAATTATTATTATAGAATCATAGTGAGTTCTGCGCGACAATATGTCATTCGGTGTTATTCGATTACGTTATATAATACAAATTTATCAAGACGAGGAGTCTATTTAAGGTTTAAATGCAGATATTGTGCAGTCATATACAGGGTGTCCCACGACGAGTTAAAACTATCTGTATATGGCAAAATACTTATAGTAAAATCATGAAAACTTCTACGTTTGGGTTTTCGGATACGATCTTTTTAACTAAAATATTTTTAAAGATGGTCGACTTCCGGTTCTACCGGAAGTCGACGGTAACTTTGTTATTTTATATAGAACACCCTATATATTAATACATTTTTGAAAACTACGTAAAATTTTAGTATACTTTTGTCTAAAAACTTTTTTTCGAAAAAAGCATACTTTTTGAGTTATTAATTTTTTTTGTAAAAAATTTGACCGTTGCTTATCCTTTTTTTACGAGAATACCCTTGAAAATATTAAAAACGTTTCTATTTGGTTGTTTTTATCAAGATCAGACGCATTTGAGTCTATTTTGAAAAAAATTTTATTTTATACAGGGTGTGTATAAAAACTGTTCAAAATTTAACTTAACTTAAATATCAAATTTCTTAATTTTTTAAATAGAACCACCCGGTTTTTTTATTATAATGCATTCAAGGGTAAAAAATAAAGGCAAATTAAATGTTTTCAGTGAATTTTTAGAGATGCAGGTGTGTCAGAACTCTGACCAGCATCTTGATGTTTCAATTCCTACAACTATTGAATTTGATAACTGTTCAGCCACACATCTTTGTGTAAAATGCAGAATAATGATGATCTATACAACAATATACAATACTGTTAGATTTTCGACCGTTTTAGAAGACCCTGAGGACCCGAATTTTGGTTTATCCGATGCTAATCCGGTCTCTTCAAATTTTTTGACCCATTTTCCAACCAGTCGAGCACCCGGTGCATCATTTAAATGACGAATATTCCTGAATTTTTTAAGGGCTCCAGTCGAATTTCCGTTTTTGTGAAAATTAATGCACGCACGATGTACGGACCACTCTCGCAAAACGCCGAAAAGCGAGTAAATTGGTTTTATGGTTTCAAAATTTTTAAATTTCTGTTTTGATTGATAACTTCTAATTTTAAAACAGAAGAGACCTAATAGTACAGTAAATAAATGTCAATTTTGCTGGGGATTGATTTTTTTTAATTGGCAGGTATGGGTACTTCCAACCCTCGAATTATTTACCAGAAAAAACATGTGGAAGGCACCGGGAAAATGGCCCAAAGTACCAAAAACCCGTTTTTCACAAATAACTGCCGATATATGGCAGCTGGGGAGTTCTTTTTGGGCTTAAAATCAAGGTCAATTCATTAACTACAAAAACTGTCCTGACAACTTTTCTCGAAAATTTGATCATTTTCGAGATAACAAACCCCAAACGCACCGCGCTGCCGCTCCACGCGTTCTCGTAGACAAATTGTTCAATAACTAGTGTAAAAATTAATATTTTTTCATGATTTAAAATTCATTTGAAAGGGGAAATCCATAACTATCACGACATGCTGACTATTTTTCCGAAAAATTTCTTTTTAATATTGAAAATCCTGCCCAAAGTTTTCTTTCCCCGATATTTTGCGACTATTTTCGAATTCATCCATGTTTTTGTTAATAATAGTTATTCAGTTGAAACTTTTTGGATTCTGGGGGCTTTGAAGGATGTCAAACATGTTTAGAAAAAATCATTTCATATCATCCGGGTATATTAACAAACAAGGTACTTTTTTTAAGGTCTTTGTTTTGGATTTTTGGAGTTTTTAAAAATCCTGGCGTCATCAAATGCTAATCATTGAAAATTTGAGAATGTCTCCTTTTCAGTACCTCTTTCCTTTTATTCCTCAAGTTCCGTAGTTTTTAAAAAAATTGAAAAACCATGGACTCGAGGGAAAACTGTATTTTTTTTCGAGCATTTTCTCGATTTTTTGCCTCAAATTCGAGCAGAAACTGCCATATTCTCACAGTGTTCAAATTGGAAATTTTCGAAAGCTCATTTTCACGAAAAATATGTTAATAAAAAAATCATTAGAGCCATTTTTGTAGACAATGAACTGATCTTCATTTTAAGCCCAAAAAGAACCCTCTAAGTGCCATATTTCGGCAGTTATTAGCAAAAAGCAAATTTTTGCAATTTTTTTGACCAATTTTCCGGCCCCATTCTCATGTTATCACTGTTAGGATTTGGTGATCCAGCTAGTGAGTATTCCCGAAGGAAATAATCACATTTGCACCCCGAGAATTGTTAAGAAATAGATCCTGGGGCCATCGCTGAAGGCCGTTATAATTTGGCGAATAGGAGGAACGTGGTGGCGCCATCTACATACAATTGGTCTTTACACTTCAAAACATCGAGATCAGTGTATTTTTAAACTCCTCGGCATCGAATTCGAGAAGAAACTGACATATTTTCACATTGTTAAAATTGGGAATTTTCGAACCCCCGTTTTCGCGAAAAATATTAACGTTACGAAAAAAGTTATCAGGACTATTTTTGTAGATAAAGAATTGATCTTCATTTTAAGCCCAAAAATAACTCTCTAAGTGCCATATTTCGCCAGTTATCGGCGAAAAACCGTTTTTTTTTAACTTTTGGCCATTTTCCCGGTGCCTTCCACATGTTTTTTCTGGTAAATAATTTGCAGTCCTTTATTTACTGTACTACTAAAACCAAGAACTTTTAGAAGAATTAAAAACAAACAAATAAGGAAACAATATAAAGAAATGATAATAATTATAATGATAATACTAATAGATAAAATAATAAGACGCAGTCAAATTCAATTTTTTTAATGAACGATCTTCCAAATTTAAATCGTCAACCCACATTTATCTCAAGTAACCGAATGAGATTTTTTTATATCTGCCATAAAACTCATGATACTCAGACAGACAATACCCTCATGATTTTACCGAAGAGCCACCAAACGAACGTTTTTTTTTTTAATTTACTGTTTTCTCTTGATTTGTACATTAATTAATTACGTTTCATTTGTAGTTACTTTGATACGTCAAATCTCTTATTTTGTTTAATCACTCACATTGCTTTTAATTAAAATTATCACGAAATATACGGGTCTCGAAAATGACTCTGTAATTATTGGTGTCGTAATGAAACAAATCATCGTGTATAATAGGTTTTAATAATAAAAAAAACACAGTCTTTGGAACATCTGTCCGTATATAGTGAGCTTTAGGTGGAATTGAATTTAATATCGTCCTTGAACCATCAGCTTTTTCATAGTAACGAACTTTATTCAGTTGCATTTGTACCTAACCTCAAAATTTTTAATGTAAAACAAGTAATACAAATATTGAATGTTACAAAAATCGATAATAGATGGCGACGGGATACTTTCTTTACTACAGTGACTTGACGGAGACAGTTAGCTACACGTAAATGTTTAATCCATACTACGACAAAAAATAAATTATTTTTTTAGTTAAAAATACTATTGAGTCATTGATAATAGTTTGGTTTAGTATTTGAGAATATAAATTACGATTTTATAAGCTTTATTATGGAAAGAACAAATGTTGAATCAGCACAGTATGGGTTAACTATGACAGGCTACTTTCGTACTTTCTACCTGCGATTAGCTTGTACGTGAATTCGTGGGTGAATGGGTGAGTTCAATGCAGTATTGTTATTATTGGTCCTGGCGAGTTACCGAACGACTCGTCGAGTATTGTGGTTATGCAACTCGCCTGGAATGTTCTACAGAACACCTGGTTCGGTAACTCGCCTCCGATATATAAAGGGTTTTCCAATAAGAGGTGTTATTTTGAACAGCCCGCTATTTCGGTAAATGTCACTTTTGAAGCTGTCATTTTTTGACATTTGACAAGTGGAAACTACGCCATTAATGAAAATGGAACGATACACGCTTCAATAAAGCATTGAATTTATTAAAATTCACTATAAAAATAGTGAAAGTTTGGCAGAGACGGTTCGTAAAACTAAAACATTTTTGGGTCGACGTGAAGCACCTTCTCGGACCGCAATACAGAAATTGGTGGAAAAATTTGAGCTGTTGGGACATGTTAGTGATGTGAAGAATAAAACCCGTGCACGTCGCTCAAGATCAACTGAGAATATTGCTGCTGTAGCCTAAAGTGTTGAAGAAAACCCAGGTTTGTCCATTCCTCGTCGTTCTTTGGAATTAGCCATTCCACAAACGTCATTACACCGTATTTTGCATAAAGACTTGGGTCTTAAGGCCTATAAAGTTCAGTTAACACAAGAGCTAAAGCCGGCCGATCATCAACAACGTCGTGTCTTTGCTGATTGGGTCCTTGAAATGCATGAAAATGATCCGGAATTTCATCGAAAAATCATCTTAACTGATGAGGCCCATTTCCACCTTGGTGGTTACGTCAATAAACAAAATTGTCGAATCTGGGGCTCGGAAAACCCAAGAGTTATTGTTGAAAATCTTCTCCATCCTCAACGCGTGACTGTTTGCTGCTGTTTATGGTCTGGCAGTGTCATTGGACCTTACTTTTTCGAAAATGAGGCTGGAGCAACAGTTACGGTGAATGGATTGCGCTATCGAGAGATGATTAATGATTTTTATGGCCGAAATTGGCTGGTATTGATTTGGACAACGTTTACTTTCAACAAGACGGCGCTACGTGCCACACAAGCAACGAAACCATCGATCTTTTACGGGAAAAATTTCCCGACCGTGTTATCTCTCGAAGAGGTGATCACAATTGGCCACCGAGATCATGTGATTTAACACCTTGCGACTTTTTTCTTTGGGGCCACGTGAAAGATAAAGTCTACGCCAACAGTCCAGCATCGATTCAAGACCTCAAAGATGGAATTCGTGAGGCTATCGAGGACATAGGGCAGCCGAAAATATCATCCATATACCCTGGGGAAATACTGAAACTCTTGACTTATTTGCTTTTCAAAATGACTTATGAACAGTTCAGCCATGAAAGGTGTTAGACAATTTCCCATTGCTGTTCCTTGGTTTTGCTTCTAGACTTCGTTGTTGTACTGGAAATAGTTTTGTTCCATACATATTTTTGTTAACTGCAAATATTCTTCTAATGCAGCTCCCAAATTATTAGATCTCAGTAAGTCCTCAAAGTACACGAAGGTCTGCGGGATTAGCACGCTGAGAAATAATGAATTTACATCAAAGGAGATTGAAATTTCCACATCTTCAATTTCTGCAGTCTTCTTGATAGACTCTAACGAATCCTTCACTGAAAAACTCTCAAGTTTGATGGATGGGATTTCAAATTCCTTCGTTAAACACCTGGAAATATTATAACTCGTACAAATTTTTGATACAAAGTTCTTACAATTTTTAAGTGTTTCTTTCGCATTTGTGATCATTTTATTCATTTCTTGAGATTTTGGTGTATTAAATTGTCCACTCGAAATAGTCCTTCTTGTCCGTTATAACAACCTTGTTTTCTTTATCTGTTTTCAAGTAGAAACAACCTCTACTCCTCAAACTCCTGACAGTATTCAGATCTCTTTTATTAACTGATAACTTTTTATTCTCAGTAGATATATTTTTCAATATTTGACTTCTGCACGCTCGATGGACGAAGTTCCTAGCGTTTTGAAGAAGATACTGAATGGAACTTTCAATATATCCAATCGATTCGTCGATATCAATGAACTTGAACATGTTTCTTTGAAACTCACACCAGTTTTCAGCAATTTCTTCTTAAAAACTCACGAACTCTGTCTGAAACTTCGCTTTTACACACGTCAACGGCATGATTTAAGAAACCTTTAGTCTTCAGAAACTGAAGTTTCAGTCTTTGAAGACGATAACTTGGTTAAAGAAACGCGCGTCTGACATTGTAATTGTGGATGTATTCAGTGTGAATATCGCCAACGGTTCCAGAAATTCCAACTTAGTTGCAAGACTTTCAGTTTCATTTTCCTTTAAACCCGCGACTGTTAATGTGAAACTCTCTGAAATTGTGGTAGACTTTTTTTGTTTGCGTTCGTATGAATACGTAAACTTTTCAAATATTTTAATTTCAGTTTGATCGAAACTTTCAATCATTCGAGTGTAAAATAAAACGCGTAATATTGTTGAACATTTCGCAACGAGGCGAGGGTAGTTTGTCCCATAACTACACTTCACCTAACTTCGTGCGAAAATTCCTCGGTAAAAACATATGGCGGAGTCATCTATCGCCCGGTCTGACACGAGATTACGTTTCTATTCTCGTTACCACAAAATGTGTATCAAACTTTGTTCTGCTCAGCTCGGTTTAGAGATTTCAGGGGAATTGAAAAAGAGCTCCACGTTATATTTATCTATTATTTATACGTACTTAAATATTTTACTATTTTTCCTATAATGAAAAAAAAACACATAAATCGTATATACTTCAAAAGCATATTTCGCGATTAAAAACTATAATAAATTTAACGACTTTGCGCCCGAATGATATTAGTAACTATACAGAATGTTCATCTATGATGCCTCAGGTTGTCTCTTTCTAGGTGTCTTTGTCCGCAGCTGATGTGACAGCAGCACTTTTAGCTACACCAAGAATTAGCTCTGGACTTGTTAGTAAATTTGCTAGTTCCAATCGGAAGAACAAATCTTCCTTGTCGTTGCCCTTGTTGTCTAAATGAGCACTCAAACTAGCTAGACCTTGCAGCCATCGCTCACCAGTTTGTCTAAGACTTTCTCACACTCCAGCACAAGTCTAGAAAACACCGTTTCAGTCGTTATAACTTGCTGTCTAAACAGATTGAGATTATTATGTTTCTATGTCGTCGATTGAGTATTGCACGTCCATTTCAGCGAATATTTCGTCTTAGAAGACGGTAGTATGTTCTCCAAACAATCTCCGACCAATCCAAACACGGTAATAATCATTGAGGTATGTTCATACTGAACACACTGTTTGAACTACCTCTACTCCAAAACTAACAATTACACTGTTTGATGCGCGTTTTGCTAACCAAGTTATCGACTTCGGAGACTGAAAGAAAATAACAAATTTTGTAAAATGTACCTAAAATGACGATTTAATAATAGCTTTGTTCGAAGAGGGGGGTAAAAACAATCAGAAACAATTATTTAAATTATAATTCGAAATATTTTGTTTCAAACTAACTAAACTTGGCATTTAGATTTCCTGGGAGCTTTTGTTTGTATATTAGTTTGATTTTGGATATGTGAATTTATGGTTATTGGTGATTTATGTACCGTTTTAAAGTTTTGATTAAGAACAGAAAAAGATTTAATTGACTGCACGCTTTTTTTCGTCAATTATCTTATATATGTATTAAAAAAATTGATGATTTCCATTCCGAATCCGTTCAGGCGTTCTACCCAACCGATTTGCTCAATTTTTTTTTCAATGAAAGATATTGATGCACAAATCAGCCATCAACCATCGGATTTCATCTAATTTTCACCATTCTCAAGTTATACTCAAATGCGATTTCCCACTGTACGTTACTTATGGGAGTTTTTCACATACACTCGTTCTATCCTCAATATCTCAGGTTCTATTCAAGATAGAGACTTCGTTTTGGTTTAAGAACACTCGCTGAAACACCTTCTTTCTTTTGAGTTTTCGAACACTTAAATCGGTTGAGTTGGAGAGGAGCTAGGCGCTCAAATTCAATGTGGAGTTATGGATTTTTGTAGCTTTTTGGCAATTTTTTTACATTCAAAGATCTATATCTCAGGTTCTAATATAGCTACAGATTTCGTTTTGGTTTAAGAACACTCGCTGAAATACCTTCTTTCTTTTGAGTTTTTGAACACTTAAAGCGGTTGAGTTGGAGAGGAGCTAGACGCGGACATTCAATGTGGAGTTATGGATTTTTGTAGCTTTTTGGCAATTTTTTTACATTCAAAGATCTATATCTCAGGTTCTAATATAGCTACAGATTTCGTTTTGGTTTAAGAACACTCGCTGAAACACCTTCTTTCTTTTGAGTTTTCGAACACTTAAATCGGTTGAGTTGGAGAGGAGCTAGGCGCTCAAATTCAATGTGGAGTTATGGATTTTTGTAGGTTTTTGGCAATTTTTTTACATTCAAAGATCTATATCTCTGGTTCTAATATAGCTACAGATTTCGTTTTGGTTTAAGAACACTCGCTGAAACACCTTCTTTCTTTTGAGTTTTTGAACACTTAAATCGGTTGAGTTGGAGAGGAGCTAGGCGCGGACATTCAATGTGGAGTTATGGATTTTTGTAGGTTTTTGGCAATTTTTCTACATTCAAAGATCTATATCTCAGGTTCTAATATAGCTACAGATTTCGTTTTGGTTTAAGAACACTCGCTGAAACACCTTCTTTCTTTTGAGTTTTTGAACACTTAAATCGGTTGAGTTGGAGAGGAGCTAGGCGCGGACATTCAATGTGGAGTTATGGATTTTTGTAAGTTTTTGGCAATTTTTCTACATTCAAAGATCTATATCTCAGGTTCTAATATAGCTACAGATTTCGTTTTGGTTTAAGAACACTCGCTGAAATACCTTCTTTCTTTTGAGTTTTTGAACACTTAAATCGGTTGAGTTGGAGAGGAGCTAGGCGCGGACATTCAATGTAGAGTTATGGATTTTTGTAGGTTTTTGGCAAAAAGAGGTCGAGATACCCACCCTGAATTGGCCCGGAGCTTAACCCAATAGAGCATGTCTGGGACCATCTAGGATGGCAAATTCAGCAACATCCGGCACCAATAATAACACTAGATGACCTTCAAAATGTTCTTTTTAAAACATACCACAAGGATACGCCCAGAACCTATTTAGAAGCCTTCCAAGACGAATAGAGCCTGTAATTAGAACGAGGGGCGGCAACACACGCTATTAGAAATTCATTGGCTGGTTTTAGTTTAAGCACCGTTCATTTTTTTCTATAAATGTTTTGTACAATTTTTTCGATATTTTCCATGTTTTGCTAAATCAAAATTTTTGTCTTCTGTAGATTAAACTGATATAAAATAAATGTTGCAAAAGGCGTATCTATTGGTGTTTTAATTCGTAATAATAATAAAATTCGAAAAACATGCGACACATTTAAAATATTTAAAAAATAATGATTGATGCGATAATTTTTGTGGGGTGTATAAAAAGCTAAAAGGAGATTACGTTGAAAAAAAGTATATTTTTTCCCGAATAAGAACTGTCATCAATATTTTCTTGGAAATCTTTAGATTGCGTTATTATTGTAGATAAAAATCTTTTGTATTTTATTTAATGTCAAATTAAATTAATCGGAAAACGAGTCTGTACGTGATTAAAATAAGAATAAGATAAAAGAATGAGAACTGATTTATCTCAACTCTAACGAACACGTCGTTTGTTAAAATGAGCCTCGGTACAAAGAAAAACATTAGACAAAAATCCGAAGAAAAATTGAGAAATCTTTGTGCCGAGGTTGAGTCGTTATAATGGTGTGAACGAGGCAGCTGGTCCCTTTCCTTGGGTTTTAGGAGCATCCGGTCTTCAAGCTATACACACTCTCAGACGCTCGTCTACAGATTTATTGTCGTTTCTCCATTACTACCCTTGGAGGGCATTATTATTGTTTCACTAAGTTTACAATTTCAGCTACGATGGATGTTTAAAGGAACACAGATTCTCTAGATTAACAGAAAGGTTTATTTTATAGAATATATTTAGTAGTTATTTGCACAATCCAGAGAATGAGCCACGCATAAACATTGGCGGCCACTGAAAATAACATTTCAGTGAAATTCCACCAAAAGTTGGAGCTATTTTTACTGATTTGAATTAATTTGAAAATGTACACAAGATATTTTGTAAAATCACGTAAATATGGCAGAAAATAATGACAATGCGTTACAAGTGATTTACGGGAAAAATTGTATTCAAGTTTCTACAGGGAAAATGTCGAAAAAATATTTTTTAACAGCTTTGCTTTATAATAGTTTTTAGGACTGCTAAATTTTGATATCTGATAGTTGCATTTTAGGTTCTGGACCGTGCGTAACTTTTTATAAATATTAATTATTTTCTTCGCCACCAACTTACCTAAACACTCTGTATATATTACTATCTTGGTAACATAAACGTGATAAACCAACACTATTTTAAATATGGCGCCGATACATGACGTCAACGTACTTGTCATTATATTTCATGCGTGTGACGTGAATTCACGACTTCATTATTAACGAAAAGGGAACAGGGTAAATTGCAGAATACAAAAACACATTTTTGTAAAGACTTTTATGTTAATTTTACAATTTTGACGTTATTAGTAAAACCATTGTTAAGTTAGTTGCTTAGTCAGCAGATTCCATCCCCACTGCATTAAGATGTTTAATATTTGTTATTGAGCAGTTAAAGTCAAAGATTTACCCACTCTCTCGCGGATTTTGAACTAAAGTTTTAAATTAATAAGCTCATGATAATTAATAGTAAACTGTCATTTAAGGAAAATGAATAACTTTCAAAGTTCATAAAAACCACAGACAAATGAAACAATCCTGATCGCATTTACCCGCCGGTCTACCAGGATCATAACATATGATTACGATCCGATTAACTCGATCAGTTTCCGAACATTCAAATCATGACCAAATCATAGTTTCTTTAGGAAACCATAATAAGATTATTTCAAATGATTTTATCTGAACGATATGTAAGAATAAGGGTTTAGATATGCTTAATTTCGAAGAATTCAATATCCTTCAAATTGATATTTGTTCGCAGTAAAATTTGTAGAAATCGTCACTGTATAATGTTTTGCATAATTTGATGGCTCTAAATTAAAATATTTTCGTATAATATGGTCAATTCTCGTGAAATATTCAAACTCCTGTCCTAGCAGTTTTTAAACCGACTCAAGATATTTTTTTTAAAGAACATCATTAAAAATGTTGGTAATAACTTTGGGATTGTACGGGTATTTGTGAGGAATAAAAAATATATAATACTGTTTGGAAATATAACTTGTCTATTATAAATACAACAAACTTTCATAATTTCTCTGATTTTAGGATCATAAGTCATTTAATACTTGTCTCAATATTTATTCATTGAAAAATAATTCTCACAATATTACCAACGGTCGATAAGTAGATATATTTTTACGACTTTGGTAATACTCGCATTAGTTTTTCACAGTTGGTGGAACTTGTTCGGAATGGCGAATTGACTTCAAGTTTGTTAGAGTAACAGTTGTAATTTTTTAAATATTACAATTTATTCAATCATTCCATCTCAGTGAAGAATTAAAAAGGTAATTATAATATTTCAATTTTGTTGGCGTTGTTAAGTATGTTTTTAGGAGTAGAAAACATAGCGAAAAGTTAGCAGGTAACGAAAGGTTATGTTTCGAGATTTCTTCAAGTTATAATTCCTTCACAGTCATTTCCTCATTTTGAATAAGAGTGAGTGGATCAAGAGTTATGAGGTAATGCCGTACATTTTTACTTATTAAAACTTTTTAATTACCCTTTTGCTTTATTCCACAATTTGTAAGTTGATATAACATAGTCGAATTTCAAATATATGTATTTGAATAAATAATACGATTTAATAAAAAATAAATATAATCATTTCCTTACCTTACTCATCATTCCTTCACATTTATATCGTCAAAACTCTTTAATCTGGGGATGTTTTTCACTAATAGTAAGATAAATAGCCCAAATTTCAGAGCAAAGATGAATTAATTTTATTTTCATTAATTTATTGATAGATAAATTCGAGATTTCATGAGAATTGCCCTTTAAGATCGTAATAAAAATGCCAACCTTTACTTTCGTTCTATTCCTCCAAAAGTTGAATAAATATCAATTTATTTTGAATGAATGATGTATTTTTTATTAATAATGGTTCTTTTTATCAAATATTTTATTTATTAGAATAGGGACGATCGTTGGAAAAAATTTGGGTAGAAATAAAAGAATTAAATAAATTTTCTATAACTTTATTGTGTTTTTATTTAAAATTGACATTTACTTGAAATAAATCATCGAAAAACAAAAATTTTAAACTTTTATTAAATAGGTACAAAAACTTCAACTAATATAAATAGAATAAAATGAATATCACTTCTTAAATAAAGGTATTCCAGCGTCTTACTAGATTTTACAAAATATTTCATTTTTATCCGACAAAGTTTTGGTTTCATCATTCGCAGTAGTGAGTTAGAGTCAATCTGGCAGTAATGTTCATAGATTGTAATTCTGTCAACAGTAATTTACAAGCATAAGGCATTGTTATACTGGATACTTGTCCTGAGCTTTTGCAACTATTACACCAACCGCAATATCCTAGTAAACCGCATTTGTTGCACACATCAACTTCGCACTGATCACTGGATACCATCAAACGTTCTATCAACATCATACTAAAAAAAAATAGAAACTCGGTGTTACATCGATTTATACAAAATATTTGAATTTGAATCAAATAAAACAAGACAATAAAGTGTATTTGAGTACCTAAAAGTTTGTTGTAGTTTATTCTGAAATTAAACATGATTTAATCGATTATTTTTTTAATTAATTCAATGGAAGAAATAATAATTACCTAGCACCATAACCAATAAGACAATCTCGTTCCATTTCTCCCAATCTTAATCCTCCGTCTCTACTCCTTCCTTCAGTTGGTTGTCTTGTTAACACAGCTCTCGGACCTCTGCCTCTATAACCCAAAAATAACATCAAATTCACATTCATTTCCGAAATTATCGACGATTTTATTACCTGCCGTGTATTTTATCTTGCACCATATGCTTCAATTTTTGATAATAAACTGGACCTGAGTATATATATGCTTCGAGAGGTTCACCTGTTATACCTGAATAAAAAATATCTTTTCCTTGATAGTTAAAACCGTGTTTGGCTAATTCTTCACTTACATCTGATACTTTTGATCCACCGAAAGCTGTACCGTAATGAAATTTACCTGAAAAAATTTTTCCAATGTGGTCTAATACTTGAAACTTTGAAAAATTTGACGATTACCTTCAACTAATCCCGCTTTTCCAGCCAACAATTCTATCAGTTTTCCAACAGTCATTCTAGATGGAAAACCGTGTGGATTCATAATAATATCAGGACATATACCGTATTCATTGAATGGCATATCTTCTTGTTCAACTACTAAACCTATAATAAAAACAAAATTTCTTATTTTACTTTCACTTCATTTTCTTGCTTTTCAAATGTCTTTTTAATAAAGAACTAGTGGTGCTCAGCTTGGTATCATATCATAACTTGTTTCATTTTCGCCAACTCTACATAAGAGATTCAGAATTTTTGTAATTTTTTATTTTTTAATACGTAGTTTGATTTTTTACCACTTTTCCTGTATTACCAACCGAAATTACACCTGGATGTATAACAGTTGTAATACTTGAAATTCATATGAGATCTGTTCCAATCTGCTAATCTAGACGTAATATCGTCACCGTACTAATAACGTTTTTTTTGTTAGGTTACATAACCTTTAAAGGGTTTTTTAAATCAATCATTCTCAAGGGAACATTCTATTCAATGAATTGAACATACCAACAACGCCTTTTTGACCATGTCTTGAACTAAATTTATCACCAATCTCAGGCCTCCTAGTTTGCCTTAAAAGTACCTTTAAAAGCGTAGCATCATCTTCATTTGTGGTGATCACCACTTTTTCTATATAACTAGGTTCCTCGTTCCTATAAGTAATAGTATTTTCTTTATATTCAACAGATGTATTGGTACTACCTGGTACAGTCGATATTGTAGGAACTGATTTGTTAATAAGAACCTTAAAAATGATAATATTTATAGAGAAATATAATTTTTTTTTTTTTAGGTTATATTACTTTACCTGTCTATTTTTAACCAATTCCCCAGGAGCGACAATGCCATCATTATCCAAAGCAGTGTGTTTCCACATGGGCTGTCCGGTCACAGAATCCAACATGGGTCCTTGAATTCTATCGAAAGTTTGATTGGGATACCTCTTCAATATACACTTTGCATTTTTATAAACCAAACATCGACCGAAACCTCTATCAATAGAGGCTTTATTTAATATTAAAGCGTCTTCTATATCATAACCGCTGTAACTCATTACAGCTATAGTAGCGTTTTGACCTGCTGGTAGTTTATCGAAGTTTGTTAGTTCTATAGTTTTAGTTGTAACCATCGGTGCTTGCGGATAAACGAGATTATACAGAAGAGTATCCATACGGTTTTTTTGATTGTAACCAATCGTACCTAAAATATTCGATAAAATAATTGAAAAGGAAGGTCTACTGCCTACGATATTGTTCCGAACTCATCCAGGACATGAACCGTGAAGCCAGTTATATTAAAATTTTTTTTATAACTTATTTACAGTGAGTGGTGTATGGTTACATTGAAAGATAAGAATCCGGAGATTTATGTAAATAAAGACTTACCCCCATCGGGAATACAGGGTACAAAATTAACTACATTTTCTGGATCACTGGATTATAATCACAATTAATACCATTTCTATCCACATTACTTCTATTATCTGAGAATAGTAGTAAACAATTTACGCTTTCCAATAATCAATTTTGAAATGTTTAACAATATTATGAACCTTATTTTGGTTTCTATTAACCTTGTCCTCACGTCGGTTCAACTAAGTTCATATTGGCTTTTTATGACCATTTATCACCATTTATGATGAATCGTTTTACATTTTTACTGTTTTTCACTCAATTTATTAAAAAAATTATAAATTATGGTGCTTATTTTTTTTGTGCATTGGTTTTGGGAAAAAATTTTAGAATAAAAATTTATTTTATTTCAATTTCATATGAGCACATCACCTTCTGAATTTTATCTGTAGTAATAACTCTGCATCTCATTGTTCTGCCTGCAAAATACCCAAACTCCTTCCAAAGGATGCTATTTTTCTGGGAGGCTTTTGCCGAAATGAGCCGGACGTTCACAGAATGGATGATATGTTGCTCTACGGCTTGTTCACATACAATTGTCGTCTGCCAAGTGGTATTTGACAGAGGAACTACCTATCAAAAAACCAACCTCAAGTGTGTTAGAAATATTCCCTGTCATCTGAAGAAGTTCCTCGGACTTCTAACTATGAATCTTTTAATCTTTAGCCACCTATTCAGTTTATTGTTGACATGGCATCTTATGAGACGACAGTAGGACTTTAATCCAAAATATGGAGTCTTTACCCCGTTTTAATAAGACTTACTGCTTCTTCATTGCCTGGTGTACCTTGGTTACCTGCTTACAGTTACTTTGTTTCTGTTAGCCACTGCCTTTAGAGTTTGTATACACTCCCAAGTTAGCTCAAACGTGCACTTAATAGCCTTAAAGGCTTTCAAGGTCGCATGGCTATGGGAGAAAATTCCAACTTAATCGCGATCTTATCTAAACCAAAACGTTTTAATGGAAATCGGTTACTTACCCATGGCTTGTTTACCCATAGCACATTGGTAGGTGTTTCTTGGAGATTGATTATGATGTGGATACGGAACTAAACCGGCGCAAACTCCAAGTAAAGTAAAAGCTGCTATTTCTAAATGCGTGGTTTGCATTGTAATATCTTTTTCATAACAAGCTACATAGCTGTCATTTTCTTCGTTAACGTCCAAAAACTCGATGAGTCCTATATAAATATATATGAAAAAAAAATGATGACTACTGATTGCAGTTAATTTACCATTTTGCAAAAAATCTTCGAAACCTCTTATGCCTTTTTCCAATTCAATGATGTGTTTATCATTAACTAGAGGACGACCTTCGTTTACTATTATGTAAGGTCTACATAATCTTCCGCTATCTGAACTAATATAAACACATTTATGTAAATGACTAGGGTAAATGGAAACATAACCAGATATATAACCATACCGACGACTCTTTCTAAAGACTTTGATTAATCTTTTATAATTTGTCGTAATTCCCAATATATTACCTGAAAAATCACACTATTTTAATATTTAAAACATTATTTTTATTAGCAATAAAAAACTTTAGTTTAAAAATATATTTTCAATCATTTAATCAATAAATTCAAAGATCTTGGCACGCCTTAATAAGTGCTTCAGTAGGTCTTGAGGTTTGCTGTTTCAACCTCTTAATAATTTTTGTTTACTGTTCTACTGGGCTGTTCTCTTTTATAAGTTCTTCTTGTACCTCGTCTTTTTCTTCTACAATGATGGAATATCTATATTGAAAATTACGTATCCTTAAACTTTCATAAAAAAATTTCTATAACTACCTAAAATCACCTATTACAAATCTTTCAAATTCGAATATAATAGCTTAATGTTATTGATCCCACCTATGTTTATGATATTAAAATTTAAGCTCACCATTGAGAAAAACCATGTACGATGAAGGGGCGTGAATTCCAGAGCTAGCTACCATGTTAATACATCTTACTCCTGCACTTTTTGCCAATTTAATAAGGGGATGTTCATTGATTTCAGTAGTTATGTGTGTCATAAGGGCCAGATTCTTGACAAGACCACAAGCCTAGTAAAATTTAATAGATAAGTACAAATCTAAACCATCTAGCATAAAAAAAATTTACTTCTCCTTCAGGAGTGTCACTAGGACATAACATTCCCCACTGACTTGGTTGGAGAGATCTCGGTCCTGATACTTTCCTAGTTTTTTCAAATTGAGAATTGACCCTAGTCATCATTCCTAACGCTGAAATATAACTAAGCCTTGATAAAACTTGTGTAACGCCCAATCTTTCCATTCTAAATCGTTTTATAGTCCAATTACCCTAGAAACAAAATAAATTATCTCTCTATAAACTTCTATAGTAAAATAAGCTTTTTAGAGAGGTTTCTATCCAAACACATTTGTTTATTGCCGGCAACTATATCAGAACAATAGTGAAAGTTTGCATTTTGGTTCAAAAGTGCCCAATTCAGTTCCTTGCACTGGCATCGAACCATTTGTATTCTAGAGATATATTTCGAACTTGTGGAAGTTTTTTTTGAACCATGCATTACCACTTTGAATGGGACGCCTATGTTCACCATACTGTGCATTTGGTCTATTGGTTTGTCACTGCTTTCAAGCTTTATTACTTATAGAATCAATCCTAAGTCAAATTGCCGAGCTTCAATTTTACTATCTGGATTAGCCTGTGGACGTCGCTAAATGACTTTTTTTAGCATAAGATGAAGAGGAGGTAGATTTAGTAACACCTCTAAGGCTGTGGTGAGACAGATTGACATTGCTCCTGTAATACCCAGATATATTAGCCATCTTGTTCAGTTTTTACTGTCCTTTTGTTTTGACCAGCAAACAAGTGCTATGTATGTGATAATGGGTTTGATGGTTTGGTATACCTAGTATACCATCTTAGGCATTAGTCCCCATGTCTTGCTATGTATTTTGTTATTAGACAGCTTATTTGTTTCACTTTTATTTTATCAATGTTTCTAGTATTTTCCTTCGACTTCAATATTTCATGGTTTGTTATTTTATTTTATTATTAGGTTTAGTTTTTAATCGTATTGATGCCCTTTTAATCTACTTTCTAAATACTGAGATGTCTGTCCTACGTTAGCAGCATTACTTCTTTTGTTTTTGGGTGTTTTACATTTTAGATTTTTGGAGTATTTGGATAATAGTGCAATTTGATCACTAATATAAATGCTGTACTTACTGTTGAGATAGCAAATACCAAACAGCTTGTTATCAAATCAGATCTCATATATTTTACAACATCAAACTGAGTGGCTCTAATTTTTGGAATAGTTTTTTCTGCAATTGCTTTCAATTCCCAGTTGAATCTTTTGAAAACATCTTCAAACATTAGAGAAATAAGAGAACCAGCTAATTCTAACCTCTTATTTCCATAGTAGTCCCTATCGTCTAAAAGTAGATTATCACTTTGAGCATCAATTACCTTTTTGACCTAGAAATATGTACACAATTGAAAAAAAAGTACAAAAATAATAGTTATTTACATAAATACATATTTTCGGTAAACTATAAACTTCTTACCATAATTCCTAAATAAATGGCTTTTAATCTAAAGTTATATTCCTTAACAGGCACATGAGCAAGAACTGTAGTTGCTAATAAATCTCGGGCTTCATCTGCTGGTGTCTTCAACTTAGAAGCTGCAGTAACATATCGTTTAACAACTAATTTTGTTCCTAAATAAGCTAATGCAGAATCTTGAGAATAAATTTTTAAATTGTGGCATTCTTCTAAAGTTGGAATCAACTTATGAACATCTTTTATTCCTATTAAATTACATATCTCCTCATCATTTATTATATTTAGAGCTTTAAATACCACAGAAATCAGAATAGGCTAGAAAAAAAATTATTATCATATATTTGGTATGCCATTGATAACTTTTTAGTAGTTTTTCACAAATTTATGAAGATGATTCATCACAATAAAACATTTATCTTTAATAATATTCAAATCATCTATACTCTTACATCAGAAAAAGTATTATGACCCATAAAATATTTATTTCCTTTGACGAAAACATTAGTTCTTGACTTTTTTTCGTGAGTAGAACTAGTAACTTGACATTGTACACCATATTTTCCTTCTTCAACAAGCATTCTATTTTTAGTTAACTGTTCTTGAATGAGAATAACTTTTTCTTGACCTTTAACTACAAAATAACCACCGGGATCCAGTGGACATTCATTCATTTTAGCTAATTCATATTCGGATTTACCACTAAGAACACAATTTGAGGATTTCAACATTATAGGCATTCTAAAACAATTTATAATAGTATTACATACCAATTTGTAAGTTGTATTTATTATTTACCTTCCTATTAACAGTCCAGTCTTTGATACTCGTTGAGTACCTCTAGTATACTCTATATCTACTGTTATAGGAGCCGAGTAAGTCATGTCTCTCAGTCTACATTCATGTGGGGTAGTAGGTTTACTTATATTAAAACCTTCATCCACATCAGGTGACCCTACTTGAACATTGGTATACCTGTTTATCAAAATAAATGTAATAAAAATAGAACAATTACATATTTCACTGAACTTACTTTATATAAAACAGAGGATCGGCATCACAAACTACCTTATTGTTAGCTTCAACTATTTTTTTAATTTCAACTGCAATAAAGTAATTAAAAGAATCTATATGTTGTTTTACCAAACCTCTAATTTTTAGAAAAGCAGGTACTAGTTTCCATTTTTCCTGAAATAATAATGCGAATTATTGAATATACTTATTATAAGAACATCATAATCGAGATAGAAAATAATATATCTCATAGACAATTTAAAAACATATTAAAAATTCACATACTTCGATATCTTTAATCGGTTTTTTATAGAATTTTGGATCTCCAAATAAATCTTCATCTATACAATTAGTCATATTTTCATTATTTAAAAATTAAATGCTCAACAAAAAATAACCTTTTTAAACACAATGTTTGATGGCCAAAATTTTCTTCTGTTTTAAATAGATCAGTGTCGCAAACAACATAAGCAAAGGCCCCTACATAAAACAAGTTTTTATATATATATTATATATATATATATATATATATATATATATATATATATATATATATATATATATATATCATTGATGATTAGAGATTATAGTATAGGAATGGAGTGGATATAATAAGTTTAAAAAAAAAAGAGTCTTATTAATAGAAATATCATATACATGTTAGTAAACAATACAGGTTCATATTTATGTATAACCATGTTCATTTAGCGCTACTTTTACTATGGAGCATAAATGACAAGATTAACTAAAAAAGTATATAGATTCTACTTATGTACAGATATTTATGATCAGGTTCATAGATATGTATAGGCACGTTCGTTTATCGCCATTCCGAATGAAAAACATAAATGACAAGTACAGATTCGCCTAATTTATAGATATCTATGGTTAGGTTCATAGATATGTATTGTCGTGCTCATCTACAGGTACAATCAATATAGTAATGAACAGAATGACCAAGAATAACCACAAAGAGGGCTTAATAGAACATTTAGAGTAACATAAATTAAAATGTAGGCCGTGTTAGACAAACAAAAACTGATTCATTTTTGTATAGAAAATTTCTTATTTCGAACCCTTTTTTTGAAATTAATATCTTCAGTGAAAAAAGTGAATATAAAAAACTACTACTAATAAATATTTTGGACTAAACAACGTAATGTTCTTTCCGAACGTTAATACAGCTGCTGATTGTGATGTTATCTCGAAATGACCTCAGGATCGATGTCTATGGATTTCATCATAATCATAGATTTATATCACGTTCATAGATGAAGTTAGAGTAAGATATACGCACATATACTGAACAGAATGTTTAGACTACCACTGCAATGGCGCGCGTTTCGATAACGTCTTCAGAGATGGAAGGTAAACTATACGTTATAAAAACAAAGAGATTAACCAAAAAAACTTTATTGGATTTCATAATATAACACTTTTATAAACTTGCAAATAAATGTAAAAATACTCGTAACTACGATGATCTAAAGGGATCAACGATTTCATGAGATGGTGTACTGGGCCTTAGAACTCTACTAGGCAATTTCAAAGAGACCGTTTCAGTTTTACCGCTAGAACCGCGACCCAACACGGGCCCAGGCACTTTCCTCTGTCCATTTTCTCTTTGAATAAATTCTAACAAACTCATACTCGGTAACCAAGATTTATCTTTAATAGCAGTTGCTACAATATTCCTGTTTGGTTCCATATCGTAAGCCGCACTTTCGACACCGAAATGTTCGCAGTATTCGTGTATAAAGTGACGTTTATCTCTATTCATCGACTCGAAGGAATAGGAGCGGCTCTTCTGTTTACTATTTTTAGCTAATTGAACTAATTCGGTTAACTTGTCGTGAACTTTTTGACAAAAATGGTGATCCTTTTTGGCCCATTGGCGAAGGAAATCAGAATAACGCGGTGTAAGTTTTTGACTCAAATCTGGATTGCGTATTTGTAAACCGATAGCTAGTCTTCTGTTCCTTTCCAAAACTCGACATTCTTCAGTACATTCTAAACTAGAAATGAAAAAATTGGGAATAAGTAAAAAATATCTCTCGATTCGCAAAACTGTAACATTTTTAAATTCAAGCCAAATTTTTAAACATCAAAACTAGGGTTTTGTTAACTAATCAGAAACAAAAGTCAAGAGTAAAAGTTTATAACATTTTATCTTGATTTTAGGTCTCTTCTGATTTAAAGTAAGATTTGAAAATAGGTA
The DNA here is from genome assembly GCF_026250575.1 of Diorhabda carinulata. NCBI lineage: Eukaryota > Metazoa > Arthropoda > Insecta > Coleoptera > Chrysomelidae > Diorhabda > Diorhabda carinulata. The sequence continues at coordinate 33,819,120 of NC_079461.1, read as the reverse complement.
AAAAGTTGCTGCGGTTTTTAGTTCTTTTTATCATCGACAGCTTACTCGTTCCTGAATTAAACTATTTCTAAAAATTCTCTTTTTCTTATATTTGATTATTGAATTTTTATAATTAAATATATATTTTTTTGTAAGTTTGTTAATGCAGTTTTATCACATTGATGACCTTCTAATCTATTTTCCAAATACTGAAATGTCTGCCCTATGCTTACACAATAATTACAAGGTACTCGATATATAATATTACTTCTTTTGTTTTTGGGTGGTTTAGATTTTACATTTTGAAGCTAATTTTCTATTTTGTTTTTCAAGTAATTATAGTATCTTAATATTTATTTCGGATTCATTTATTTTGGTGCTTATAATGAATAATATGGAAAAAACGATCATTATTATATAGCAAAAAACTTTTAGATATCGGAAAAAACTTACATTTTAAGAACAGTTGGTTTTTTAGGCGCATTCAAAATATCAGATAAATCTATTGTAGAATTAGTCGACAAGCTGCCCATTTTTTCTTTCAATTGAGCCATTTGGATATTTTTGAACTCATCAACTACATCTATACAAGGTCTAGTAGATTTTTGCAATCCACATAAACAAGTCACTGGAACAAGTTGTTTACAACTACTTTCAGGGCACGGTGGTTCATGGCATGGTCTGAAACAGTTCAAATAGAATCAAGTATAAATAAATCGATAAAAATATTTTTATAATTAACCCTTCTTTGCATAATTTTTTATTTATTAGTGAAATACATCAAGGTGATATAATTCATGTTCAAAATTAAAGGAAAAATGGTTAAATCTTAGTATATATTTATAGTATAAATTCATTCAATACCCTTTACATTTAGAATATTCGGTCGGATTTTATGGAGTCTATCGTGTTCTGGGTATCCTACGGTTTATAAAGTTTATTGAAATGTAAGGATAATTTAATTTTTTCAAATTTATTCAATGGTATTATTAAAGCAATTGAATCATATCCAAACTGTGGGGACCAATATGATCTAGTGATCTACTGACATGAATAAAAGGATGCCAAAGAACTTGTTTATGTTTATTCAGTATAAGATGTAGATGAGATGGGGTTACCATATAATATATATAGATTTGTTTGTTCCACTAATCTACTGGCAAAATCCTTTGTAATAAAATGAGTGAAACACTGATATGGGGTTTATAGTTGAGTGATATACATTAAAAATTTATCCAGATACGATCAACTTAAAATGAACTTGTTCTATTATATAATTTTTTGGCATTCAATGTTATGATGGAAATTTCCACCATCATGCAAAGAAGAATTAATTATTATGGTGTAGTAGTCACTTCTGAAACTAAAAAAAATTAATTTATAGAGTCACCACTTTAATTCAAATTTATCCAACTAGAGTAAATACAAAAGTTACAACAAGTCGTATTTGCTAAAATAATTTTTGTCACTAACCTGCTACAAGTATGTCCACACAAATCCCTCGGTACCGTACACGGCTGTTTACAAGGCGTAGGACACGGTCCGTCGTGGCAAGGTTTAATGCATTTGTGTCTCCCACACGACAGATCCTTACCACACGGCAAACCGCAACTGAAATATTCTTGATGACAGGGAATGGCTGATCTCTGTTCGTGATGTCCGTAACACCAACGTTTACATAAAACGGTGCAAGGCGGACACATTCCGGTATGACAGGAATGATTTACTTCGTGGCCGCAAGGACGCGGTTTTGAACAAGGTTTGGTACAATTGGGCGGTTTGGTGCCGCACGGTATCGGAGGATATAATACGCTTGCACCGCATTCGCAGAAGAGTTCTTCAAAGCTAGTTTCTTCGCACGGCGGACAACGGCCGGAATGACATGTACGTTCGCATCTGTGCTGACCACAAGATAGAAGACGATTACATGGAAGAGGACATACGTGTTCTACTTCTATACAACATAGTTGATTGCATTTGTGTTTACCACACAAACGTTTCTAGAAAAAATATAATATTTAAATTAACCCAAATCATATGATAACAAAATTATAATCATGGAATGACTTTACAATTTTGTTATTGATATCAATATCAGGTATATATATGAAAGGATATTAAAACTGTTTAGTCCTTAATTTTGTTCAGATCATAGATCTAGCAGATAGAAAGTTAAAATTACTTTCAATCAAGTGTAGATTACAATTTTTATTTTTTAGTACTTTTTTCAGATTGTCACATCTTTAGTAGATTCTGTAGTTTTGATTTAAAAAGTATTTCGAACATTTAATCTTGATCCGATAATCTATACTCTATTTTATTGTTGCTTTAGTTGCAGTGTTTCTAAATTTACATTTTTACGTTTTTTATTTCTTTTAGATCACAGTCACAGATCCAGTGGATAGAAAGTCTTATTTTCATTCAATTAGTAATCCAATTTTTTCATGTCTAGTGCTTTTTGATGATTCTATTTGATTTTAAAAGTATCCACCTTTAACCATTTAATCATGGAATGATTAGTAGGGAGATTTGAAATCTTTATTACCAATATCCTATATTTCTGTGATTTTATTTGTTTTTGTTTGTGTAGTTTGATCCTTTTTACATACCAAATACTCCAGAGTAGATATTTTTTAGTTAAAAAATAAAACACATTCATTATACATACAATATGACTCACTTTTGTGCATTTTTTCTGACACCTGGCATCATCAGCTTTCGTTGTTAATTCTGAACAAGGTATTTCTTTATCCATATGACCACAACGACATTTGATAACAGTGGTTAAAGGACAAGTAGGACATGATCCTTCATGACAATTATTTTCACATCTGTGTGGCATATTTGGTTGTCCGCATTTAAAGACTTTACCACAAACCTAAAACAAACGTTAAAAGTTAATTATTTAGTGAAATATGTGGTGAGAACTAAATGTTATCTTGACTAATTATATTTAAATACCTTATCGCAACATGGAATAGGATCCAAACAGGATAATCTTTCTTTAGTGAGACGTGTCCTTCCACAAGGACATGTTCTAATATTATTAACATCAGTTGTACACATCTCACATGAACCTTCATGACAAATTTTCTCACATCTGTGATTTCCACAAGATAGAATCTTATCACATAATTCTCCACAGGAATATTGAGTTTGACCTTTGTATTCACCACAACAAGGTACCTATCCAAATAAAACTTCCATTAGTTGAAAATCAAAATATATTTATGTAGGAGATTTCATACCTTTCTTCCTTCTTTGGCACAATAACATTCCTGTATAATCGTTTTATTACAAGATTCACAATTACCCGTATGACAAGATTGTGTGCACCGGTGTAAGCCGCATTCTAAAAATTTATTGCAGATGGCGTTGCAAGTTATTTCTATGTCTGTGCTACATTTTACCATTTGCTGAGTGGCACCACATCCGCATGATTTAGATATCATTACAGTGCAATCAGGGCAAGGTCCTGGATGGCATAAAATGGAACATTTGTGCTCACAATGCCGACCCTTACGTAAACACATATCTCCACAACCATGGGGAATTACTCCTGGTTCAAACCTATCAATTAATTAGGCAATAAATTATTGATTAGTACAATATGTACAGAAATGCCATAATTGGGCACCGAAATGATAAAAACAAAAGGGAGTTACAACAATGAATCAAAAATTTAAATATGTAACAATTATAGTCTATTGTTTGATTTTTACTATATACTTATTTATATATATATATATATATATATATATATATATATATATATATATATATATATATATATATTGATTAATATATAAATATCAAAATTAAATCAAAATAAAAAAATTGACTGGTAGTGTATGTGTTAGCTTGTTCTAAAGTCCAGTAGAATTAACAAAAATTGGTTTTCACTAAAGTCAAATTTAGAAAAAAATATTCCCTTTTTCTCTTATTGTAATTAGGAAAAAATGTTATTAATAACTATGGATTTACAAATATTTTAAACAGCTCTATACATTATTGATTTTTCCAGATTTGTTTACTCACCTAGGTTCAATTGTTTTTCCACAAAAACATTTATATTGTTTGGGAACTTCACTGCAGACATTCTGGCAGGCAGGACACCTCCAACCATTTTCGATTTTCGATGATTTTGCCCAAGCAACCACACAGTGAAGATGGAATATATGACAACATAATAAACATGACCAAACTTTATCAGTATGTTTTATTTTTTCACAACATACGAGACACTCTAGGGTACGACGATTGAGCATTTCTACCAACCTTTCCCTTTGAGAAGCAGCATTTACTAAGAAAAAATAGTTAACAATAAATATGAGAATTAAAGGTATTTATACATCTAAGCTCCCATGTATTTCAATTAAAAAAGGTTTTACTGTAAATACAAGGTTGGAAGAGGAAATTTTGCTTAACAGCTTTTTTTCTGAGTAAAAAGAGAGATTCTGAACTATTAATACTTACATTTTTTGCTATTTTTAACCAAATTAGAATCAGATGGTTTCTCATTTTGTTTTCTCCAGTTATTATACCCATGATCATCCCGTAATTTTTGGTTATTTCTATGGTCATAAGATTTATAGCTTTTTCTTTGATTTTGGTAAGTTTTTCTCATGCCAGATTCCCCACTACCATAAGAAAAATTATTTTGCTTTTTGTTATTTTTTTTATCATCATAATTTCTTGAATTCCTCTCATTATAGTTGCTCCGTAACTTTCCTTCATGATTTTCGTATCTTTTAGTATTTCTGAAATTTCTTGAAGAGCTGGTTGAAGAATTATTGTCTTCATATCCAAAATTATATCGATCTTCATAAGATGAACTACTTTGATATCTCTCATTAGATTTTATAGGATTTCTATGATTATCACTATGCTGTTCATTATTTTGTGAATTATCATTTTTATCATAGCTGGAAATTGAAAACTGACTACTAGATGTATTTTGTCTAGAACTGTTAAAAGTTCTTCCACTTCCGTACCTAATAAAATAAAACACATTTTACATATGTAGTTTTTAAATTATATAAAAAAATGTTTATTTGTCCAAGTGAATAAATACCTTCTCCAATTAATATGATCTTTATCCTTGATTTTATTTTGAGGTCTCTTCTTAACAGCTCCATTATGACTTTCAGATGTGCTAGTGGTAGGAAAAAATTCTCTGGCAGTTGGTTCCAGTGTAGAATGTGATATATCAACTGGCAAATTACTCAAGTATGGAGAATTTGATAACGAGCTTTGAGCTCTATTATTAAAATAACTTTCAGTTGGTGTAAAACTACCCCTAGGATAATTATTTTCTTGATTATCGTAAAACGACATAATTACAATTAATTCATTTCAATCAATCAATTATTAAATTCTCTCCTTATGGCTTAATCGAGGAATTCACAGAAATACTTGATAGATACGATTGCGTATCATCATTTATAAGACCAAAAATTAATAATCATTTACATTATGTTGCATCAATATGATTAATAATTTAAATGAGTATCACAAAACTATTCCAACAACTAACTTTTACCTAACCCAAATCCTATGGCGCAATGACATTTGACGTTTATTGATGTGCTAAGCAGTTTGTTGTATTGTCGAATTAGTATGGAGTACACTGCACCGATACAAGCGAACAAGTTTGCACACTTTTTTTATCTATTTCTTTTGAAATAAATGGGACATGAAGTGGTTTCCTTTAATATGTGACGCTTTATGAACCAGAAGATCGTTGGAAAATTAATAAGGTTATTTGTAATTTTAGTCAATTAAAAATCACGTTTCGTTAGAAAAGCAATGGTAATATAAATAACAAAACCTTGTAACTAAACATGCAATTAAGTGGTATCAAGGTACTTCATGATTTGTATATACAACTGAATCAGTAGAAGAGATACAGTTGTTATGGTTATGCATGCATGTACTACTGTCGACAACATGTTAATAGCGATTACTACTCATGGTAGATAATAATAATCGTTTAATCAAAATATACCATTGATTTTTGAAGTTATGGTTTTATTATGTTCCAAGGATTGGGGCCCTACCTTGAATCCTCACACATAGTTAAATTGGGAATTTTATACTATGGATATAGAAAAACAACAAAGGAATATATATTAATGTATATTTCGAATAAATATTTCTAAATATAAATGGAAAAAATGACTAGAATAATACAGATTTGTGCTGAAATTAAGCAATTATTAATAGCCAGTATTAAAAATAACTTTCTCACATCGCTTCGAAGTCAAAATCTTGAATCCTAAAAAAATTGAGCAAATTACAAATACAATTTTTTTCCAACCACTTTCATTCATATATTAACATTGTAAGTTATATAGCTGAAGTTATGACCCCCAACCACTAGTATCATGTTTTTTAAGACTAATATATAATATAAGTTTTTTTTATTTAAAAGTTCAATTAATGAAAACATGAACTACAGATTAATTTTTGAAGAAATAAGGTTTTAATAATGCTATCAATTTATAAACCCCACCAAATGGTTCCTTTTTTTGGATGTAATCCGAGTCTGTAGGGTTTATTATGGTTTAGATTCACTTCATATCAGTTAATTTTGTTTCGGAAGAAAAACCATTAAGGCAAACATCAACTGACCAACACGATTTTCGATAAAACATCAAATCATTTTAAAACTGCTTTAGTGAATAAACAGACACTTTTGGCGTTATTGCATAATTTAATACAAAGATTTTCAAATTTGTTTTCTCATAGTTTCAAAGTTTCGATTGACCCTCATATTCTCAAAACTCGTTAAAACTCATCAGAATTTATGATGGAAATTCGCATAAATCCATGACAAGTTTCAGGTGAGCCACTGGGGGCCGAATTTGGATGCTGCATAAAAATGATGTAGTTGTTAATAAACATGTATCAATGAATAATTTTCATATTACATCTAGATTATTTGCCAAAGTAAATCATAAATTTCAAAAATGAGAGCAGTATAACAGTTATTTTGAAAATTAAGTTCCATAGACCAATTCTAGCATATTTTCAATAGCTTCATAAATTTGTGTGTATCTTATAAAAAAACTTACTCTTTGTCCTGATTATTGAAATAGTTAATGTCCAAATCTGTATCTGAAATTATTTCAGTTTCCGCATTATCATGCAACTCTGAAAAATGTATATTATAAGAATAAAAAGTTTTAAATACGAGGGGAGACAGAAAACTAACAAAACAATCCAAAAACTCTAAATAATAATTTAACAAACTTCAATAATTATATGTACATCAAGGGTAAGAATAAGTTAAAAAAAATATTTTACATTAGTAATTTGAAATTTTGTTATCCTACAAAATAAAAAACTCCTAAAGATAGATCTGATATTAGAATTGTTATTTACCTGATAAAGGCGGAACTACTGCAGTGCTTAAATACTCAGTATTCAAATACGGAGGTAATTCGTCTTCCTCCTCTTCTTCTTCGGTCTCTAATTGCTGCGAATCCACCATAGCCAACCACTGTTGGTTATGATTACGGAACTTTTCTATTCTTATACGATCCGCCCAAATTTTATCGTGATCAGAAATTATATTGAGACAAGTGTTACACAATTTGCCAATCACTTTGTTGTTGTCTTGTAACAAATCAATTAAATATGCTGGCGCTTCTACAAAAAATCATTTTCAATACATTAAACTTTTACTATTGATTATTTCAGCAATTGATATAATTTTAAAATTGATTTTTTATAAGGTGTTTCCAGGTTTTTGATTCCCTGTTTATATGTTTTTGTTGTTCAATTTATTACTAAGCAACTTGCAGAAGAATTAGGACTTGTATTCTGAGCCCTCCAAATGTGATCCTTGTGGGACAAGAACAGACGTGGAATTTCTCACTTTAACAACCTTTTTTATTAATTAAAATTATTTTCCTCCTAATATACAAATAAATTAATGATAACAGAAAATTTACCTGTTTTGTTTACTATGTAATCGATATTGGAAGTATGCGACAATGCTGTTAGAAATACATAAACAATCTGAAGGACAATTTCATCATCTTCCTGATGAGTTTTCAGGAGATCAATAAGTAAAGGTAAAATATCAGTTTCGCAAAACAAATTTGAGCATCCCTCATCTGTACTCGCAGTACCCAATAAGACTATAACCTAAAATTTGAATACATTAGTTAAAAATACCAACAAATTTGGTTTACTATCGTCAAAAATTAACATATGTACCAAATAACATGGTCAGTTAAATGTATGCAATGTATTCGAAAGAAATCACACAGTCAAAAGCTGTATTCAAATAGATAAATACTGCAACAGTTCTACCTCCACTTGGTCTAGTTATTTCTATGTTACTTTGTATTATTGTTGATACTCACGTTTTTGATCATTTGTGAATTGTACAATATATTTTTTTTCTTCACTTCTTTTCGAAACACTTGGTCATATAGAGAAGTAGAATTTATTAGAGCTCCTGTATTCTGGCTTGCGCAAATACAATAAATAAAATTAACTTACATGTAATACCAATTCCGCGTCGCTGTTATTGCTAGTTATGATATTTTTGACCCACTTTATCATATCAAAGTGTTTGAATATTTCAGCCCAATCGAGATCCGGTAGATGAAGGTTACTCAATATACCAATGCATTCTCTAATAAAATCTTCATTTTTCGATTCGACTACAGCTTTAGCAATATCTCCAACAAATTCCTACATAAAAAAATTTTTTGAAAATCATTAAAACACATCTACTAGTACATTTCGATTCCATTGGGTAAAGATACAGTCTAATATTAAAAAAAATACATCACTTACTATGAATGGTGGAGCAGAAGCAGCATTGTCTGAAATATTTCTCAACATTTTCATCAGCATCGCATCTTGGTACGTGAAAGACCTCATTATTAAAGCTTGCAATCTATTCTTCTTAATAATATGCTGGGCATTAGACTGATCGGTAGCTAGATTTATACAAAGCGCCACCATAGTTTTATCATTTTCATTTCCTACATTTAAGAGTAACATGTCGATTATCTGTAAACAGAATAAATTTTAAAATACTATTTTTTTAAATATTTATTAGCAATCAAAACACTACTTCAAACAAGAATTTGTTTCGTTTCAAATCTAGATTATCTTTTTTTTTTATAACTTGAAGTCATTTATGATGTAAATAAGTATCTTACCAAACCTATACAGTCCACAAAATGATGTTTGACTTCATCTTCGTAACTTAAATGGTACAAAATCTTAAGTACAACTTCTTGATGCTTATCATCGCCTAAAAATTATTAATAAGTAAGCATTAGAAGGTATGCTGAAGGTGCAGTCAGATGGGGAGGTAGAGGTTACAAAATAGATTAAAATTTATGGGTCCAATTTTGCTTCTTCTTCTTCGTTACACTATGTTTGGTCTTGTTTGATGTACCAATAGAATCTTTCATCGATTCCATCTGTAGTAACCAACTTTGTGCAATCCTATATTTAGAGTTCCCTTCCACTTTATAGTGTTCAGATACCCAGCAGGGGTTTACTTCAGTGGTACAAATCCAAGAGAGTACCTTTTATGCAACATAGAGAATAAAGTAATAGGGAATCAGTTGTTTATTTTGAAGCCTCTACCCTCCTCATGTTGGAATAGTAATATGTTGTTTGATTAAATTTGGTCACATTGCAAATTTTTTGTTTGACCAAAAAAAAATGTTTTTCGTGATGATTTGTTTTGATTTTAGGTCTCTTTTCATAGAAAATCAGTTTAAAATAATTGGTAAAGATAAGGACCGAATTAAGTCAAAATGTCAATTTTTTCCTGGTATTTCAAACTAATTTTCTATAAAAAGGGGACCTAAAATAAAGACAAATCATCACGAAATAAAAATATATAAAGAAGTAGAAAGTTAAAGAAAAAAAATAATGTTAATACTTACTTAAGAGACTCATAATTTTCGGCAACATTCCAGATTTTATAATCTTATATCTAGCTCTATTATCAAAAGACAGATTAAACAGAAGCTTCAATGTCAAATGAACGAGATCAGCACTATTGGAATTTAACATGCGAGGCAATCTATCAATCACACACAAATTTCCTACCATAACTTCTTTATTACATTGCATTATTGATAACTTTTTAAGAAACGTTATGACTAGAATAAGCAAATCGTCGTTTTCTCTTTCTAAAGCTTTAGCTAATAGCCCTACAATATTTCTCTTTGACATCTTTTCTTCCACAATTTCGTCTTCAGAAATGTTCAGAAGTAAATAGAAAGCTACTCTAAGTAAATGTTCTTGTTTTTTTACTAAAGTACGGAACCTTTTTAATTTCTGTTCATCAGTGAGTTTTCTATCATCAATACCTTCCATTGAAGTTGTTAAGTCATCATAAATGCTACCTGTATTTGAAAAAATAAATATAAATTGCTAAATCTAGCTTTCTAAATTGTCAAATTTTGGTACTAGTATATATCACATACCTTCCATAATTTGACTAATGTTACTATCAGAAAAATTTCCTGATTTTGGACGAACTGGTTCTGGAATTCGACTGCGAGGTATTTCAGACATACTAGCACTACTTGGACAAGGTTTGCGGACAATAGGAATATCTGAAGGAGCTTCAGATCCTTCAAAATCCGCTTTCCATCTATCATAACGTCTCAATTCATAATCAATTATATCCATACATATTGAACCTACCTTAAAACATAATAAAAATGAAGTTTTATTAAAATAACAATATTAGTAGATTTAATAGTACTTACCTTGCATTTTAAGATAACTTCATGGAAACAAGAGTACATAGAAAAGCAGAAAAAAGTAAATACCAAGTGGGTACTTAATGCAATACTTCGTTTCCAATCTTCTCTCAATACCCTACCTAAAGCACTAATCAATGTTTCTAGAATAAGCAAAATATTATAAAAATATATAATAAAATATTTCAAGATGATATCAATACCATTGGTTGCTAGTGCTTCTAGGTTTTCTGGATCCCTGGCTAACAATTGAATAAGTTGGGCTCCCTTAATTTTCTCTGCCATTCCTTCATACAAGAGATCAATATATTCTGATAAACTATTATAGTTTGCTTCTTGAATTCCACCAGATAGTTTTTCAAAACCAATTTTATCTCCATCACTCAAATTACCAATACCTAAATATTGATTATTACTTAGTTATGTTTTGTCCTAAATAAATTGAAAAAAATATGAAAATTTGCACTATACAGAGAAAAATTTCTTCTGGAATTGGATCCTACACACTCTTGAACACCTTCAAGTAATTTTTCTGTTATTTTGACATTTGTTTTTAATTTTAAAAATAATATAGAGATTTACCTTTACCACTATTTTGAAGCTTTCGTTTTTTCAAATAGTAAATAATTTGTTCAACTTCAGGTAGTCGTGAATGATGAATCAGTTCACACTGATTAACAACCTCTTTAGACAATGCATGGCAGTCAGTTCTGCTGTTTATCATAGGTAATTCTATAATTTTCTTAAGACTCTATAAATTTACACAATATTATTCACATTCTTTCCTCCACCCATACATTATACAAAAATTGTTTGATTGACATTAAGAAACTAGTAAAAGCAAACGAATAATTATTTTAAAATAATAAAATAGCTTACCTTCTTCTCACCATAAATGACATTCTCTTTAGATGCTAAAATTTGAATATCCAAATCATAATTTAAGCAAATAGCATCTATATTTGGATGTACATCAACTGATCCTGGTTTACGTTCTCTAAAAATTACAAAACTCAAGTATTTACACGGTCTTTTTTACAATTTATATTTACTTACGTTCTCATGAATTTAGCATCCTCGGGTTCCATTTCAAATATCAACTTGCAAATGTAAATAATACAACAGTATACGACTCGGAATGTTATTAGCAAAAACACAATAAAAATATTAAAATATATTAGTATGTCTATTACCATGCAAACTTCAAAATATGTTGCAAATGGACAGGTGACGGTGTTGTTGATAGAAATGTCACTGTCATTTCAAAATTTCTCTTCTTTTTTATGTTATTTATTAATTATAAGTTCTTGAACAGAATAACAATAAATTGGTTCTCATTTACTTCTAATCAAGCTATAGTAAAAGTAGGACTCATTTAATATAATTTTTAATAAATAATTAGGAAAATCTATAATAAAAATCTATCTTTTTAGCCAAAACATAGAAAATAGAGAAAAGAAGAGGAATTACTTACGTCAAAAATCATTTCACAGTGATTTTTCATTTAATCATTGCTAGTTTTTTAAAATTTAAAATGGGCAATTTTAGAAGTAATATTATAATAATATCATGCATTTATTTTTTAACAAATTTATTTTTTCAGGAGATTTGGATTTATTGAAACAATTTAGAGATAACAATGATCGAAATAGTCGGGAAGTCGTGCAAATTTGGAATCGTTCAATTAATTCAAATATAGATAAACTAGGAAAAGAAAGTAAGTATATCTTACTTACTTTTAATTTATTATATTCTTTACATCAAAATTTTATAGAACATGTAGTATTAGAACAAGTCTGCATTGCGGCCCTAGATTCTTTCCAGTTGAAAGTAGCAGAAATATGTATAAAAGAACTATACAATGAATTTCCCGATAGTTGCAGAGTACAGGTTTTGGAGTCTATGTTATATGAAGCTGACGAAAATTTTGAAAGAGCAATTTTAATTCTGAGAAATGTCATTCAACAAGACACCACAAACAGTTCCGCAAGAAAAAGACAAATTGCTATATTAAAATCCCTTGGAAGGACCTCAGATGCCATTAGAGAGTTAACAGACTATTTGAAAGTGTAAGTAAACAATTATTATCAAATATCAGTTTTTCTCTTAATTAGCAAGAAAGTTGTTTGGCATAAACTAGGTCATAGAACAGGCCAGAGGGGATCATGATGAGTCTTGATACTATAAGAGTGGCAGATAATAAGCAAAGCTACCATGTGTTTATTTAGAAACTGGATTAATTCCTCCTTAATTGTAACCAATGTAATAAAACTTTACAACAACTATGATTAACAAAAAGGAACAAGTGGAGTTATAGTTATAATACCATTATACTGAAGATTAACAGTTTTAGAAATTTCAATTCATTTAAGTAGTTTAAAATCCTATTTTGGCGTTAATAGAGTAGTAGCAGACAGTAAAAACTATAAATTATTGGTATGTCACTTAAAAGGTTCTAACGTATATATTTCAGATCCTAAGCAAAGTTTTTTAATAATTACTTCAACTATTTATTGTTAAGATCTAAAATTTTATTATAGTTTGCAAAATAAATAATTTGTGTGTATCTCATAAATTTTGTAAAGCTGCCAAAATCATTTTATAAATATTTGTTGAAATATTGAATAATTACAATATATTCTGTTCTACCAATTTGTCATTTGAAAATAACTTCTCTCAGTGTATCAAGATTTATTTCGGTAAATCGGAAAGAGAGTTCAATTTGTGATAAAGTGGTACATAAAAATATGTGTGTGTGATCTAGGATGTCTTTAATTTATTCTGCTATCAATAAACGAAAAAAATGAGGAAGTGACTCCAAATTATAGGGTGATACTATTATATTCTACAGTATATTTTTAATGTTTTTAGATTCATGGCTGATATTGAGGCCTGGCAGGAACTAAGTGAATTGTATTTATCAGAGTTTGATTACAGTAAAGCTGCATTTTGTATAGAAGAGCTGATATTACATAGTCCTCATAATCATTTACTCCACCAAAGATATGCAGATGTTAAGTACAGTCAGGGTGGTTTGGAAAATATGGAACTGGCAAGAAACTATTATTACCAATCTTTCAAACTGAACCCAAAAAATATGAGGTCCCTGTACGGAATTTACCTGGTGAAGTAATAATAACAATTATACTATAAAAAATAATTATTCATATTTCAGACTACTTCTGTGATGTTGACTGCTCAAAAAGTGGTTAGTGGTAAAAAGAAGGATGCCGCCCAAAAAGTCTTGGATTGGGTATTAAAAGAAATTAAACAAAGATATGCAGAAAAGCAGAACATTTCTGATATATCAGAATCTTTAGCTGCCTTAGAAATTTAAAATCTAACTATTTATACTTTTTATAAGAAACAAAGTGATTTTTTTTTCAAAGTATTTTCAATTTTATTCCAACCAATATTTGTTTTTTATATATACTAGTGTTAATAATGAGATTTCGAGTACCTGTACTAGAAAGAAATATAAATACACACTTCAATTAAAGTGTAGTGTTTTATTTATACTAAACGAAGCTAATAATTATAATATCACTAAAACTATTCACCTACATATTTCACAGTTATCGGGGTACATTCATACTCAACATTCTTCAAACTATTCAATTGATTACTATCCATTTGATTGGAAATATTCTTTAAAGCTTCCATCACCACAAGATGGTTTTTTTCTTGTTGTGCTTTTATTTCAGTCAACAATTGTATTTTTATTCTATCCAAAGAAAGATTATTCTTTACTGGCGTTTCTACCATAGTATCTTTTTGGTGGAGTTCTTCGTCTTTTTCTTCGCCTTCAATAATACTTTCGCTAGCGGTTGTATCCATTTTTAAATCTTGAAACTTGTTATCTTTGAACCATCTGTGCATATATTCAAAATACGGCCAAGTTATGTTATCTGTAGACTCTCCTTTCGCCAACTGTTTGTACCGTTGCACCAAGTTTTGCCAACATTTACTTAGTTGGTCTATGGAATACTTTCCTTGACATTGTAATAGAGATTGAATAATCCTGAAAAAATTATTCAAATTTTTTATCAAAAAAACATTCACCGGCAAAATTAATGCATAATTTCGATTATTTAATCCTAAACAATATTTTGCATTTCACTCCCAGTGGAACAAGGGCACTTGTTGGTGTTTCAGCAGCTGTGATTGCTATTCTCATTTCTTCCAATCTTGATGATGAGAACTCTTCATATTTTTATGTTTTTGGATATTTCTAGAGCCTCTTTCCAAGTTTATCTGTTGCAGTTCTATCTTGATAGTTCTTCTCCATGTTCGTACAGGTCTGTTTGTTTTACTTCTACCTGTTGTTTTATAATAAAATACTTGTCTTGTTATGTTTGTTGCTGGTTTTCGTAGTATATTGCCATCCATTTTATATGGATTGCTACCCCTTCTACTCTCTTCAACAAAAGGAAATTGCGTTACATTGATTGTTATTATTCTCTCTAACACTCTAACATCTTTAAACCCTCTTCGTACTGAAGAAACAGACGATTGGGTTCATTATCTTAATGAGAAGCCTCTAATCAACACAATATCTGCATTCTTCGGAAGTAAGATTATGATTTTTGAAGAAAATTAAGGTACATTTTAAAGTCACAGTGCTGGGACTTTAAATGATTGATTTAAACAACTTTACCTAGCATCAAAAGAAGCATTGATAAGTTCATATCAAGTTTAAATGAAAATATTTATTTTACACAACTAGAAGAAACCCCAAATTGTTTGATTAAAACTTCTAGCCAAATAACAAATTATGCATTAATTTTGTTGGGTAGTATATTATTCTAAATGAATGACAATTCTTATACTTACATCCAACCATCTCTGGCAGTGTATTTTCTACCAGTAAATAAGTGCCTGTGTACATATCGCAATTCTATTAATTTTTTCATAAAACATTGCCTTTCATCTACAATATAAATAAATTATACATATATACACTATAAGTTTACCGTTTATTCACCGTTGCTTAAAGATGGATTTAAGGATGTATCCATAGCTTTTCCTTCGGAATCTGTTTCTATTTCCCTACTAAAAGCTCTATCCATTTGTTCGTAGTATGGCCAAGTTATGGTTTCAGGGTTCAAAGTAGTATTTTTTATTTGCTGCAATAAAACACCACTAAGTTGGAACTTCTAGAACCGTTTGTGATATACAAAACACTCGAATTAGACAATTTAAAAAAATATATTAAATGCAGTGAAACACGATTAAACTAAATCATATTTCCACAATAATTATGTTCTCACCCTATATCGTGTCATCAAATTCATCCACTTCTTTTTTATTTTCATTATAGTTATATATTCAGGAGCACCTGATTGTTTAAGTTCCTCAAAAACGAATCTGTAACAAAGTTTTTGATATAGAACCGTAAATAGTTACTTTTATAATATCGGGTATTACTTCCAACCCTCAGATGCTGAGTTTCTTCGTCTAGTAAACATTTTCGAGTGTTTCATCCTCAAGTTTATCAAAACTTGAACCCACAACGGGTCAACTGAAAAATAAAAACGCTTTATAAATGTATACCTTTGTATGTATATACTGAAAATTCCTTTATACACACCTTAAACCGGTGAAAGGAAATTTGTATTAAAGATAAGTGATTTTCTAATTTTCAATCAATATTTTTCATCAATGGAGATGGTAAAATGGCATACATTTGTGTATAATGGTGTTCAGTTATTCAATAATTATGATAAAAAAAATTGTTTAAAAAGTTATTGATCATAATTTTTATATACCACTTTTTGATTTATTTAAAAAAATAAATAAAGAAAATTGGACTCACACTTTGTGCATTTTGTAGAGTATATTTCTTGTTCACTTGCAGCAGTAGATATTTCATTTGCTTGACTTTCCATTTTAGACTTAAGAGAAAAGGAATAAGTCAAAGTAAACAAAATTCAATTTTTTTATCACTAGTACTCAAAAGATAACTGGATTGTCAGAAATTTATAGGTGTAGAATGTAATAATAATGACAATCAAGTGTGATTATGTCAAAAAATCATTGCTATTAATTATGAGAATAAACTGACAAAATAAATAATTTAAGATGCTCAAATTTCAAATCGATCTAAATATTTATAATCATTTACTTACATTTAACAAAATATTTGCGAGTTACTAATATATATAGTAAGAAGACGAAAAACAGAATGATTGAAGAGCAGCGATACCACATTTTCAAATTTTTGAGTTTCGGTTCATTTTTTCTATTTCTTTAATATCAAAGTCAATTATAGATATTAAATTGCTAATTACATAGATACATCTGTGACATGTGAATATATTTTTCAATGGAAATGAAAAAAAAGTAAGTAAGGAGTCGAAAAACCAAAATGTTTGAAGTGCAATGAAACCATATTTTCAAATTTGCCTTAGTTTAGTTTCAGTTTTCTAGTTCTTAAATAGCAATAGCAAAGTCAATTACAGATATTAAATCAACTGTCAAAGGGTTTAATCCCTAACATTTGAGTTTTTTTTCAATGATATTGAAAAAACAAGATTTTTACAAATATATATAGTAAGACCTGAATGATTAAAGTGAGATGATACCATATTTCCCGATTTTTCCGCGTTTTACTCCAGTTTTTCAATAGCAAAGTCATTTACACATTTAGTTGACCATTAAAGACACATCTGTTAGGTTTTTAACAAAAATGAAAAAATATTTTTACATTCTACTGTACATTGAAAATTTATAACAAGAAAGCGACATTAAGTAAATTTCATCCTTATTTTAAACAAATATTCAATTTTAGGAAGTATATTTTAGTCCTACTGAAATCATTTAATGACAATTTCAATAAAAAATAATTATTCAAAGCATATGAATATTTTATTGATTGAAATCGAATCTATAAATGTAAGTAATAATGAAATTGAAAAAATAAATATCCATTATATTATTTGTTTTGTTTATCATCAGATTTATCATCTTTTTTCTTATCTTTAAGACTTCCAACAGCTTGACGAACGGCTTCTGATTGTGGATCAACTCCAGGTAAGTTTTCTAAAACACTTTGTAAAAATGCAGGGTCATTCATTACTTCAGAATAATCTTCATCTCCCTCAACTTCCATGGGTTCCACCTAAATAGATATTCAGTTAAAAAAAAATAAAAATGAAATTTTTATATAACCTTTGAAGCTGAAGCTCCTGAAGAGCTTTCTTGAGCATCCTGCATAGACATTTGCATTGCAAATGCTATTTGTTCCTCCTCGGTCATATTAGCAAAATCAACTGGAGCTCTAGTTACAGTAACATTTTGGTCATCACCAGTTTCCATTGACATAGCCAAAGCTCTTTCTAATAAAGCTTCCTCACTTGGTTCTTCCTTCAGAACTGCATTACCCTACAAAAATATCAATTTAATAATTGTAAATAATAGATATATGAACTTGTTTTACTTCAGATTTGATACCAGTTTCAGTACTAGATGCATCTTTAGCTCTGCGTGCTTCATCTTCTTGTCTTTGACGTTGTTCTTCCATAGAAACACGAAGGGCTAAAGCCAGCTCTGGATCTTCGTTAGGGTCAACTCCAAATTCAAAACCAGAGCCTCCTAAACCAGTTGCACCTGTGCCATCTTCTCCTTGAATAATGGGTGAAGAAATGAGAGCATCAGAAAGATGGGGACCTGGTGGTACAGTTACCAAATGGCTGCTAGTGCCATCTTTACCATTCAAGGTGTTTATGAAAATAGTCAAAACCTGAAAGATGTCAATAAAATAAATACAATAAATTGATTAAATGTGACTACATACATTTGAATTGGATCCATCTTCTCCGAAACTAATAACATCAACATTCACTTTCTCTTTTTTAAGCTTTTTAGCTAATTTAACTAGTTCTTTTTCCTCGCTTGCCACTGGGCTGCCAACAAAAGCAACTATACGCATTTTGTGATTCTTTCCCTGGCGATGTTTGAGAGCTAAATGGGCAATACGAATTCCAGTGTGCAAATTAATCTCTCCATTCGGTTGAACTTGATGTAATTTAGATAAAATACGACCAACATCACTAGTTAGTGTAGCTAATACTTCTACTTTTGCTAAAGTTAACAAACCAACGTTATTTTCTGGATTGGATCTTGTTTTAGAATGACATACTAAATTTACTGCATCTTGTTGAGCTTGTAATCTGCTAGGAAGAAAATCTCCATTTCTCATGTAGTCGCTATTATCGACACATATCATCGTACTTTCCAGCACCATTTTTGATTATTTATAAAACCAAGTTCATACAAAAAGATGAAAATTAACTAGTTATAACAAAATGACTAGCACTTTCAACTACTAGTGTCAGAATATAAATCTACTTTTTGATTCAAGTGGTCTTTTCTAAAGTGAGAATATAGTAAGGTTTATCAATAGTCAGGAGACTCTATGATAATTCTTCAAGAATGTGAAATGTATAGGAAAAGAATAAGATTATAACCTTTTTATAAAGTGATATACATACATGTGTTGTATAAAATAGCTTATACGGGAACTTTTAATAAAAATGGGTAAAAGGAAACGCGGACGCTCTGTTAAAAAAAATCTGAACCAGAATATTGAGTCTAATGAACTTGTTCAGGCACCTCATTCGTTTGTAATCCACAGAGGAATTTCTGGTGGCGATACATTAGAGTTAACTAAGGATTTTAGGAAAGTTATGGAACCGTTTACTGCATCATCACTTAAAGTGAGTATCTGATTAAACAATGTGATTAACATTCTATAAATATATTATTTTAGGAAAGGAAGAAAAATACCATAAAAGATTTTGTAGCTATCGCAGGTCCATTACATGTATCTCATTTATCCATATTTTCCAAAACCGAATTAGGAATGTATTTGAAAATAATGAGGCTTCCTAGAGGACCTACATTAACTTTTAAGATACATAATTACTCATTAGCAAGAGATGTTATTTCATCACTTAAAAAACAAAGAGTTGTTGATGCAGCTTTCAAACATTCCCCATTAATAGTTCTAAATAGTTTCAGTGGTGAAGGATTACAGTTCAAACTAATGGCTTCTATGTTTCAAAACATGTTTCCGACTTTGAATCTTACAAATATTGATTTGAACACAGTGAAACGTTGTGTTTTAATGAATTACAATCCGGCTACTAAATTAATAGATTTTAGACATTATTGTATAAAAATTACACCTGTTGGAATTTCTAGAGGTGTTAAGAAAGTTGTACAGGGTAAAGTACCTAATTTGTCAAGATGTAATGATATAACAGAATTCTTTACAAAGTAGGTTGATTTATTTTTAAAATTACACCAAGGGATTTATTCTATTTAATTTTAGGGCTGGTATGATGTCTGAGAGTGAAGCCGAAGATGATCCCAATAACCATGTGGTTTTAGCCCAAAAAATAGCTTCTAGAGGAAATGTGGAATCTGGAAAATCTGCTATAAGATTAAGTGAACTTGGTCCAAGATTGACTTTACAGCTTATAAAAATAGAGGATGGTCTATTAGATGGAGAAGTTTTATACCATGAACTTATTCATAAAACTGAAGAAGAAAAGGAAGAAATTCAAAGAAAACGAGAACAAAAAAGGTAAAAATCTAAATTTCATAATGAAGGGAAGAAATTATCAGATAAGTAATAAGTTATCCACTTTTAATAATTGGTCTATAGATGCAATAAATAGTCAAATATAAAAAAAAAAAATATTTGATTTTTGTATTTTAGGAAACTGAAAGAAAAGAGAAAAAAAGTACAAGAAGCAAATAAGAAAGCTAAAGATGAACTAAAACAGAAATTAAAAGATCAGTCCCTAAAGGGAATGCGAAAGGATACACAAAATGAATCAAATACAGAGTTAGAGAAAGATGATGATGCTCAATATTATAAAGAAGATGTTGGAGAAGAACCAGACAAGGGTAATTTTTATTTTATGACTATAAAGATTTATTTTTATATTTTGTTATTTTTAGATTTGTTTTCGGGTTCCACTGGCGTGAAAAGAAAACATGAACCGCTACGTTATAAAAATAAGAAGAAATCTGATTCCATCAATCAGAAAAATAGAACTAATCAAAATTCTATGAATAAAGGAAATAGGCGAATGAACAAATTTAATAAGCAAAATACAAATAATAATTTATGATTTTTCATATTTTTTTCTATTCTCTTCCCTTATTTGTGCTTCCCTTGTTCGCCTTTCTTTCCTCGATTCTTCCCTAGCTGTGTAGTACTTTTTTCTAAAATCTATTATTTCGTGATCATATGTCTCCATTTCATGGGGAGTTGGGTCTCGAATTTTTTCAAATGTTAGTAACCGTCTTGATGTTACTTTTGTCAAAACTTGTTCACAATTTGCAGTAAGATTAAAACACGGATGCGATGGAAGAGATTTCTCATCATAGTCTTCTCTGTAACAAGGAAAAAATAAAAGTGTCAAATAAAGTAAATTATTAATTTCTCCTACCTAAAAACTGGAAACCAACACACCACACATCCTCCAACTTTTAAATGTTTTGCAGAAAATAAAAGAAGATCCCTATAAATATGTGAAATGCCGTAATCAATTTTAGCTGGAATGTGTGTATGTAAATGCTCTTCTTTTACTTTACAATCAGTTTTTGTGGTTCCTATTCTTTCAGTTGATTCTCTTATTCCATATGGTGCTAAAATACTGTCCAATCAGAATTATTTCTATAATAAAAACATTTATAAGCAAAAAAATATCTTACGATCTGTAATAATTGCATCAAATTGAACAGTATCTTTCCAAAACGATACTGAAAAATCATTTACCATCACATCCAAATATTTATGTTCCAAATTGTATTGTTTCATATTAGCTTTAATACTCTCGTCTTTTTCTCTCATCTAAAACATATATAAATCGAGTTATAAAAGAGGAAACTAATTTGCATAATTGGATTATTTTGATGACAAAGTTTGATCAAAATAGGTTTAAAGAGTGGTTGTTCTCTTGACTTAGATATCTAAAAAACAAAGTAATTAAACGTTATAAAATCTGGTTTTAGCATCACCAGGTGTCCTACAGGGCTCACATGTGGACACTAGAGTCCTAATTATTATTTCAGTTTTTCTCTGAATAGTTAACAAAGATTAATAACTTAGGGGTAATATTTGACAGCTTGATTTCACATATGCTTTGTCAAATAAAGCTTCTTGGGGTTGGGGTTTGTTACAAGGAACTTTAATATGTAGTAATTAAATCTTTAGGGTATTTTGGTAATAGACTAGTACCAAGACCCCTCGATCGTTTCAGTCCTAAATTTTCCATGTCTATTATTTATTAGTTTTTAGTTAGTTTAGAACTTTGGTTAGCTACTGTACATTTGCTATAAATAAAATTTGAAAAAACTGGATAAGGGAAAACAAGATTGGAGAAATGTTAATTGTTGCTTTGAGAGAACAATTTTACTATAATTGCATTATACTATACTAATAGTGTAGAAATACATAAATCTCATGCACCTTCTGTTTAATTCTTGATGGTCGAGTTCTGGCATGAAGCATAAGATAATCTATATCTGTTCCTATAACATAACCACCAAATTGAGCAGCTGCTACAAGAAGGGAACCTGTCCCAACGAATGGATCTAGTACAATGTCTCCATCTTTGACTTTAGCTTGATTAGCCATAAGTAGAGATAGCTGAGGATCCATGCTTGTATTACCAATGAATTTTCTTGTTTTTAGAGATAGTTTTTTTATTAATTGACGTAAACCGTTAGCTACCTAAAAATTGTACTTTAAAATTTAAAAAAAAACGGTATTTTTTTTAACGAAACCTAACCCATCTACCAAAAAATACAAAGTATGGTAATTCTGGTGGATCATTTGATATAGTGCCATAATATTCGATATATTGCAGTGTAACATCAGGATTCTTTAAATTCACAGGGCCTGAAACAGGTAAGTAGCTAAAAGCCTGAAAAATATAATTACAAATAGTTAAAGTTGTAGATTTCTATAAAAAAATGTACATTTAATTTAAATCTATTAATCTTACTTCTAATTTATCGACCTTTTCTTTTTGTGTAAAATGTCGACAAAATGTTTCCACCTCAATTTTGAATGATTTATTAGCATCAAAATGAGATTTATATAGTTGCAAAGGATAATTTTTCAGTTTATCGTGGATAGCAGGAATGGATTTAGCATGGGCCCAAAGTTCTATACAATTTCTTAAAGATACAGACCTACTTGCAAGTAGTTTAACGTCATCTTCTGAACTAAATTCCACTATCCAGTAAGGTTCCTAATTGAAAAATACATTAAATAATGTCATAAAACGTTTATAATATTTATACTTACAATATCTTTTGGTTTTTCAACATATCTCATTTCTATATTCAAAAGTGAAAGTAGAGAATTGATTTCCTATGAAAAAAAATATTTTAAAAAGGCTATAGTTGTAATGTTACACTTACCGCAGATCTAAATTCTGTATGCTCTTGTGCAAACCATAATAAATACGTTTTCCAGCATTTATTCATATTGTTTCTGGGATGTAGCTTTTTCACCACACCACTGAAAGAAGTGCTGATTTTTCATTAAGTGAAGGCCAATATTGTTTCCCTTTTTTTATATGTAGGTTAAAACAAACAATAACTTCTATTCGACATTAAAGGAATCTGAGCATTAAATTTATTATTAAGAAATATAATTCGTATGATATCAATTTCAATATACGTCGTAAAAAATCGATTTGGACATTTTTTTTAATTTATGAACAAAGGATTGAGAGTTCTGACCGTTAGTTCTAAATTTCAATTCAGTCATATTTTATATCAAATACTATTTATTTAAGAAATAAATTTTAACTTAATATAGTCGTAAGTGATTTATTAAGTATTTATTTAAAATTTCAGTTTTATATTTAACAACGTAGTTGAACAGTCCAGAACATAGAATAAAAATGTTGATACATCCACTTTAATAGGATCACCGTGCTGACAGATGTTGCAAGCTTCAAGATTTTACATTTCGTGTCGTGCAAAACACATGCGCACTAGGTCGAATTGTCATATTTCACATTTTGATTTAAAAAATCTGAATAGTGTTTCTGGAGAAAAAAATTCATCGTTTATTTTATATATTATATCCATATTAAATCAAACGCGAATATAGATCCATGGAATTTTATTTCTATACCTATGAAACTACGTATTTGTAGTAGTGAGAGCACACTAGACAACCAGTATAACAGCAAAATTGATTTAGTATTTAGCAAATTTGAGCCAAATATAGGTTCACCAACATAAAAATCGATTAAATAAAAATTATCTATCAATTTTATTGCTTATTCATTGTTTTACAAAATATCTCAAATATCTATAAAAAAAGTGTAGGAGAACCATATATCACATGTTCTGCAAACTTTCCCACGACGAAAAAAGTCTTCAAATATTTTATTTTGAAAGTTCAATTTTCTTTTTATGTGCTTTTTTTAAATCTTCCAACATATTACTAGTTTCTTCATTTTCTTTAAACAATTCTGATTTTGCAGAATCAATATCGCCCATCCAAGCTCCTCTAGAATGATTAAATTAACAAGTAGATAAACGTATTATACGACTAAACTTACCTGTTATAAAAACCGACTATTAATACACCCAATAAACTACCAAAAATTACAGGAAACCTGAGAATTTGATATTTAGTGTATTTCATTCTCAAAAATAGTACAAAACAATTTTGACATTTAATATAACCAATTTTTTCTTCTTCTCAAATATTAGTATTTTAGCCTTGTTACAAAATTAAAATCCGATTTCATTTAGTTTTTTAATAATATATCTTAAATTCATTAATTATGAGACATATTCAAAGCAAATAAGATAAAATTTATCAATTGTTTAGTAATACGTAATTACATTATATATTAGTAGTCAAAATAATGTCACTAATTTCGCCAAAACATATATTGTCGCGTGCCGTTTACATATTTAATCTATGATACCATCAACATTAGCTTTGTTCGATGTGACCTGCGAACACGTAGCGGTCATTAAAAATTTAGAGCTGGTAGTGAGTTTCCGCTCAGTCCGTAATTTCATTCGGAATCAAAACTTAATAAATTAATTTCAAGTGTGCTAGACATTTTGAATATGATAAAACCCTATTAGCCGTAACTGGGAAAAGGTAGAACTAGATTAAAACACAATTTGTTTTCAGAGTAATTTTACTACAAACACTGTATGGTAATTGGGGAATATGGAAATGTCTTGATAAAATGTAATGCTTAAATATTAAATAGGTACAAAACTTCAATTCACAAATAGAGTCTGGCTTCAATCATCCTCCCGTCAATTCTTGCTCTATCCAGGTTTTCTGAAATTCTGTTAAAGAAAATATATAAAAGAAAAGAATAAAGTCCACATTTATATGAAAAAATTTCAGATTTAGTATCACATTTTGAAAATAATCAAAAAAGTTCATGCCTTTTCTACTATAATACGACTAAATATATTTTGCTTTGCATTAGAAATTAGTATGCCCAAAAAGTGATTTTTTGATAGAAGAATCAAGCTTTTTGTATTCTTGTTACTCAGAATTAAAAAACCATTGGCTTTAAGGAAAATAACCTAAGTGACCCCAATCCCCATGAAAAAATAGCCATAAACCTAACTCAGAACTATCATACGCCAGAGGATACAGGCATTCTAATAGCACACGTCTGCATTCTTAATATTCGTTACAAATAAAAATGAATGAAAAATTTGATTTATTCAAAAGGATACTAATTGCCTTTTCAGCTTGCCAATCTGAAGCGTATGTTAAAAGAACTGAGCCAGGTCCTTTTGCTTCAAAACCTTGAACTTCGCCAAATTCCGAACATTTTTCATTCAAAAGCTTGTAACTTACCGAGGAGGGCAACTAAAAAGAAACAATTCTATTTTAAATCTTTTATAGAATGAAAATTTCATTATTACATACATTAAATAAAAGAATATAATTACGCTCTATGCCAATTTATTTTACTCAATTATAATGTTTTTGATAAACAATGTAATCCATTTTGTAGCTTTTTTCAATTTTATAGAAAAAAATTGTTTCTTTCATCTAGTTGTTACTCATTATTTTATCGGAAAACACAATATAACCTCAACATTTTCCAATTTATTTTGGCCAATAATGACTTTTGTATAAGTAATTTATCAATAATGGACATTTCCTTTCTCCAACTTTAGTTCTGTCAAAGTTTATTTTTTCAAGTTAAATTTGGCTGTTTTTAATCTAGTTTGGTCAATAATGAATTTTCTAAGTTCAATCTGGCCAAAATTTTGCTTATTTGACTTTAACTTGTTCAGAAAGTGGCTTTTCTATTTTTAGTTTAGTCAAAAACGACCTATTAGTAGTATAATTTGATCAAAAAGTACTTTGAATTAAATTTTGCCTGAAATGAATTTTTTGAAATTAATATCATCAAATTTCCAAATTTGAGTTTCCTTCCTTGGTTTAATGTGATCAGAAATTTGACATCTTGATAGTTTTACTCTCGTTTCATCCATCTATACATCATTTACCTATCAATATTTAAGACAACCTATATAATATTGAATTAGTGAATCCAGAAAATTGAGCGAAAAGTATTTACAAATATTAATAATTTTTTCATATACTTACATTCGAGACGAGAACTTTTTTGGAAAAGTGTGTATTCATGCTGTTATCTGAAAAAGACAATCGGTCATTGCCATAATCAGAGTTGGTATAACCTCTATTAGAACCTCCACTTGGGGCATTGTATCCCAGAGTACCACCAGCTTGTCCATACTTTCCAGAATTGTCGTAGTTGTTTCCATTTCCATAATCACCTGCAATTACATACAATTAGTTATATCCAGCAAAAATAATTGAAATAATAAAGTCTCACCTCCTCCACCACGGTTAAAATTTTGGGTGGTATTTCCGGTACCAGACAATGAGCCAAATTGTTGCTGGGCAGCTAATGAAGACAGGTCATTATTTCCCAAAAAATTGGCTGCCTGAGTTAAAGCTCCAAGTGTACCAATGTTACCTAAGCCTGCATGAAAATAAATTTAACGTATTCTTGTTTATAAAAACTCATTATAATAAAATTTTTCATCCGTAAACTGCAAATTGGAAAAATCACTTCAATCTAATAAGACTACATCGAAAATTTACAATTGTTCAATTGAATATATGAAATCCATTTCTCCAAGCCAGCAAACACAAAACTATTATTCATTAACATGTTTTTGATGCTTCTTCAAATATTTTCCTCACTACCTGGCAGCTCAAATTTATCAATAAATAAGATTACACAGATATTGATATGTGTCAAACTTGCTCAATCCTCATAGAAAGTTTTTAACAGCTTCCCTTATAAACCTAATCTTATCGACCCTACATAACACAAAAATGTTTAACATACCTGAAAGAACACCCAATGGCAGGTTACTAGGAGTTCCCAAAATGCCATTGTTTGCACCACCACACTGAGCATTACTAGATAATGAAGGTAAATTATGAGCAACACATTTCAAAGGCTCTCCATTTGGCCCCAAGCCCATTCCAATTGATTTTAACCCTTCAGGTAACTTGAGCATATCGCTGGCCCTATCCATTCTCACAGTTATTGTACGATCATAAAATGATTGACCGTTGAACATTGAAATCGCCTGAACAGCCTCTACAGGGTGATCATATTCAATAATAGCATAACCTTTGATACGACCATCTTTGTCAAGAGGTAGATCGACAGATGTGAGTTTACCAGCCAATCTAAACGCCTCTTTTACCTTTTTCTTATCAACACCATAATCAAGCTGCGGAAGCAAAGGGGAGTATTGTATTTAAATATATATCAAACATTTCTATATATCTTTACAAATTTTTTGAGATAAATTATTACACACCTTAGATTTTTCGTCACTTTCAGATAGAAGGTATTTTTCTGGAAAAAATAATGGGCTTACGAGAATGTCTAGGCTCCTCCATTCAACACAATATAATTAGTATACTGCTACCACGAGTATCTCAAAATATTTAAAAAGATATATTTTTTGGTATTTCAAAAGCTACCATTGATTTAACCTTTAAAAAATATAATTGTATACACCGAGCATGCTGCATTATACAATCCATACAAAGAAACAAGTCCATCATTTGTAGACCAAATTTTGTTCTGGGATAACTTTGAATTGAATCAATTTATTATGTGAACCTCATTAAATGAAGTAATGGTTTTGCAATTTTGTATTTCAATAAAGAAAACAAGTTTCCAGTAATTTGTGTAATATTCCGAATGCAAACTCCGATGAGTGAAGTAGCACATTTTATGGACAAAAATGGATTTTAATAAGTATATTAAAAAAATAATGAAAATGGTATAAAAGTATATTAACTTGGCTCAGAACAGAAAATAATTCCAAAAAACCTACCGCAGCTTATTATTATCAAAACGCAGCATGCGACCATCTCAATATCTTTGCAAAAACCTTAAGAATTCAGCATTCTCTGTGTAAAGATGTATTTTTTAATGGATAAACTCAACTAACGAAAACACCTTGATTTTATTCATTGCACAATATAATTGCCATTAAATCAGATTTTTTGAATTTGAAGTGATGATGTTATTTACAACAACCTTTTAAAACAATATTAGAAAATTTCCCCAGTCCCATCAATGGATTATAATATGATTGGCTTTCTTTATTACAAAAAAATGACATAGACTACTCTTCGTATAACAAAAAAGACCCGTAAGTGGAACCAAAAGCCTCTAAATTTCGTAATAAAAAAAAATAGTATCCGCTGAAGCTTATATATTCCAATATCTTCAACCCAAAGTTAACTAGACCAATTTTGAAGCAATCCACGCTGATTAAGAGTTCCATGCATAAAATTCTGGTACTACAAATATCATATTCATCATACCCTGACAATTTCCTGAATTAAAAGTTTGGTTCACATAAATTTCCACACATGTTGTATCTATTGATTAAAAGCACTTAAATATTGTAATTACGAGGTGTAAGACAATACTGACATTTACAAAACAATGTGGATGGTTCATAAAAAGTATCATTTTCATCAGTATAAAATTGTTCTATTGTTGATTAGATGAATTTTTATCAGATGAAATCAAAGAAACTTCAAAACTATTAATTTATTCTCAATAAACATTGAATTAAATAGAAATCATAAATATATCAACATTTTTTGTAGTTATGCAATGTTATACAGGAGTCATTGAATTTGTTGATGTTAATTTTTGACTACCTATAATTGAAAACACTGCATTCATATCTCTACAAATTCATAAACAAACATTTCAAATACCCATTTTTAAACACAACAAACTAAATATTCTAACCAATTCTGAATCAATCTTCCCAAGTATTTCAACACTTTTTTGGATACCTAATGATGCCCCTGCTTTAAAAACCAAGACATTTTCACCAAAAATATGTTTATATATAAAACTGGCTACAATAGGAATGTTTATTAAGTTCTACTCTTAAGGATGAGACGATATATAACACAGTTCTGTTTCAACTTCCACAAATCAATGTTTCCAATACGTATTCAGTTGTAAATGACGCACAACCCAAGTTTAAAGATTAACAAAAAATTGTATCTGATGAAAGTAGAACCTAACAAGCACCACCAGTAGTTGGAACAAAACAAAATTATACTTACATTAGCAACAAAAATTTTATTACCAAGTGGAGGATCAATTTTTAGAGATTCGAGGAATTGAGGACTCAAACCGTAAGTATTACCCCATCTTCCCTCGTCATTTCTCATCGACATATTGCTACTGCCTCCACGATCAAAAGACCTATCACCTCTTCTTGAATTGCCCGACACAATAGCCCCGTGTCTATCTCTAGTGACACCAAAATCCTCTTTGATCACCAGTTTGCGTCCTTTAACCTCATAGCGTTGCATTATTTCCATGCATTTGTCAACAGAAGCTTTATCAGGAAATTCGACAATACCAGACCCCTTAGGCTTATCAAAATCGTCGAAGAATAATTCTACAAATTGAACGTCGCCTACTTGCTCTCGAAATAGATCTTTCACGTCTTGCCAACGAAACTCATAAGGAATGTTTGATACGTACACTCTAGTTTGTGATGGTTTCAAGCTTCTGGGGTCTCGGTTGCTACCACGGTCTCGACTTCGATCTCTAAAACCAACACCGCCGCCGCCGCTTCGGTTACTTCTATCACGGCGTGTACGATCTCTGAGGTGTTCTTTATTATCTTCTGTGTCGCTCATGTTGATATCTAGAAAATTCTCTATTTTCTTGATTAAATTGTAACATTAAATTGAATAGAATAAAAATATATTCACCTTTAAATGCAAGCGTCTCCACTTCAATTCACAAATAAACTAACAAAGAGAAACGTCACAGGATAACAAATGAATCAACGATAACGGAAATGACGTTGTAATCATAGAACTCAATAAATTTATGGTCTTATAAGGTAGACAAAGAAGAAACTACTTTTTAGTAGAAAAATAAACGTATCTAACGGAATTTCATTTTTTAAATATAAGTTTGTTTTTAAAATACATTTCAGTTCCAAATTACGGATTTACTTAGTTAGATTAGATACAATAAAATCAACGAAAGCTACTTTGTATAATTTATTTCTTCTTTGCACTTTGTACTCGTTGAGTTCTGTTGTATTACCGAGCTGGCTACCACGAACAAACCTCATATTTTATATTTAGAATGTCTAAAAATGGGCTTTTGTTGTTTACCTTAATTTTCTTAGTTCATATTTCTTTTTAAAGATTTTTGTGACATCGAAATGAAGATAGATTGTTCGGTAAATAACTGTTCCTCCATACATAATGGCATCTTGGATAGGGAAAGTGCAAAACCAATTTAAAAATGAACAAATTAATAATATTGTACTTACACATGACTTACAGGATTGTCTCGACGATAGTGTAGATATCAAATTTAATGATCTCTATTCAAATACCGAAAATATTTCTGATATTACTCAAGACAAAGAAAGCAATAATAATCAAAATGGGTAAGTTTCCATAACGTTTTTCCAAATGTCATTAAACACATTGATTTATAAATATCAATAAAGAGCCGAAAGTATCAAAGGTTTAAATTAGTCAGGGATTCCGATTGTATCTGATAACTTTTGAAACTCTTGAAAACATTGTGATATTTTTTTATGAGATAGAAATTAAATCAAGATATACAAATAAAAAAAACTAATATTATAATAACTGTAAGTAAATGATTCTTCTTAAAACATTTATTGAAGATAAGTAGCTTCAAATTATGCTACATTTGCAAAAGTTTCATGGTATTAAATATTTTTATATAACTATGAAATAATTACAATGCAGTGTAAATGTTTTTATTTTCTGGTAATCAACATGATAATGTTGTAGTTAACAGTAATAAAATATTTAGAATTATCAGACTTTTAAAGACATTGATGTTTGGTGACTTTATAATATTAATTAAGTTGAAAAATAGGACATTTTCATTTATTATAATAGTATGATAAGGTTGTAGCTATAGATAACAAATTATTTAGATTATTTTGATGTTGTAAACAGTTTTATAAATTATTATTATACAATGCAGGAAAATTAGATAAAACTGCAATAAAATATTAAGTGTTTAGTTAAACTGTTAAATTATCCAATAAAACACTTTTTGTTTATATATATATATATATATAAAAGTGTAAAGAGATCATGCTAGAAAAGGCTATAGTTAGCTTAACTGATTTTTCACCAAAAAAATCCTCCTTTACATTCTATGACATTTGTCACTAGTCTAAGCATATGGACAATCAATTTGTTGATATTGTCTTGTAATATATTGCTCCAAATTTTTGTGAGGATGGATCACAATTACAGACATTTCTATGAAGCTCTTCCCACAAAAATTCAATGGGATTGAGATGCGTGCTCTGAGGAGGCCAAACCATGTTTACTAACACCCCTTATGACCCTTTTTCTTTCAAATGTCCCCTTCATAATTTGGAACTTTGCTTGGGATCATCATTGTCCTATTGGAAAATGATCGATTTCCATTTCACTACACTGCTAATTTCACCTGCTTTTCCCATTTTAAGATGTTTCCACAGCAGAAACCACAAGTTTGGCTAGCAATGTACATTCCATTAATGTTGATAGATTTTATGTATATTTTTTCTCTACAGTCTCTGGTCCTGAATCCAATTGTGTAAAGAACGTTACTAATGTTTATATAAACTTTATGTTACACCTAATGTTTGTTTAAATTCTAATAAATGTTAATTTTCTTATTAATAGAACAGTCATGGTATAAAAAATGAAACACTTCATAAAAATGACACAAACAACTTTTTCGCTTTGAAATTAAAACCTTAACTGAAGATTACTTTTCAGTTTTGTTCAACATACAGTATCACTCGATGAGATATGTATGCAGATCAATCCTGGATCATCAAATAAAATGCCACATGAACCTTCGCATGCCACATTGACAATAACTTCAACTAATCCAGATACCAAAGAAACAATAGTCAATAGGTTTCATTGCGACTATGAGGGCTGTCAAAGGACTTATAGTACTGTTGGAAACTTGAGGACACATATGAAAACACACAAAGGTTAGAACATGTCCAAAATCCTGATCAGAGAATCATTTAAAAAAAGAAAATATAGTTTCATACCATAATATGAGTTTATAATGATTATTTGGAAACATGTGGTATAACTGGTAATTGTCTGTGTGAAATTTATATTTCAATAAATAGATATTAATTATTAATATTATTTTCAGGTGAATACAGATTCAAATGCTCCGAACCAGATTGCGGGAAGGCCTTTTTAACTTCTTACAGTCTAAAGATCCACATAAGAGTGCATACAAAAGTGAAACCGTTTCAGTGTAGAGAAACAGGATGCGAAAAAGCTTTCAACACAAGATACAGATTGAGGGCTCACGAACGCCTACATAATGGTAAAACTTTCAATTGTGAATCAAATGGATGTAATAAATTTTTTACAACTCTCAGTGATCTCAAAAAACACATTAGAATCCATACACGAGAAAAACCATATAAGTAAGTGCTTTTCCTATTAAAAAAAACAGTTGATGTCATTTTTACTAATAATTCGAAAAGCGCTTATTCATTAATCTAATTCGTTAGTGAAACTTTGAACAAATTATCTATTAATTATAAAGGGGGAATAATCTGCTAATTTCAATTGAAACTTTGCTGATTTATTTGAGAATCAGCATCCCTTAAAGCATTGAACTTCTTTGTATTCAGTTCAAAAATGTTTTAGGAATGTTTAGATAAGATTAGCACTGTTGAAAGGGTATAAATAGCTAACTAAAAGGCTCAAAATCTTTCTGGGGATCAGCACCCTTTTATGGAATCAACACTGATACTATTGAAAGAAATAGGAAAATATAAATTAAGGAGAGATTGAATTCAAAGAGAAACGAAGATACTGCTACTACTATGACCAGAAAAGATTTGAAGACATTCTAAAGAAACTCAAATTGGTGGTAAGAGATGACTGAAACATCCATCTATTTAATTGCTGATTGTGTGGCACCACAGACTCTTTGGGATACTGATTAGACTTAAACTGAAACTGAAGAGTCTCTAAAAATTTATTGAAAAATCAGGAATTACAGTTACTAGTTTCAGAGACAGTTTTTGGAAAGGTAGTAAAGGATAGGGCATTTTAGTGAATCATCATCCTATATAAATACCCCAAAAGTGCCCCAAAAATATAATTATGACTAGGAAAAAAATGAACAAATGAGGAATTAAACTACTAGGACAATTTAGTAGATCTAAGACAGATACTATTATCACTATGACCAGAAGAGATTGGAAGATATTGTCAAAAAGGGAGACTACCAATTATATAGATTACAAGAGGAAACATCCATCCATTTCTTGCTGATTGTAAGGTACTATGGAGTCTCTGGGATACTGATTAGATTTATTTAAACTGAAAACCAAGAATGCTTAAAAAATTATTAAATGATCAGGAATAAAAAAAGTCTCTAGTTTCATAGACACCTCTAAAACTCTAAAACTGAGTTGAGTAGAGGGCACAATAGATCTTTCAGGTTTATTTTTGGTGCTTTGTTGTTGAATTCTCTCTGTGTACATTCAAACAGAAAATGAAATGCACAGAAATAGAGAACAAAAAATTATTTCTTTCAATGATATTTTTTTCATTCTGTTTTTCACTTTTGCAGACACAACTCACTTATAATTTCAGTATTTTCTTTTTATCTTCTTTGTGTAATCAAATAATTTTTGTCGAAGATGTCTAATGACATATTTTTCTGTCTGTACTGTATAAAGTTTCACTAACCTAATCGTTTCATAACAAGAACTGAGTTTTAATTTCTGGAACTGATGGAGATATTTATACTGATATCACTACACCAACACTCACATTTTCATTGTTAGGTCCTTTGAGCTGGATACGGACCGATAGAAGGACCAGACAATGAAGTTTTAAGTGTTAATATAGTGAAAGTTAATATTGTGTTGAGTCATAACATTGAAATACTTGTCATAAATTTAACTTTAATTTTAAGGTGTGTTTAAGGAGATGAAAGAAAAATGTCTTTGCAAAGTAAGAAAATATTTTTTACATCCTTGTCAAAAAAACTGTTTGAA
This sequence comes from Diorhabda carinulata, assembly GCF_026250575.1. Classification (NCBI taxonomy): domain Eukaryota; kingdom Metazoa; phylum Arthropoda; class Insecta; order Coleoptera; family Chrysomelidae; genus Diorhabda; species Diorhabda carinulata. Next base: position 33,784,711 of record NC_079461.1, on the reverse strand, counting down.
ATAATGATATGTAGGGAGGTTTGCATGTTGTTATAAAAAGAACATTACCTCTTTTTTAGGCTCATTTTTATTTTTTTGCAACGTTATTAAATTATATTTAAGGAAAATTTAAAAACATGTGAACAAATTTGAAATTATTATACAACTTCTAGAACAATTTGGAATTCCGATACAGGTAAATGGAATTGTTTGTACATAGTTACATATTGGAAGTTAAATATTAGATTTTCTTACGATTCCTTCACTTTTTGTTTGCTACAATTTTTTATTTAAATATTCTTCTTCCCGGCTGGTCTTTATTGTTATTGTTATAATTGATTGATGATTGAGGGTGGAGAGATGTATTTTAAGTTATAACTTAAGATTAAGTCTTGATTCCACAAATGAAAAACTCATCCAGGAAGACAAAAAGAAGTTTTGGTGCAAAACCACCTCAACTACTCTCCTCCCTCTTGCACTATCATTGGTAGAGGGTCTTTCGAAAGTTTATATATTGTAAATTATCGCATGAATATTTGATATTGAAATTTATTATTATTCAATAGGAACAAAACTTTGCGAAGCAATTTATATTTGCTGGATTAGACATTTTTCCAAATTTTCTTTTTATTTTGCTTACATGTTGGGCTTTCAATCGCTTCATCATTTGGTTTGCTTTAACTTTGGCTTGCTTATTAGAATAGATTATAAAATAGACAATGTAAAAGAATCAATGATCAACGAAATCTTCGGAATTGAATGACTAGTTTTAAGATTACCTAACCTAACCTGCAACTTTTTTGAAGACGTTGAAAATCTAATCTAATCAGTTTATATTTAGCATTTGGTGGTATCCAGCATTGGTAGATAGTCTTTTTGAGCATTGACGTTTAAATATTTATCATTAATGTCTCTGTAGACCGAATAATTTCCGAGATGAAGCCTTTCAAAGTTAGCAATTTCCTGTAGAACTAGAGTTGAGTTTAAAGATGCAGATGGACTGTATGAATGGCTTACCTAAATATTTATATCCTATTTAAAAATTATTGTTAAACAGGTTTTGAGTTTTTCTTTTCAGATGTAACGTTACTGATTGCGGTAAAGCCTTTGCTGCTAGTCATCATCTAAAAACACACATTCGGATACACACCGGCGAGAAACCTTATGCCTGTAAAGAAAATGTAGAATGTACAAGAGCCTTTTCGACCCAACATAGTTTAAAAAGTCATATAAAAACGCATCAACGACATGAAAAGTACTTTAATCCTGAAACTGCCGTTAAATCTGATGAAGGAAAAGAAGTGGCTGCCAAGATACACATATCCACACCAGTGGAAGGGGAAAATAACCAAAATGGTAAAAATTTTTTTAACCATTATTTAGAAGGTTGTAATAGTTTTTGGATATATATCATCAGGTCTCTCAACTAGGGGTTTCCCCCCCAAATTTAGGGAAAAACAATGTGAAATGGGCTGGTTTTGGGAGTTAAAATCAAGTAAAATAATTAAAAAAATGTTTTCGATAATTATAAATAAACGAATTTTAGAAAATGATGTTCGTGAAATTATTTATTGATTGTATATTATATATATATAATTATTTTTTCTTTAATTTTGTAGATTATGTGGAAATTCAACAACAAAATTTGGAACCAATCACACAACCGACCATAATAGATACTACAAACTGTCCAAATATTAACTTTGAAAATATTTATTACAATGTAACAACAGTGCCATCGGATAGTTTAATAAATGACAATTACATATTGAACGAAGCGATACCAGAAAAGCACGCAGCTGTCATAGAAGAGGAATTCGAAATGGCCAACAGACTTAAAGATTACGCTACAGTCACCACAGAAAATATACCGCTTCAATTATTATTCAACATCGGAACTGAAAATATAGAAAACGTTAAAGAAAACGAGGCACTAATTAACACTAGAGACGAATTAGAAAATAATTCAATTATATCGGAATTCCAGAATTTAGACGATTTAACAGCAAATGTGGAGAAAAATTTCACTTTTGATTTAAATACCGACAAAGAAGCGGATTCGACGAAGATATCTGATAAACAAATTAGTACAACAACTAACAACAACGTAGATTTACTTGACCAAACAGATTGGATCGATTTAGTAACTGGCGCTTCACAACTTGTACTCGATAAACAAACCACCACTACCAGCACTAATGATTTAGATTCCTATTATATGCTAGATGACATCAGTTTGCCACAAACTACTGCAACTGCAGTATTACAAAAAGATAATCTCCAGAATACAGATACAAATTGGATTAACAATAATACAACTTCAAAATGTTGCAATTCCCAAACGAATAATTTCTCCGAATACCCTACAAATTCTAACAACGACTGTAATCAAAGTGATCACGTGTCTAGTACTCCTATAATGACTTATTTACCTCCCACTAGAACGAATTGTTGTAATAACGTTGTCAATTATACTTGTTGCGGAAACGGAGGTAATTGTGGTCAGCAATCAGTAACAAATCCCGTCGATAATATTTTGAGTCAAACCCAACGTCAATTGGCCGGTTGTAAGTCGAAACAAAATTCGAATCACAATTGCGCCGAAAAAGGGGATCAATGTTGCGTGGTTGTTTGTCTAAAGACTATCGATCAATTGAAGCAGATGCTTACAATCGCTTCAGGTTGCGGCAATTTTCAGACTTTAACGTTAGGATGTATGAATAGTAATAATTTGGGTGTGTAACCGTGATATTAGCAGTAACTACGGGTGCTATTTGTTTTTTTTTTAGTCATAGTTTGTAAGAATCACACAGAAATGCCAAATAACTAACTTTTTCTTTCTTCTTTAACCGGCGCTACGGTCCTTTGAGAACTAGGGCCTTCTGAACAATCCTGAGCATGGTGTTTCCAACGTTGAATTCATAGTTGAATTAGGTCCGTCTCTAACGAAGGAGCTGTCTTAGCTCAGCATTCCTTTGGATCCTCCACGCGCCGTTCTCGCAAACAGGGCCAAAAATATTTTGTAGGATTTTACGCTCCCGGCAGTTCAAAATCCGCTCACTTGTCGTCATAGTCCATGTCCGTATGTGACTACAGGACGGATTATTGTCTTGTAATTTGTGAGCTTTGACCTTCGCGAGAGTCGTCTAAACTTCAGCGCTCTCTGGACTGCCCAGAAGCATCTATTCCCACAGCAACTCTTGTTGATACTTCATTATCTTCAGTTATCAAGGCCGCAAGATATTTGAATCGGTGGTACACAGGGAAGCGATGTTCTCTGACTTGGAATTTGGTTTGGGAGGTCGGGGTTCTCCTTGAGGTTCTCGTGTACATGGTTTTGAGTCCTCTTGCTTCAGGTGCTCGCTCGAACTTCCCAACCGTTCCCGAAAGAGCCGAAATGGTTCGTGCCATAATGTGAACATTATCCGCATAGGCGAGGTGCTGTGTGAGCCTATTTCAAGTAGTTCCTCCGAGTTTAGTTCGGATGTTCTTTGCGGCACTAACTTTTTCATTTGTTTTTTTTTTATTTATTGTGTTAAAGCTAGTATTATATATTTTATTTGAAATATACTCTTCTAAAGTTATTTGGAGGTTTTATTAAATTCAAAATAAGATCATTATAACACAGTGTTTTAACAACTGTTGAAAGGAAAACGAACAAGTGGCCATTTGGAATTTTGTATGGGGAAGATGATAAAAACAAGGATAAATTCTGGAATAACCTGACAGAAACAGTAGAAAATGCAAACGGAACATTAGGAAAGCAAGATCAAATATATAAAGGATGAATGATTGGTAAATATGGAGAGGAAACGGAAACGATAATGGGAAACGGCTGCTTGACTTTTACCGTTTCACAACCTGATAATATAATAGGGGGATGGGGCGGGGGGATTAGACGGTGGACTTGTTTTAACTAAAAAACCAGTTGACCAATCACAATCGTTTTTGTACCTCACACAGAGCCACCATGACAGTTATTAGTAAGCAAAGTCACGATACCACCACGTTTTATTAGTTGTAAAGTGAAATAAAGTATATTTGGCGGTATTATTGGTATTTTTTTCTTTATTTGGAACGTGTTAGCTCTGGAAATAACAACATTTTGAATTATAACTAAATTTATTCATATTGATCAAGGATTACGCTTGCAGGTAAGCACTTGTTTATTTTTGTGCAAGAATATTATTTTTAGAGGTCAAGTTTTTAATTCAATCGGGCATTAGAGGGCAAGATGAGGTACCCTTGGTCAGTTGTAATCTCAGATACATAATACAAATAATGTCATAACTCGAAAACTCTTTTATTGTACTATTGGTGCTATAATTAAGTCATGTAAATAGTTTCCATTATTCCAAATAAAGCTAGGATTAATTTCGATTATTCGATGGTTTGTTTTTTTGACTTATGATACTATTCGAGAGGAGGTACTATATAATAGATCAAGAAGTGACTGTTGCTTCGTTTACGAGAGATGTTCCTCTTGCGATCTCCACTGAAACAATATCTGAAACCCATTCTACAATAACCTCACCTACTCGGTCTAGAGTACAGCTGGGTAACATACTGTATTTGCCTATAACTTACCACTTGCTGAGGTGGAAGAAGAGCCGATTTCAAGACTTCAGCTGACCACTTTGTTGTTAATAAGTCACTTATAACTAAACCTGGTTGTTCCAGTTGGTCTGATAACATATTTCTTGTAGCCAGTTCCTTGCAAATGATGCTCTTTCCAGTAACACGCAAAGCTTCCGACGTTGTTAGAACCGCAATCATTACTTCATCGCTATATAAAGAAGAGACGATTAAAAGAAAGAAACTATCAGAGGAAGATACGATAAAGAAAGAAGAACTTTAGAAAATTGAAAAAAATCAACGGTTAACGAAGAAAAGTGACCAAAAAGAAAACACTATCGAAGGTTAACTCGTCAAATGAGAGTAGCGATAATGAAGTTGAAAATACTCCGTGTTTGTATTGTGAAAGTTGTTATTTGGAGTCAAATGAAGGGCTGCATGTTCCGCATTCGGCAAATGGGGGCTCCCGTAGCTGTGCTGGGATAGATTTCGAAGATGAAGATGTGACGTTAACGTGTGAATTTTGTCAGCAAAAATAATTGAATGCTTTTGCAAAACCCCATCTTACCTTTTAGACTACCCCATCTTGCACTTAAGAGTACCCCATCTAAGCCGAGCAAGGGGGTAAGACTTTTTCTACTTTACAAGTGTGTTCCTAATTAGACTGAATTTTGAAATACTGATAACCAAAGATGATTATTAAAATAAAAAATATAAACGCGATTTTTTTAGTTTCATTGAACTTCAAACTTTAAGTGCCTTGTCTTGCCCTTCCTTTCCCTAACATCAATTCCAAAAATCCATCCATTGACTACGTTACAGTGGAGAAAATAAACAGAATAGGCATAATTGACGGTAGAGTCAAAAGCAGAGCTGAAATTGGTAGTGATCACTTTCTGTTGGAATCAACAGCGAGGATAACGGTGAAACTATAAGGATATAGGAGAAGAAGAAGTACTTATCGACAATCGCAGGATTAAACAACTGCGGGAAACTTGGAAGGGACGTGGAATAGTTGTGTACTATCCCCCCAAAATTCTCTTCGTTACAAATCTCTTTTATTAGAGAGTTTGACAGATTAGTCGAGTTTAGGGGGATGTGGGATGACTCTAGCTGCCAAACATCGTCTTCTAGGTGTAGTACTTTAAAGTTCCGTAATGTTTCATTTCGTCCAAGCATTCCTAAACCAGTTTGGATTTCATAACATTGTAGTTTTGAGCTCTAATACCTGGCAGTTTTAAGACAACCTCAGAACCAGAAGCATTTCCTTGCGGATACCCAACTAATACTACTTCCTTCATAATAGTATCAGGATGTAGTTAGGTTAGGTAAACGAAAAAATTATAATAAATTATTGCCCCATCGGCATTCTTTTCAGTTTTGATATTCATGGTTAAACTGAAGACACTAACTTCAAATATAAAGGGTGAAAGGGAAACCAGTAGGAAATGAGTTCAATTAACCTTCTTTGTTCTGTATTTGGGCTAACGTGGTGCCTGTGGTTCTTGTTATTTCTGGCAGTGTCATTGTCAGTTGTCAGTTGTCATTGTTACAAATTTAGTTATTTTTCACAGACGTCAAAAAAGTGTAAATCTTTCGAAGATCAAAATCAAACCGTCAAGAAGATTCATCACAATTAGTAATAAAGATACTCCCTTGATCTTTCTAGATCATAGGAATTAAATCCTAAATTCAAAATAGAACACTTAATTACACAATATCTAAATATATGCCTTTTCTTGAATTGTTTCAATAGAGTAGAGTGAATGGGGTCATAAAGAACGGGTCAGACTTAAAAAGGGCTAGACGAAATAAATAACCCCCAATGTTAATGTGTATAAATGCTATACGAATTGTAACAAATTTCTCGGTAGGAAGAAAAACTTATCTTTCCGGTTTATACGATTCATTATATCAGTATAGCGGCTAAGAAAAAGTTCCATCTTCTGTTTGCTGAATTATGTATAATCATTTGATTATATTGCCCAATGTTTAAATTCTGCTACTTAATAATCCATTAACAAAATCTGCCTTGTGATCAATTCAATAGTCTGTTTCGTCGCGTGTGTTGCAAATCCGTAACAGTGGATGCAGTTCTATTTGAATCTACGGTAGACGGTTTTTTGCCATCCGTAATTCTATTTATCTAATTCGATGGTTTTAATCTATAGATCTTCTTTTTTATTGATTTGGTAGTGTTATCAACGTAGCCTAGCCTAACCAAATGATTATTGAAGGAAAATTTGTTTTTGAATTAATGATTAAAACGCAAAACAAAACTATTGGATCATTTGAAGTTGTTTTTTCTTATGTATATTGAATAAAAATTTTGATATAAAAACGCTTTGATGTGCCGCTTGATAAAAATATGGAAACGAACTGGAAGTGGCCATAAATAAAAAGACGGTTTTTCACGAGGCCAGAAGGCGTGCATTTTTATTGCTTGAAAACTGCCCGTTTAAATTAGATGTGAAGATAGTGTAGCAAGAAGGATGTGGAAGGGAATCTGCAATGAAAATTATTTCGGCTTTATTTTACATAAACATTCGTTACGGGCGATGTTAAAACGTTTTATTAGAAAAAACCGCTTTCTATCTAATATTTGTATAGATGGCGCTCATAGCTTAAAGTTGACATTTTTATATCAGAATGTCATATATCATATACCCTTTATATACTTTCGTATACCCATGTTTGACAAGTTCTTGTTTTGGAAACATGCAAAATATAGTCGTTTGACGATGGAAGGAAAAAGTCGGGTTAAGATAATATAATATGGTAGCGCCAGTTCTTTACGATAGACAAATTCTCCTCAAACAATGAGAATTGTTTTCGATGGACAATCATTTACGAACAACCAAAATTGAAAACGGTTTTTGTTTCTTATGTAATCGTTAAAAGTAGTCAAGGAATCGTGCATAGTCGTGAAAGATCGTTTTGACCTTAGTCCTTGAAAATGTTTTGCCACTTTTTTGGCCATATTCGACAATACTTTAACCAATGAAACTCTAAATTCGTTACCAGAGATTAATGAACGTTATCTAAAATGGTAGAGATGTCCTAAAACTTCCATAATGTGTTTCACACCAACATTAAAGCCATGGAGTAAGATATTTCTACACGCAGCTGTTTTTATTTCCTAAATGTCGTAACTTCCATAAATAATCAGTTCAAATTGACCCTGTATACGAATGGCAGACTGTTAAGCTTCATTTATATAATGGAATTTTTGAAAACAAAACATAATCTTCACGTTGTATACCCAAGTTTCGTATATATTCATACGTTATAACGCATTCCCATTTTTCGATTGTTGAAAAATTTGAATAATTGTATTCGTAGTGTATACCTAAGTTTTCAATTCTCAAGAGTTTTCTCAATAGCAGGTGCTATAAAATGCAAAAATACTATATAAAAATTCAATTTTATTAGTGTTATAACACTGACCGCTCCTCAACGATACCGGCTATTCGCGCATCTATTCCAGTGGCGTACTTTTTTAAACAAACAAAATATAAAATCAAAATTTAAACCATGATTCAATGAGTAATTTCACTATAATACCACCATAGAAATTATAAAATCTGATGTGCAAAAACATTAAAATAATATCAATTGAGTCGAATTTTGTTGATTGAAAAAGCCTTTTTCCGCATTTAAATACTTTGATGTACTTCTAAAATACCAGTTGAAATAACATCTCACCACACCAGACAGAAACAATTATCACACATCAGTTTAGTCGCGTTCAGTCACGTATTTTTAGAGGTTATATTGGATCAATTAGGCAACACGTTATACAGCAACACTTCCAAACGAATTTGTCATTCGCAGCAAAATAATTATTTTGAGAATAACAGTTACTTCCAAATTTGTCAGTTTAGATATTCTAATTTGCATGTACATACGTACGGACAATGTGACGGTACTCAGAAACGTCAACTTGTCGGTTTCAGTGACAAACAAGAAAACCTACTTGAAAGCTATTCTTTTCGATCGTATAATTCAGTTGAGAAATGTCTATTTATGACATATTTCAATAAAAAAATTGATACATGATCAAATTTTGGTTACATATATGTCAATTTATAATTTACAAACAAAAGCAAAAAATATGAATTAGTAGGATTGAAGGCTACCGTGTTTTACTGCTAGATAAGCTGGGATAGAATGAGATCTTCGAAATGTCATGTCATATGTCACCCTTCTATATTTTGACAAGTGTCAACTAAGCGCTACTGCTTCGCTTTTGATATCTTCAGTATTTTATTGTTGAGTCCATTTTATATTTATTCAATCTTTTGAGATGATATATTGCTGTGCTCTAATTTTTTAAGTCCGTTTCTCATTTTGTGCTTATAATTACTTTTCAAACTTTGTTTACATTTCACTGTAAAGTGAAATAATCTTGTGACATTTTTGACGTTAGAAGACAGTTTGACAGAATTGGTTAAATAGACCAACTTATGGTAAATAGAAGTGTTCGTCGACAAATATTATTAGTATTAAGATATAGACGAACACAACAGTAAAATTGGATGAACACTGATTCTATTGACAGTAGTTTTTTACATCTGGCGCAAGGTTAGATAACTTGAAGTAATGAAAAAGTCACTACAAGCTACGCAGGCGCGGTATCATCATATTACTGTTCTAATTTCACGATGACACTGCTTTCACCATGACAGTCACAACAATTAGTGAAAAAATACGAAATAAAATCTTTTTGGATGCACGTTTTCCATCAATAATTCTTTTAGGTTATATTTCTAACTGGGTATATTCCAGCTATCAGCGCCAAGGTGATAACAGCAGTAACTAAATACTTCTATTTTTAATGAACGATCTTATTTTAAATAATTGTAATATAATCTGTGTTTGAGGATGCTAGGGTTGATTGTTTTAAATATTGTTTAAAACAGTTTTGTCTTTAAGAAATTTGATTATTAATTAAACTTTTTTTCCAAGCTCGCGATAAAAAAAATGGATAATTATAGTTTAAGACCCTACTATTGAATATAAAATGGGTAGTAATGATTCAAATTGCACCTGTACTTGCTGCTTTTAATGTTTTAATATGATTCTTTTTGTTTCTATTAAAATCGATATGTAAAAATTTATTTATCATTTTAAAAACCGTATATTTCCGATTTATCATTTTTCTGTATGATCTGTCACTGGAATAGTTTCGTGTTATTAAAGCTTTAACCGTTTTTTTGGGGTCTAAGACATGTTTGCGTAAAAGTGTATTCTTTGTGAATATAAAGGATCCAGACTGGCGTCCATCCCTATAGAGAAATTTTATTAAATTCATATTTGGTTAGAATTTCTCCAAGGTACAATTTTTTATTGAAAGGGCTCTTTTCGAATGACCACTATCGCGGAGAAGTAGTTACAAGCAAGCTTTTTTATATACAAATAAAATGGGAAGTAGCCCCATACGAACCCCATAAAAATATTATTAACTTACTAGGAGCCTTGTTCTGAATTTATTGCGTTATATCAGAATTTTCATTTTGAAGTGGTTCGAAAATAAAACTATGATGGAAAATATCATTGAAATCTAAAGAAAACGCGTTAGTCTCGCGGGGATTCTTCCGTAGTTATTATTAATTTGATAAGAGGCTCATTAGGGGGAATAAATATATTTTTTTAATACACAATATCTCTAAATATTTGAGTTTAAACTGACATTCGGAGTTAGAACTAGTTCTATTTGAAATTTTAATACAAAAGCTTTCTGGAAAATGTCTTTACATTCCTACCATATATTCCAAAATTAGCTTATTTTTTCACAACTAGTAGGAACGCGCCCCATGTATGTTTTCTTCGAAAAATGGTTGATCTTGTACCAGTATTTAAGTTAGCAAAGAATTTGGTCCAAATCTGTGTTCGAGCTATCACTTCAAACTCCAAATGAGTATGTAAGGATTGATAAGGCGAAGTTATTTAATATATTTAATATTTAACCGTGGATAATATTGCGTTCAGCTGTCATTTGCTTTTTGTTATTCCGTGTCAGTAGCGTCCTGCTGTATCATTTTTATCAAATGAACGCCTAGACCATAGAGAAAGTAATACTAGACTGCGCTTTTAATAACATACGTTTCCCAATATTAGCATAAGATACAAAGAAAGTAAAGGTGGAGAGCTTTACCTTAAATCTTTCCGCCTTAGAAGCAGTGAATAAGCAGATTTTCAGTTTTATTAAATCCAATTTTTTATTCGATTTAAATCAGTAACTCGTGATTTCGAAACCGTGGTTAATATTGCGTTCAGCTGTCATTTACTTGTTGTTATTCCGTGTTAGTAGCGTTTTGTTGTATCATTTTTATCAAATGAACGCCTAGGCCATAGAGAACGTAATATTAGACTGAGTTTTCAATAAAATTCGTGTTCCAATATTAGAATGAGATATGAAGAAAGTAACGATGGAACTTTACCTTAAATCAGCTTAACTTAGATCTTTTTAAAATTGACAGTCGAGAATTACTGTTTCTATGGGCTAGATTGATGTTTCGACAGATAAATTTTTCGTGTTTCTGTTTGTTGCGTTTTGTTATATCACGTTTTATGTCACGTCCCGAGGAAAAGGATTAAAAAGTTTTAGTTCTAAGCTTTGTATACTTCTGTTTATTGAGTTTTAATGATAACCCAGGTATTTGTATGCTTGTTCAGGTGTTAGGTTTTCTAATAATTCGTAGTTGAGCGTTTTGGTGTTTTCTATTATCAGGAATTTGGATGTGGAGCATTTTGCACTTGTTGATACTGAATTTTATCCTCGTATCCACGATGTATGATTATTATTAGTATTATTATATATACATATTTTCAAATCTATTGAAAATTATTTGAGGCAAACCCAATTTAAGAAATTTTCGCTGCTGTCTATCCCGGAAATATTTCTAGGATATATTACAGATTGTCGAGGCTGTCATCTAAAGATTGTTACATATTTTCTCTTTTCCACCCTACCGGATTCCAGCTAAAAATTATACTTTATGCCATGACCAAACGATCTGGACATCTCAGTTATTACGAACTCACTCTTTTTGCACCCCACACCCACTCATACATTATGTATTTTAGAGCCCTCAACAGCGTCCTACGGTGCTTTAGATATATAACTCGAAGGAAATTATTTTCAGGGCCGATGGAGAGGCATCGCTAGATCTTTGCACTATAAAAAACCACTTGGATGTTGTGCAGATACAAAGGAAAAATATAGGAAAGTTCGTACACACAGAAAAAGTTTAACAATAAACAAAGTTTTTATTGACCTCTTCAATATTGATCTCACTTAGTTTTTTGCCATGTCGTGCCCATAAATAGTCATTTCACACAAAAAGAACAAAAAGATTTTCAGCACAAACCGGCATTTCCAAAACAAGTGTTCTAAGGTCCTGAATGAGCATTTAAATATAACAAAACTTAATGCAAGATGGATGTTTCGATTGAATGAAAGAGAAAAGTGTTGTTAACGATTTTTAGAGCTCCAAAAAGATCACAAAAGCCCTAAAAAAGTATGAAGTACAATATATTGGAAATTCAAAGGTGTACTTTTGATTAATGGACCAAATACAATCACAAACACGAAGTGAGGTAATTGCGACAAAAAATTATCGAAAAAAAGCGATAAAATCAACCGAGGGGTGTACTTGATTCTTGACAATACTCTTTTCCACACTGCTTCACTTTCCAAGACCACTGAACACGAATGTGGCTTCACAGAATTTGAACACTCACCATGGAGCTCTGATCTGGCATGATCTAAAAACTCAAAGGCTGAACTACGTAGAATACTATAAATAACATTCTAAAATTCCATAATTCCTAATAAATAGACTTGGATATTGTCAATTAGAAAAAGAAAAGCAATTTTAATATCAAATGATGTCCTGAATTGTTTTAAAATCGAAGTTTTATTGGTTCCGTAAAAATAATATTGAGTCTCTAATAAAAAGCTAGCGTCAATTGAATCTTTGAAATGAGCATAAAAAAACGTAGATTGCTACTTAAGACAAAATCAAATCTTCATAATTGCATATGGTTTTATTTTTTTCAAAATATTTTCTCTATGACATCTTGTGTTTGAATCAAATTGTCGAAGCACCTCCAAAACATGCGATTTGAATGCATCAGATCAGATCAGAATGGTTTCCCTGATTAATTCTAACACTTCTGGCAAACAAATACTAGTGTATGATTCAGAATTGACCGTTCTAGTTGCTCTAATGGAACTGTGGCGACATTTGGTTCGCCTTGAAAGACCGATACACTCGAGTGTTGTTTAGTTGTCGTTTGTTGCGATCTTTTAAACGTCTTTGAAGCACATCGAGCTTTTTTTGTCGTATCCAACGCGAACAAATCTTTTTGACAATCAAATATTCACAGTATCGATGTTTTCTGGCACCATCACCAAAAGTTGGTTCTCATTTTTTGACCAAGATGAATGTTCCAAATAGCATTCGAACGGCAACAAGTTCTGAGTCCGTTCACCATTAGAAATGTCAAACTTTATGATGGCGGTGTGAGATTTGACAATCTCGTAACTAATTCAAGGAAGTATATCAAAAAATTTAATCAGAAACGAATAACCATATTGAAAATTTCAAATGTTAGAATCATATCGTAGTTTCGCATAGAATATCACATTATATAACATCAATTACTGGAATTCATTCCATTAGTCTTAAAAAGCATCGGTAGAAATCCCCAACTTTACGAAAGAGGTAGAAGAAGATGGCAAAAGCACATGAAAGTATGCATGAACCGACGCTAAAACAATGAAGTCATGGAGTGTGGGGTTTTTCAATAGAAACACAAGAAATAAGAGAGGATTTCAATCAAACGAGATGAACCTCATGACTTTATGCAAGAGGTGGGCACGGCGCGCAATTTCACCACTCTTTATTGACTTCGTTGTTCTTGTCTGTGGCCCCTTCTTCTCATTTGATACAAATAAAGAATTTTCGCGAGTAGAACGTTCTACGTTCCTTATTATTGTTCAGCAGATACGCAAATGGGATATATCACAGGCGGATTTGTTCGAAGAAATTTATTTTTCAACCCATTTAAATATTTTAAATGGTGTAACGTTCGATTATTTTTCTTTCTAGTTTAAAATCTTTTGATATCGTCCATTTACGCGCGAAACAATCTTAATAATTATTGTTTCGATACAATACAAGATTCTTCACATTTACAAACATCTCCTACTCATAATTTTTGATCAGTAAAGAATAACTCTAGGGTACATTCCGACTTTAAAGCATTTTTTAAGAAGAAAATCAAGGAAAAATCGCAAGACTGTAACTCCAATAACATTAGAAGTGATCAGCGCCGTCTACAAATCGGTCACACTCGTATCACATCAATTGATTAACTGTATAAAATATGACAACAAACGAAATAAAAATCAACTACCACATCCCCTGGAGAAGATATTTCAAGAACAATCTATGAACTACCTGAAAATGAACTAGGAAAATTTTAAATGTCTTAGTTTGAACTACAGACACAGTTAACGAGGTATATTCACAAATTAAGTTACGTTTGGTTATATAAAAAAACGATTATCATAGCGTGGCACAAGTTTTTGTATGGCTTCTTCATAGAGGAATTACCCTCTGCGTCCTCAACCATATGGGACCATATTTTTTCAGCTCGTCATAGGTATACAAAGGATGATCAAACACATTCCAGTTTTTATCATTTTTATCATTAATTGTCTGTGTCTTACACATACATAATATCATTTTTAAATGAACAATTCATTGTTCAGTTTCATTTGTTTTATGAACAAATTTATCCATAGAAAGTTGTACTTTACTCTTCTTTTCTTGATAAAGATTTCGGTAACATGCTATGTCTCTTTCCATTCTTCCATCATGGTCAAAAATTTGTCCAGATTCGTAAAAGCTTCGTTCATATTATTGACGGTCAAAGTTTTAGCAATAGGCTCGTCATCAGCTTCTTCCTCATCCATTTCGGTTTCATTAACCTTTTGTAACTCTATCAGGTTTTCATCTGTCAAAGGGTCTGAGTGAGATTGTATTAGCTCATCGATGTCTTGGTGGTTGACGTTTTCCCCAGAATCACTGCACATTTGAGGACAAAGCTTTTTCCAACAATTTCAGCCCACGAGTCCCCAATAGTATCTATGGCACGCCATATATTATCATTTTTCCAAAATTCGGTTAATGTAGGGCCATCTTCCTTGTCAGGTGCCTTGATTGCTTGGTTCATCAACCTTCTCATATAATAATGCTCAAAAGTAGCTATGACTGTTTGATCCATGGGCTGAATCTCGCTGGTGGTATTGAGAGGAAAAAACACGACTTTAATTTCTGGAAATAGAGTCTGCAGGGATTTTGGATGTCCGGGAGCATTGTCTAATAGCAATAGAGCTTTGAACGGTAAATTTTTTCCCCTGTAATATTCTCGAACACTAGGAACATAATTCTGGGAAAACCATTCTTGAAAAAGTTACCGGAAGCCTGCTTTTATCTTTCCCCTTTAAGGCTCTTGGATCTTCAGATTTTCAGAGTGTTGAATAAGCATTGGCTTCCACCAAATAGCAATGTTAGCCTGTTTTTAGCAGCTTTATACCCAGCGGCAACTGACTCTTCTTTTGCCAAGTACGTACGTATCGGCATCTTTTACCAAAATAGTCCCGTCTCATCTACATTAAAGATTTGTCTGGAAGAGTAAGCGCCAGAGAAAGTGGAAAAAAATTCTGTGAATTCCGTTGTGGAAGTGTCATTTAGACGTTTCTTCCAGTCTTTATGTAAACTAAGAGCCTTAGCTTGAATAATTGATAAACTTTTTGATGCTGATCTTCAATCCACATCGTCAAAGATTTCTCCATTCGATCCATCACAACACCATGTCTTTTTGAAACAATCTTTGACGAAATATTCCCACACTTTTGAACATACTCTTCGATTACAATCGCTCGTCAACACGTTAAAGGATTTCTACAATTGTCCTTGGTAACGTACACACACGAAATTGCAAATGGAAACTAACACAAAACTGAAACAAGAATGAGCAATGAAAGGAAGAGGGGGTGAAGGGATTGTTGACTAAAAGCTGTGGAGACTCTTTACTTGGAACTACAAATTAGCTACTTCCGCCTTTCCTGTAAAGCCTATTTACGTGAAATTAATTTAAGCAATAAGGTGTCGTGTTTTGCATAATTTTCGCGACGTGTTTCAAATTGGAATTCCATCAAATTGGGGATTATTATGTATAAAAAAAATCTACTAGTAGTCCTTTGCGCTGACTACTGCGAGACCAAGAAACTGCGGAGGCTCAATCAAAGAACAAAACGCCAAAAAACGGCGTTTATGAGTTTTCAAATTATCTGAATTCACTTGGACTTAACTTTCATTGGGAACGAAGTAAGTTTCTATTCAATTGATTGCCGCTTAGTTTCTAAGGTGTCGTAAGATACTGAAGTTTCATCCCCCGTGACTATCCGGAAAAGGAAATCATCACCATATCGACTCTAAGCTTTATTTTGGTTTGCTCTGTAAGTTTTAAAAATTTCTGTAAATTGAGTAAAAATTCTCAGCTTTACATGAGTCGTTCAATTCGTCAATAATCAGCAATATCACAGCTATGATCAATTAGAGATGACCTAACCTCAAAATATCAGTTTTTCATCATTTCACCATTTCAATAAGAACAAATGTATAGAAAAACCAATTAATAATATTGTAGAAAGATTTATAATTTAAATAAATTATTGGAAATGATCACCAAGTCGATTCTAGTCAATACTTGATGATCAGAATCAGAATTCTTCTCGTGAATCAACTGGAGAAGTATAAACAAACTCCTTCAACGCCCTCCCTAAAGAAACTAATCACATTTATTGAGTCTGGTAAACGGGAAGGCCATCTCATTCGTAAGGCCGACTTAAACGTTAATCTTAGTCACGTTGGAAATGTCGAGCAGGGTTTTCATTTGAATACTCTGAACAAGTCTTGAGGTAACAACTCTTTTTGGGCATAAAATGGATGAAGTAAATTACGACGAAAAAATTTTGGTACCAAATTATCCATAGTATGAAAATAAAATTTGTTAAATCAACTGAGAGATAGAAAACTTTAGTTTTGTTGCAACGATTTGTTGTTTTCAAGAAGCATATAATTCATACGATCGTCATCTTCGATAAATCCATTTTTCTGATGATAAAGTTCACTGTTTATACATTAAAATCATACCAACAATAATCTCGAATTGAGCGAGCATGTGATTTGATATTGTGAGAATTGTCCAGCTGGACTTGGTCATGTGTAATTATAAAAACGTAGGTTATTTCAATAAGCAAATGTCTGTTTCAACTATCATCGGAAATATTTCATCTGAACAAATCGTTTTCTATTCACAACAATGTTCATCTGCTTAAATTAATATTTTATTAGAAAAGAAGAAAATTTTGTATACGCATTGATTTATATTTTTCTTCTTTTTCATAGTATTTATTCTTCTTTTTGGTAGCTAGTTGTTTCTATACGATATTTGTGACATTCTAATTGTTTTAATTGCTTTTTTCACATTTTGTTTTCATATCTAATATTATAAAAGATCTGATCGATACTGTAATGTTTTTATTATTTATTTATACGATTACTTTTCGCGGGGTGAATTCAGACATTGTCTCTCACGTTTTTTATTTATTAAAACACTATACACTACACTAACTTGATAATAATTCACTTATCGCCATCACTCAATTAACTTAAATAATTTATTTAAATTCTTTGATTACTTTCTATTTCGGTTTCTTCACTACGACTATTTATTATAAACTAACTGAACTGTGCTACAGAAACTACAATTCAATTCTATAGTCGTCTTTCAGGTATATCAGCTTCTGAGTCGATTTTCTTTGACATTGTTGACAACCCTTCAAGTAAGAATAGATAAAAAGATTTATTCTTAACTTGAGACGGGTTAATATTTATGGAATTCACTTTAAGGGTAGATGCAACAACTAGAATTATCCTGGTGATTATTTCGTAGTAACTGAAAACAAAAACGATCCGTTTTTCTTCTCCCTTTGAGGAATAACAAATATCCCCGAGTGTAAATATTTTGGTAGAAGCTTGCCCAGAGGATATTTCGAGCATGGATATAGAAACGAAGAGAGGTACAAAGTGTAGGGTGAGATATCAGGTGCAACAAGGCAGATAATTTCAAGTCGCTTCAGTGAATTTTGAATTCCTGATGTTTACATATGGCGCTGTTCGGCCTCAACAAACATGGAAACATCAACAAATGTTTCATTCTACACTGAGAAATGTCGTATAGTCACTTTTTGTATTATTCTCAAACATCATGCGAAACTATTTCGAAATTTTGAGAAATTTCTTTGGTAACGTTCTAGATTCTAGTGATTTTAGAGAAAATAGAAGCTGCAAAGCTTCTGAGAGGCTGGGAGAATTTTTTCCCAATAGCATTTCTATCAGCAGTGTAGTCGTAGACTTCTAGAAACCAATTTTTTTTTTCATGATAACTGAAGTTCGAAGTTTGAACTTGATTCTGTTCAAACTTCGAACTTCAGTTATTAGTTTGAACAAAATCAAGCTGCTGCTCGTTAAGAAGGTGCAATGAAAGGTTTTACAAAGTTGACCACATAGTTAATATAGTTTTCTTCTACTTTACATCCTTCTTTCATGTGTCCACGTTCACACAGTTTTTTATCTGTGTTTGTAGTATAGAATTGCAGAAAACTGGTTTTCCGTAATTATCTCACCGCTCTTTATGGGAACCAACCTCATTTCTTAAGAGTTAAGTTGAGTGATTCAAAGTGTCCCTTAATTATGATGATAAACTCTAACCTTAATAATTTTGTCATCACCAATGAATTGTTTATATTTCGTATTTTATGTTATTATCGAAAAGTTCAATTATTTAATCGTTTCACTCGTATGAGTCCCTAAATTATCTCTATAATAGATTAAAACCGCTTCCCTACAATATGCGGCAATATATTATTTTTTTAAGAGAAGTGAGTAAGGAACGTTAACCACTTGACTTAATAAGTCTTTGATTTATGTAAGAACAGAGACTGCTTGTGACAGCGTTACTTATTGCGGGCTCTCTTCTTCTCGACCTTCCTAATATTTCATCACAAAACAGATACAAGTATGACAAAGAATTATATTTTATTATGTCGAAAAATAAAACTCTTACCCTACTATTTCGGTCATATCCCCTCGGAGGATTTTTTAAATAAAGTTCTATTAATATAATTAAGGTATCGGTAGTCTCAAATATTTAATTCATATTAATCTATATATATATATAAAAATGGATTGCTGTTCGTTAGTCTGGCTGGACCATTTTGACTAATTTTGGTCTTTAATTATTTGTGGAAGGTGAATAAATATGAAAATGCTTCGAATTAAATAAAAACAACAATTTTGTTTTTCATTGATGTTTTGCCACAAATTAAATTTCTGAACGCACCCATAGTATTTGACATTTGACAACCAACTATATGTAGATTGATCAATCTTAAGTTTTATCACAAATTAAATTTCTGAACGTAACCATAAAATTAGACATTTGACAACCAACTATGAGTAGATTGATGAATCTTAAGTTTTGTTACAAATGAAATTTATGAACGCAATCATGATATTTAACATTTGACAGCCAACTATATGTAGATTGATGAATCTTAAGTCGTAAAGTGTATTTCTGAACGCATCTATAATATTTGACATTTGACAACCAACTATATGTAGATTGATGAATCTTAAGTTTTGTCGCAAATAAAATTTATGAACGCAATCATGATATTTGACATTTGACAGTCAACTATATGTAGATTGATGAATCTTAAGTCACAAAGTGTATTTCTGAACGCAACCATAATATTTGACATTAAACAACCAACTATATGTAGATTGATCAATCTTAAGTTTTATCACAAATTAAATTTCTGAACGTAACCATAACATTTGACATTTGACAACCAACTATGAGTAGATTGATTTGACAGTCAACTAATATGTCGTTTCATCCTCAATGTCGATCGATACCACAGACATAGAGTGTATCTTTTTATCTTTGTTTGTGACGATTACCGCTAAGTGCGCGAGAACTTTCTTTACTTTGTTAATTTTTTTAGGGTAGTGACATACATAAAATAAAATAGATGTTTCCATTTCATTTTAGTTGTTAATTTCTTTACAATTCTCATTGAAATTGATGGAAAAGACCAGTCAATTGGCCTGTAAGGACTCTGTTTTCATTTCAAGCGAATCTTCTCTATCGGAAAAACTGTTTTCCATAAGATACTAGCTCTCCAAGTGGATTAGGTTAGAAAAACATAAAATCTTAACTAGTATGTATGATGTGCGTTTCGTAGGAGGGTTTGTGGACACCCAGGATAATCATTAATTTTTTTTATCAATACAAATATTGTTACTGGAATAATTTATGCTCCATAGTTCGGTTCAGAATCATCAAGAGGCCATTGAAGCTTGGGCATAAGAACATTATGATGAAAACTAGTTTTTTGAATTAATCTTGAAAAAAAATAAGAAAACGTTGGATTGTATTTTTTATATGGGTTATATTTTTGATTCATATTAATGTAGGAAACAAAAAAAGCTCAGTAATAATTCCCAAACAGTTAGAGAATCTGGATAAGCTTTGGAAATGTAAATTGGAACGAGTAGAGCGCGAAAATGCCTCAGATTATTTTCTAAAGAGGTCGGATTAGGTGCCCGCGTTTCTAGAAAGCGAAATAAACAATATGAATTCCGAAATATACCAACAATTCGTAAATATTATTCGTATTGAAGCTGCGACTCATATTTTTACAAACAAAAATATTAAACACACAGTAGTTGCAGCATATTTGGAATACTATTTAGTCTTTTGAGCATAAATTTAAAAAGAAATAAAAGAACTCCAAAAAGTCCAGATAATTTGGTGTGATTGTAACGGCCGTGGAGAATGGAGAGTACTGGGGATGCTTCTGGGGATGTTACACGTTTTTTAAGAAGTGTTGAAACCATTCCGTAAATAAATGAGTTTGAATCCATTCTGATAGATGAACTTTTCCTATGAAACCAATTGAAGTATTCAACATATTTTTACGCTGGAGAATTATCATGGAAGGACTCAGTACTCTCCTTGTTTTGATCCTTATTCCTTGTTTGTCTCATATATATTTTTAATAGTGTTTTTCAGTTTTACTTCATGTTTGTAAACCTTTCCATATTTCACTTTTTCGGACGCCGTTGAATGCTTTTTGAGTGTCTATAAAGCCGAGTTATATTTTTTGTTTTCAGTTTTTTTTTGTCTATTATCTGTCTCTATAATTATTGCAGTCTATTTTGTCAAGTTTTTTGAAAGCTATAATAGGTATTTGTATGCCGAGGATTGTCCAACAAAGTAGTATTTCAGCCGCGGCGTACACAACATTTTTTAGACGATGCAAAACTTTCAATTACACTGAGGAAATAAAATTATTAATAGATAATTATAAACATTTTATTTATTGCACAATATAATGTACTGTTTGTTTTCTTTTTCATCACCATTCATTGTTATTCATTAATTTAGACAAAACTTCGGATAAAACAAATAATTTCAGAAAATTAAAAATTGAAGGTTATGCAAAATCGTTAAAGTGAAACTGTCAATTGTCAACTGTTAAAGTTGTCTACTCCAGAGCGTCCCGAAAGCGTTTTGCAGTACGGAACTGTCACTTTCAATACATGGAACACTAAAAACGCAACTTTCGGTATGTAAATGAATACAGAGCGAACAACTTTCAGATGGCGTCGTCTAAAAAATGATTTTATAATCTCTCGAAATTTTTTCATAAACGATCATTCGCTGTAAAAACTTTGCTAGAGTTTGTAGATTATTTTTCCCCAAATTTTGTAGCATTTGTGATCTGATATTTTCGTAGCCTGCTGCTTCATCTTTTAATGAAATTAGCTCTGTATTTCTGTGGCTGAGGAATTTTTTAATCGGTACTACAGACAGCTGAAACAAAAGATCAAAGGAATATAACAACAAGGAATATTTTACCACCCCAAAAACTGACATAAAAGTTCGAAAATATTAGAAACATATGATTTTGAATTATTTCAACCTCCGTTTTAATTGAGAAATAATTTGTAGGGAAAAAAGTTTGAATTATTTCAGAAATAATTGTTTCACCTGGTATATACTTCGTGTGTTGGTATTTATGAGACAAACAAGTCAAGTCATTGTGATAAATGTCTCGGCTGCAGTTCGTCATTTCTTTTAGTGACCGATGCGGTCATAAAAATTAAATAATCCAATTACTTTGATGAACCGAATATAAAGAAGATTTATCGGTCACAGTAGGTCGTTTCAAAATGCTCATAAACATGGCTGTTTAGTTATGTGATGGTCAGTATACAGGGTTGATCCTAAATCGATATAATACACAAATTAACCGCGTAATTAGTTATTTTAAACAGTCCAAAAGCTGGGACAACAAAAGAAAATATAGAAAGAGTTGCCAAAAAATTAAAAATTTCAAAACACGCAAAAACGTGAGATGAACAAACAAACAGAGAGAATAAAATAGGAGACAAGAAAGTAGAATAGAAGATGGACGATTCAGATAACATTAAATTGATTTAAATCAAATGAGAAAATGACATGAAATGACAAAATACGTAATAAATCGAGAGAATACGTGAAGCATAAACCAATAGAAGAATATGATCTGTTTTTTAACGAAGTTTCAATTGAAGAAAATAAGAAAATCGACAAAACTTTGTATACATGGTTGTAGATTCGAGGTAATCGAGTCAAGATAAACTAAAAAAGAAGATTGCTTTCAGATTTACTATTTACTTCAATCATGTTCACGGAATTTTCATGTGTATCATCCTGTATAAGTTTTATTAAAATAAATTTAAATCATTTGAAACTACTTAAAAGTTTTAGTCGATGTTAAAACCGCGGAGTTTCAGACGTATTAATCAACGTAATCGGCGTTTAAGAAGTGGCTCAAAAAGCATGCTGCGATCTCTACAGTACGTCAAAACTTGTATGATACGATGTTTATTGTCAACTGCGAACATTCATTTAGATATGCACGAGAGTTTCCTGTTCGATTTTTTTTATTATAATTACACAAATATACACGGTTTTGGATTCGAGCAACCCAAAGCTGTTTATTCATTAATTTGGAGAGCGAATCATATTTCATATTTCAGCCATCAATAGTCGAATATCGAATCTAGGAAATATTCATTCGAGTGCATTTTTATCAGTATCTTATCATTCAACACGTTTCTCGAGCTTATAATAACCAAAAATGTAAAAACATGATGCAATACACAGTGCAAGAAATTGCATGCCACTATCTTTCCTAACCTCAAATTTTATCGTATATTTTGTGCCTAGTTTAACAATGAAAATAGCAAAGTTTTACGAAATTTAGCTGATCTGTTGTTGTCAAAAGTCGAAAGTCGAAAGTCGAAAGTCGAAAGTCGAAAGTCGAAAGTCGAAAGTCGAAAGTCGAAAGTCGAAAGTCGAAAGTCGAAAGTCGAAAGTCGAAAGTCGAAAGTCGAAAGTCGAAAGTCGAAAGTCGAAAGTCGAAAGTCGAAAGTCGAAAGTCGAAAGTCGAAAGTCGAAAGTCGAAAGTCGAAAGTCGAAAGTCGAAAGTCGAAAGTCGAAAGTCGAAAGTCGAAAGTCGAAAGTCGAAAGTCGAAAGTCGAAAGTCGAAAGTCGAAAGTCGAAAGTCGAAAGTCGAAAGTCGAAAGTCGAAAGTCGAAAGTCGAAAGTCGAAAGTCGAAAGTCGAAAGTCGAAAGTCGAAAGTCGAAAGTCGAAAGTCGAAAGTCGAAAGTCGAAAGTCGAAAGTCGAAAGTCGAAAGTCGAAAGTCGAAAGTCGAAAGTCGAAAGTCGAAAGTCGAAAGTCGAAAGTCGAAAGTCGAAAGTCGAAAGTCGAAAGTCGAAAGTCGAAAGTCGAAAGTCGAAAGTCGAAAGTCGAAAGTCGAAAGTCGAAAGTCGAAAGTCGAAAGTCGAAAGTCGAAAGTCGAAAGTCGAAAGTCGAAAGTCGAAAGTCGAAAGTCGAAAGTCGAAAGTCGAAAGTCGAAAGTCGAAAGTCGAAAGTCGAAAGTCGAAAGTCGAAAGTCGAAAGTCGAAAGTCGAAAGTCGAAAGTCGAAAGTCGAAAGTCGAAAGTCGAAAGTCGAAAGTCGAAAGTCGAAAGTCGAAAGTCGAAAGTCGAAAGTCAAAAGTGGCTAGATTTTTCCCTAGAACGTGTTTTTTATCAAGAGATTTTGCGTTGCATTGCACTTTGTATTGCATCATGTCAAGCGGCATAGACAAAATCATCTTTGAAGGATTCTGAAATGTTGTCTCTGTATTTTCACACAATTCCAGCAGAAAACACTTTTCGAATTATATTTAATGTATAAGTACTGCCACTATAAACGAATTCAAAGGCTGGAACTAATCTTAAATCGTGGGTAAGGTTTCCACTCATCTGGAGCGTAATGTACATTCTGCATTAAACATTATTACATGACATTACATGACATAAATCAGTGTACGGGGGAAAGTGTGTCAGAAATCTACTGGTTCCACTCTTAATCAGAAGCCTACGGGACGCTTAAGATCGACAAGAACAGAAGACACAATTCAACAAGTTAGAGCTTCAGTTCAACGTAATTCAGTCGAACTTGTGGTATCCAGAACATCTTTGTCGAAAGATCTGAAATTACATCCGTGTAAAATTCAACTTGTGCAGAAATTACTGCCAAATGATTCTTCAATTTCAAGACGAAATTTTGTTTCAGAGTTTCAGCAATCTTCCATTCTCCTGACGAAGACCATTTTCACTTGAATGGGCATGTCAATATCCGTTATTGGGCTGCAAAGCCTCTGCATTCGCCGGAAGTAACCGTTTGGGCGGCCATATCAGCGCACGGAATTATCTATTTGTTTCAAAATCAACGGGGGCAATCTGACACTATAAATTCTGAACGATACATAGCCATGTTAAGGGATTTTTTCTATTCGCAACTGCAACAATTTGAAGCTTATAATTGTAAGACATGGTTTAAACAAGATGGCGCGACATGTCATACTTCTAATACCGAGGCGACATTGCATGAAGTCCGGACCTAATACCACCGGATTTTTTTATGTGGGGATACCTGAAAAGTAGAGTCTACTCCAATAAACCAGCCACTATTCCCCGAGCAATGTACCAGCGAGTTTTTACCAATTTGAGATCTGGATTCGAGGAATGTTTGCAGCGCGATGGTGCACACCTGTGTGATGTTGTTTTTAAGAAATGAATTTCCCAGATGTATATTTCAAATAAAATAAAAAATTGTATGAGGATCATACTTAGTTTTTTTATTATATTTTTTTTTAAATTCGCAAAAGTTTCTAGGCCACTCTGTATAACAGAAAAATTTATTCCTCGGAAAAATATCGAGCCGAACGTGGTTTGATGCTGTTTATTCATCAAATTAAGAGAAAGCGACATAATGAACGATAACAAATGAAGAAACAAGCTTTTATGGCAGTAAATAATTGGGGGTATCTTGAGTTTGTTTTTGGGGAGGGAAAGTACCCGCAAAGAATCCCTTTATTAAGATAAATGATACGAATAGATCGCGTTATTCAGGTCAGAACGACGGTATTGTCAGTAAATCAAGTGGTTTGCGACATCTGGTGACGGCAAAATTTACTGTTATTTCCCATAAGGAAGATTTTTATGTTTCACGCAAAATTATAACAAAACGTTGCAGTCGAAGAATAAACCGTATATACACACAAGCAAAAAGTATTGTGTTACCCTCGTTTTGATGTAATAAATTATGTAATGTAGCACACATCATTACCTTTCGCACCCTAAGACACAATGCATTCTTTGTTGTTTCATCCCTTATTTTGAAGTAACCGACTGATTTGCGCAAGTTATTTCTGGAAAAATCTATGTTAGCTTGTTATTTGCTCGACAGATCTTTAACTTGATGCGTTCTCGAAACTAAATAAATATTCAAATTATCTTTTTAATATTCTCTTCCAGCTCCCGTTACCCAATTAATTTTTTTCCGAGTCTAAATAAAAATCAGCAGCTTTGATCTATCAAAACCCATCTAAACTTATTTCTGAAGATGAGGGTGTTTTACTTATCAGGAATGACAACTCATTGCGGCGGACATAAAAAAAGAAATAGGAATCTTTGAATCGAACCACGGGCGGAGACTTTTATATACAAGGGGATTGTGAAATAGGAAAAAAAACATTATCAAATTCATCATTCATTTATTGTGATTTATTGCTGGTGCATATTGAGTTCCATATGAACACAAGCGTTAGGAGAAAGCTCGGGAGCGTTGCTAAACATCTGGGTTTGAAAATCTACACTAGCCTGGATTGGCAACAACCTCACAGACGCTAAATCAGACATCTCAGTTCAAAAACTAGGAATTTCTGAGACGTAAGATACAACAAAGTGCATTCGATTGGGGAGAACCTCAGGAAACTTTTTTAACAAAAATTTTCAAATAAAAATTGTGGATTCTGGAAATTTAGATCATTGCCGGATATGAATTTTTCTGCTCGGAGGATATAGGATATAGAATATAACGACAGAAAAGATCTACGAGGAAATTCGTTATGAAATTGGCGGAATATATACTTTTTTGGAGCTTTCGAGATCGCTGAACACTCCCACGGCGATGACCTGCTAGTTACCAGGTGCTCGAGGTTGTTGGTCTATACGTCGTCTCCTGGAGCATAAGAAAATTCGTTACGAAATTGGCTGGAAAAATTTCTTCAATTTCTTACTCCTTATACTTCTTTTATATGGTTTTGTTGATCAATTATTTTGATTTTGGGTTTCTTTTAATAAAATTTCCCTTCAAAAGCCCAAAATCTCGACTTTTCGACTTATTGCGGTCTTTATAAAACTAAAATTCGCCGAATATATATATTCAGGGGGTTTTCGAGATCATTGGCATGAATATCTTGACGGCGACGACCTGCGAGGTATCTATATCGTTTTCATAAGCTTGAAAAGAGTTTATTCTCAAGTGCAAATGTTACTTCACGGGGATCATCACAATATGAAACCCACTGAATTGGCATGGAAGCTAAAAGAACGGCATTCAGTCTCCCTAAAAATGAGACAATTCCCCGGCTCACCTAGTCGCCTAACTATCAATATTCTGCTAAAGAAACTGTAGATAAAGAAAATGAAATAAGAAATTGAGAAACAGAATTATAGTTTTATGAGTTTTTATAATGAAAAATGATAATGAATGAGTTATAATGATAATGAGAGATCGAGAAAATCTCCATGTGTATGTTTTTTCAATTACATAACAAATTTTAATTAGACTCCAGAAGATGATGTATAAAACAGCCAGATCAGGCACCAGGTACCTCGCAAGTCATCCTCGTTATACTTTAATTCTTGATCTACACTCTTTAAGTCATGGTAGTCGTATTCAGAGCTCTCGAAAACCTCCATATGTATGTTTTTTCAATTTCGTAACAAATTTCCACTAGGTTCCAGAAGATGACGTATAAACCAGCCAGTTCGGGTGCCAGGTACATCGAAAATCATCCTCGTTATACTTTAATTCTTGATATACACTCTTCATGTCATGATAGTCGTATTCAGCGACCTCGAAAACCTCCACGTGTATGTTTTTCCAAATTTTTTAATAGATTTCCACTAGGCTCCAGAAGATGATGTATAAAACAGCCAGATCAGGCGCCAGGTACTTCGCAAGTAATCCTCGTTCTACTTTAATTCTTGATCTACACTCTTTATGTGATGGTAGTCGTATTCAGAGCTCTCGAAAACCTGCATGTGTACGTTTTTTCAATAACATAACAAATTTGCACTAGATTCTTCCAGAAGATGATGTATAAAACAGCCAGATCAGGCACCAGGTACCTCGCAAGTCATCCTCGTTATACTTTATTTCTTGATCTATACAAGTTCTGTCAAGATAGTCGTATTCAGAGCTCTCGAAAACCTCCATGTGTACATTTTTTCAATTTCATAACAAATTTACACTGGACTCCAGAAGATGACGTATAAACCAGCCAGCTCGGGCACCAGGTACTTCGCAAGTCATCCTCGTTATAGTATTTCTTGATCTTGAACCGTTTTATTGCTCCAAATTCTTAGGGTTTGTATTTTTTATAATAAATAATAAATATAATATTGTAATAAATTCACGATCTGGTCATCATCAGGGCACGATGATGTCCAGATCAACCACCCTCTATAAAGTTATTTTTTATCAAACGTTTGGCAGAGATTCTTTGTATCTTAACGTTTGAATGAAATTTATTTTCAAGTTTTCATGTGTTTTTAACTTTTAAAATTGTTTTGGTATCGCTGAGGATACGCTTTTTAAAGGATTTTTCAGCAGTTTCTTCTGTGGAAAGAATGAAATAGGTATAGAAGAAAAGACGGAAAGCCGACGGACTTGCCATAAGCCGATATGCATTCATTAGAATAGTAAAACAGTGCATTAAGGCTACAAGAATCGGCGAATCTGCTACGGGAAAAGTTGTGTTGTTCTTTTAAGTTCGCTGAAAAGAGAAAAACTTTTATGAAGTAAACTTTTCCGCGGAATACTTTATAAGGTGTGTTTAAAGATTTAATTTACATTTTCAGGAAAAAACGTCCTTTCCAAAAACTACATAAATATAATGACAAACAAGATTTTATCGAAGAAAAAAAAGAAGAAGAAAAAGAGGGAACGAACTTGTCAATTTGCGTAAAGTTGGCATTATTCTTTTCCCTCATTTTTTCATTTAATACGAAGAATGAACTATTCAAAGCGTAGGGTGAAATATTTCATTTATTAATGTGTTCAAGTAGAAGAATTGAATAGTCATAATGATACTAATAAAATAAAAATATATAAATTTGATAAATGAATTTATTAGAATCGAGACAACAACGTATTAAAAGTAAGGTTATGATATTAACTTTGAGATTGTACTATTAAAAGATAAAATGAAGGTTCCAAATGTTAGTTAAGGAAGTACTTAATGACTTTATCCCGAAGCCTTTCCACCTTTTCACTAGGAAAACATGCTGGAGTTAATTCATTACGTTTGTTAATATGTATAATTATGATTTCGATCATGAGAAACGTCAGAAGCTTCGAAAATACATTTCCCCATTGTGGTCAGTCGGCGTTGTGTCACAGCTACATGTCCGCCATTATTGATGCTCCCGCCAAGTGTGAATTGCGAAGTGTCATTAGTTCTCTACAGGATTGAAGCGATAGTGTTGTAGAAATCCATCGGAGAATGAGGCGTGTGTATGGGGAAGACTTCATGAGTGATGGTGTTGTGCGTGATGCATGATGAAGGTGGCCATGGACGCGAATCTGTCGTTTCAGATGATCTGGTTCAACGAGTAGACAGAATGGTTAAAGAAAACCGTTTCAAGGTTTGTTTTGTACTCTACTTGAATTTTTTGACGGCAACTTTCTTTGAAGAGGGTATTGAAAAGCTTGTCCACAGATATGACAAATGTCTTAATCTCTTCGGCGATTATGTCGAAAATTAACTGTAAGTGTACAAATTGTTTTATATGAACTTGTCTTTTCTTTATAGCCCATCGGAGGTTGAAAAAAAAACGGCCCTCGTACATTTTATCCTGTTCGTCACTGACAGTTCCAAATTCTTAGGAAAAAAATCATAAATGGGAATGAAGGAAATGAATTTTTGGTGACATCAACAGCCAAAAGATTCATAGAAAACTAAAACTTCATTATTACTATTTGGAAAGACAGCAAAAAAATATGACGTATCAACGAAGATAGGACCAAGTATATGAAAGGTTGGAGCTCTAGGAAACCCATTAAGGTCCAAAGATATCTCGAGGGTAACTAAGCTAATTTACAGAAAGTTATACAACCTACGATGTTGTAGCTGGATCATGAATAAGAAAGAAGAGAACAAGCTAAATGCATTGGAGAAAGAACTGTTAAGAAAAATTTTTGGATGGATTCGAGTGGAATAAGATGGAATGCAGAAGATTAAGAGGTTATATGGCGAGGCAGAGTTCGGCTATATGGTGAGTACAAAATTTGCGTTGGCTGGGGCATACAGCGAGAATAGAAGAAAACATGTGGGCGAAAAGAGCCTCAACCAGTAGAAAAGGCGCAAAAAGAAGAAGAGGGCGTCTACTTGGAAAATGACTAGATGCATCTGAAGCAGACGTACAGAAGTTAGGGTTAGCGAACTTCCGCAGCTCAGACATGAACAAAATGAGTTGTAGAAAAGCAGCAGAGTGACTTGAGTCTATAAGTCCTGCTGTGCTGTTTTATGACTGCATTAACTAGCTGTTCGCACAACACTTACAAATTAATTCCGAGTCCTTGTGTAGTAAGCTTTCTACACGTTTTTTATTCATCTCTAGGGATTAGAATTCCCAGAAAAAGGTGGTTGAATGAGGTAGATTAAGACCTAAAGTGATTGAATGCTGAAAATTGTTAAACAATCCCATGAACTGGGCTATGACGAAGAAGGCCAAAGATATGGTAGATTGTGGAGCCGAGGGGTAAGTAGGTGGGTAATAGACATACCGAACACACTATTTTTACCATCACCACACCGTTTCATGATTACGCTTTCTAAAACATGGTTCGATAACCAAATTTTACTTATATTATATAACTAATATGAATTTGGCTAAAAAAATTTTAGATTTGAATTTATAAAATAGAGATATTTGAATAAACATAAAAAATACCCATTTTTTTGTTAATAATTATGAAAAAACTTAAAACGGATCGTAAAAAATTGTGATTAATATGAAAAAATTTAGTTTCAATGCAATGGTTTTATCAGAATATAAAAATAAATAGAAAGTGATTTCATAAAGTAGTTAATGGATATTTTATTAACAAATATTGAAATAAATTCTAAATAAATAGCAATTTGAAACAGATCCCTCAATGGTTCAAATTGTGATAATATAACCTAAAAATAATTGTTAATGAAAAGATGAATTTACATGGAAATGCTAACCAGAAACGATAATTCTTTTCATTTTCCACAAAATTGTACAAAAATAGATTGTAATAATACACAAGGATATTCTTGGACTTTTGATTTACTAGAATTTTGGTACTATGCGTTTTTGGTCACCCAATGTAAAACCCTGGAGTTTAATCAAGCCGTTGGGTCAACTAAGCACTATCAATAAAACAAATGATCCTTTTTTCGTGGAAGAGAAAGGTAGTTAACATTAGACAGCTCACCAATAAACCCCGTACCACGGATTGAGCTTTACTTCTCAGTGCTGGTACTCCTCAATCTATTTGCTTTTCTTTTCTTCTTTGCCAACTTGTACCACATCATTACTGTTCAGTTTTCGTTCGTAGTTAAGGAAATGACCCAACCAGTGCAGCAGCAATCGAGATGTATACGATAAAACTTAGATATTGAACATTATATTTGTCCAATAAGCATGAACTTTCCATGTAAAATCTAGTTACGGATTTGCCAAATCCAAATCCCGGTCTCGAGGGATTAACAGCTGTTTTAAATAAATTTTGAATCACTCGTCATTCCGAGCTATATCAAGTTCTCTCTTCGGTAAAGCAGTGAATCCACAACCTCCGTCTTCACAGCGGCCAATGATATACGATGTTTATTTGGATATTTGATGATTTTGGCCACCACGAGGGTTTCTATAGCAAGAATTAACGTTGTAAAGACGCCCTTCAACTGAGTTTCACTTTTTTCCTTGTACTTTTTTAAATTAAGAAGTATTTGATTCAGATGAGACACTTGGATAGAAAAATCTGAGAATAGGACAGACTTTTTGTCAAAACTAGTTGAAATTTCATTGAGATTTCCGCAACTCTCTAAAATTGTGTACCACCATGTACCAATGTTATTATTTTAACTGACCGAGGTCATTCCTGTATAAGATAACAAGCTAGAAATAAAATTTAGTCAGTCGACCATTGACAGACCTACAATGTTTTATTACTCAGTATTGTTTTTATTTATTCTTAATCTCGGAATTTCGACGCAAGATAATTTGAGTTTTCAAAACGAAAACATAGAAATATACAGTTTACGTCAACGTACATTTTTTGATGTAACTACAAAAACAATCGTTATAAAAAATTGTAGTTTGGAAAGGATTGAAATTGAAGCTTTTAAAAACATACATGTGCATAAGATCTATATAGTTGAAAATCCTCTGAAACGGCTAAAGAGAAGAATGTTTTCCAATGTTCAAGTTGATGAGTTATATTTGGACCGTAATAATATAGACAGCATCGAACCTGGAACTTTCAATTACGTGCTTCCTATATACGAAGATTCCTTACAAATCTTATCGCTAAGTTATAATAGTTTGCAAACAGTAACTCGGGGTATGTTCAGTGGTACCAATTTTCGAAAAATAGTGTTGAATTATAATCAAATAGAATCCGTAGAGTTCGGTTCCTTCGAGAATATGCCTTATTTGATGGCATTAGGTCTTGGTGGCAATAAATTGAAGAGAATCGACGTGGGTGTTTTCAATAATTTCCATATGCCTGTGATGTTGAAATTATCTGAGAATTCGATCGGTTTTATACATCCCAGAGCTTTCGAAAATTCGACTATTTTCAGTTTGGATTTGGAGGAAAACAATTTAGGAGTAATTTCAAAAAGTACATTTTTAAATACTAACATTGGGTGGTTTTTCGTTTGAAATATGAAATTTATAAAAGCGAAGGAAATAATTTTCATGATTTTGTAAGGTAGGTTATCAAAAATAAAATGTTTACCGAATAAAATTAATTATAAGAGTATTATTTTCTAAGGAAGGAACAACTGGTATAGAATATAGCGTATTAACATTTGATTTGTCAAAATCACATATGAAAAATTGAAGAAAAAATCGACAAAATCTTGGTTGGATTGTTTAGATTCAATTAGAACTATCAGATTTTTTAAATCCTTAAAAATGTTATCGTTTGCACATGTAGTTGAGAGTCGCGTACAGACGAACGTTAATTTTGGGGCGCCCACGACCACTAGCACCCATTGAAAATTTACAAACACGATATCATCGCCTGATTCGCTTAATCAACTCTCGGTTATTAGATAAATAGTTGAAGGTATTAGTGTGTCGTACTATGTGGTACATAATACATACTGCTAAACTGATTTTATCCCTTTTTCTTGATTTAGGATGTGGGATTTCTCCAAAGGCCTCTGTCAAAGGCATCCATCATCTATTTCATGCACTCCTGTATGTAATTCTCTGGAATTTCATGGTCAATCGTACAAGAGATTTCATCCTCTATAAAGTAGAATCTAATTATAGCATCTTCCATTAAAACTAGCGTCTTCAGTTAATTCGACAAGACAAGAATTGTTTTTGGTACATTCAATAGATCTTCTTCGGGTTTAAGTTCCCAGGAGTAATTGTATACGAGGTTTGAGTTGAATAATAACTTTATTTTTACAATTATTCAGGTCTCCTTCAAAGTAATCTCCCTGAGACAATATGCAATTCTGCCAACGCCGTTTATACTGTTGATAACGTTGTTAAACATTGTGATGTTTTGCTGTTGTTGTTTTTATCTCCTACATCTCCTAAGTGTCGCCACTGAAGCTCTATTTTTAATTTAGGGAATAAGTAGAAGTCACAAGGGGCAAAATCTGGTGAATAAGGCAGTTACGGTGATTTATTTTCGAGATCCATCTACCCTTTTGTACCAAATCCGGTCCAACAAATTTTTGTTCCCTCTCTAAGCCCGAAAGGGACAAATTATTTGTAAATGATGCTCTTAGAATCAAAGAAAAAAATCAACATTGACTTCACATGGGCTTTTTAGTTTTTTGGTTCTCTTTTTAGCTTCCATTCCTTGCTTTGGGGTTTGAACTCCAGATTGAGTTCGTTAAACCAGGACTCGTTTCAAGTGATGACTCGGCTCACAGCACTTTTTGTCACACAATTTCAAGTTTTTGTGTCAGAATTTCTTGAACGTGAACGATCTTTAAGAACTCACACCCGAATTCGTTCAACATTATCATTAGAGTTCGATGTCGACGAGCGTCCTGGTCGAGAGTCTCCTCTTTTCTTAACCACTTGTTAAAGGTTGGTTCCTTTAGAAAATTGTCTCCGCAAACTTTTTTTAACCACTCAAAAATCTCACGGTCATTCTTTGCAAGAAACTTGTTGATGCACTGTTCCTCAATAAGAGAGAGCTCCAAGACAACGGAAGGTGGAAAAAGATAACTTTCAACAAGCATGCTCACTCTTATTTACACGCAGAGCGCTCTGAGTGGAACTGCGCGTTGATGGGATTGGATACAGGAACAGTGCAACCTGCCAGTGTTGGCAACTTTTAAACTTAATTTCTAGAACAAACCTCGTATTAACTTCTGTCACAATTTATTAGATTTACCCTCGTTTTCAAAGTAAATAGATAGAAAAATATTGAAAACATAGATTATATTTCAATAGAACGTCTTTTATTGGCTTTCCGTTAATAATTCTTGAGAGGAAAATCTTTAGAATCATGGTGCGTTTCCTCTTCTTTCTCATTATAATTTCTTTAACCATAGAGATATCTATTAGAGATGGTTAAGTAGATAGTGTATTTTTATATTAATATCCGAAAGTTTTTCACCATATTTTGTACATTTTCTTCATAATTTGTTGAGTTGAGTTATTCCAGTTACTGATTTTTCTATCACGTAGCCGATTGTATTGAACGGTTCAGATTTTATGAAAAAGGGTATGTTCCAGAACTCATTGGAGGTTACTTCATCATTACTTTGTGCAGTTTCATTTTTTTTAACCCCTTTTTTGAGACTATAGAAAATGATTTAGTACTTTTCCGACTTGATACGTCGCTTTACCAATACACTGCATTTAACCTTAACGTTTCAACTGTTGAAACATTTTGCATTTTGTCAAGCAAGTCCACTCGGATATCGCTTCTATTAAATATTTACGAGTAGTGTTTTATTTTATTACCATTGCTGTATAATAAAATAAGTAACTATTCATCTTGAATGCAATGTGTTTATCATCATGACTTGTGATAACCTGATCAAGGGTCACTCATGTTTGAATGGTTAAACAACTTGATCAATTGTTTAGAATTTCAGTCACTTGAATCTATTTAAAAGTTACATCCCCTACAAGGTCGGCTTAATTTGTTTCAAACATATTTAAATTTCAAATAAGAACACATTCTATTGAAATTGAATTGTACTTTCGAATGTTTGTGCTTTAATTACATGTCGAGGTTGTATTACTCTGAAGAGGTTATCCGTTTAAAAAAATGTATAGGGTGTAGATTCGAAGATTCATTCGCAAACATTCCATGCAGGATGTTCATTTTGGAAAATGGATTTTCAGAAGGGGATTCGTTGAGTGGCCCGCTGGGTCATATGACCTGACATCCTGTGATTTTTCCCTCTCCGTTGCCGTAATTTCAATGGGCATCAATTTTAACACTTAGATACATTAACCATTTTTCGTATCTCTTTTGTAATTTCTTTCAATGAATTCGTTTTGACGCTGTATTTTTTGTCTCAATGCAAATTATTGCTTGACTTATATCGACCTCTGTATATAAGTTAAATATTTCGAAAAAAATTATAATTTTCGTTATTTCCCTTCGAGGTAGACAACCACAACAACAAGATTTTATAGTTTTGGTTGTCTTCATGCTCGCGTTTATTGAAACTTAACTTGGAACGGAATTCTGCTAGTAGAATTTTGAAAATAAGAAAGCGAGAACAAAAAATGCGTATAAACTGTTTGTTTTAATTATTTGTTTCTTTTTCTTCTTCTGCTATTCATCAATGAATGTTTGCGATCACTTCTGATCTGATCCTATATCTGGTGGTATAAATTAATCCTTCTGTAGTTTTTATCCTTATTCTATTTTTAATATTGTGGTATCACGTCATCCTCTTTCTGCCCGATTCTGTTTTTCTCTCCATCTTTTCCTCTAACAAGAGTTGAAGCAGATAGTACCTCACATATCTCCTACGTTTCATCATGTTCAACAATTCACAGTCCATTCTGGATCTCCTCAGAATTTCTTTGTTGATTTTTCTTGCCGTCCATGATATTCTTCGGAAAATCCTCATCTCAAATTCCTTTAATTTGTTCATGGTATCAGCTTTCAAAGTCCAGTCTTTCATATTGTGCAGTAACACGGACCATACGTTGTCTTATTCTCAGGTTTAGATCAAAGTCTTGAATTTCATGAATTAGCTTCATCCAGTACCTAATCTCTACTTCTGATGACCAGTCTTCACCTAACCAGATTCCAAAATAGTTAAACTTTGTTACTCATTCAATATCTTCACTATTGTATCATAGTTTTACATTCTGGAATTTATCTACGTCTTTTGGAGGCCATTCATGTCATCTGCTACCTTTGTGCCATTTACTTTGATACCTAATTGTTGACCTTCGAGGGCTTCTTGAAAGATATCTTCCAGTTAAACTGGAGAGAGGACTAATCCATGGGTAACACCTCTAAGGATTTCCTGGGTCTTTGTAAGCTTGTTGTCAACTCTAACTGCAGCTGATTTGTTTCAATACAAGTTATCAATACAGCGTATATATTTCTGGTCTTTGGATTTCTTTGGATCTTGATTTTGTTTGTTTCCTTTTAGAAATATTAAGAAATACAGGGAAAAATTCACAAAAAACAGGGAAGGCGATGATATTTAGATCGAATGACAAACAATCTATCTCTTGAGCCTAAAATAAAATTGAAACATTTTCTTTATAGTGAATAACAGTTTTCTCGAATGACGTAATAAACAGTGAACATAAAACTCAATAACGTAGTGTCCCTAACCGTTATATACAACGAAAAACAGTTTATTGTGATCTGAAGTATCGGGTGTAATCCATCAAATAGATTTTCTCCCAGCTAGACAAACATCTCGGAAACGGTGATTCCAATGCAGGTGGAGTGCCACAAAAGCCGGAAAAGGGAAAAATCTATAAAACCGAAGTTATTTTCTCTTATTCGGTACGTTCTCAGTGGACGAAAACCGAGCAATAAGGCGGCGGTGAATAAGAAAAGTTGAAAACAAGCTCCGCCTTTAGTCCGGAATATACTTTGAACGACCAATAGTTTTCTGGAAAGGATCGGTCAATTTGCACTAGTGACCAATGAAAAATGTGCCATTTCATGACGTAAATGGAAATTTTTGTTATAAATTATTTATTCGTTTCGGATGGGATGAGGTATTATGTTAAGAAAATCCTTCTAGAAATATTGCTTCTTCTTTTCTTAGTTACGTAACTTGCAATGCAATTATATTTATTAAGAAATATGGATATTTGTTTGAGAAAGCTTATTTTAAAGGTCTTTCAATCACATTATTTTGAATAAATAACTTTACAAAACCATTGCGTAATATTTCTTTTGGATTCTATTGATTATACCCCGTAACATATGTTATACATGGTGAATTTTATGTATGGAACGTCTCAATTATATCAGAAACGGCCCTACAAGGGTCTTGTGATACGGCCGGTATTTTGGGTAGTATTTACATTGTTGTCAGATCTTTCCTTGTTCCGGAAAAATTATGATTTTAGTTACTTCAAATAAATCACCCTGTATATTTTGTGTTAATGAAAATCCTTATTATTTTTCTATAGCTACATTTACAGTATCTCCGCCGAAGTGCTATGACTGCTACAACAACAAATTTGACGTTTAAATAAATTATTATTGTTCAAGTTTATTTAGAATTACAATTATATCGTTTATCTGAAAAAGAACGAATTTTGATATTTGAATGATATTAGGATATGGTGATAGGCGTAGAAGTCAACAAGAAACGTGCCATAATTTTAATGATTTATATCCTAACCGAAATCCCATAACAAAATTTACTGTTGGTAAATTAGTAAAAAAGTTTAACGAAACTGGTTCAGTGAAAGATTTATTTGTTAAGCGGCTCGATCAGGTTGAGGCTCCGATTGATGGGCGCTTCAAGCGTACTTCAATCAACTCTTCAATATTTTGATCAAAACTCTCAGCCGAAGCTGAGAAGTGGAGGAGTGTGGAGCGTATAATGGTGTCAAATGTAAATCATCAATGCTTGCCTTAAGCTTCCAACAGGTTTCTAAACTATCAATCACGTTTGATACAATCAATTTGCTCAAGTATTTGATCAGCTTGATAATCTAGGGCCTACTTTAGAAGACACTTGTGTACTAGACAAATATTCAGGGTAGTTAATATTTCGTAAACATCCGTAATGAAAATTTTACGTGATAATTTCATCCATACAAAGTAACGTTGATTCAAGAGTTGTTATATGACGATTTTGATAGACGTGAAGAGTTTGTAGACCTAATGATGGAAAAATGTTACAATGAAAACGATTGTTTAAGTAATTTGCGACGAGGCCGCTTTTTGAATTAACGGTAACGTAAATCGGCATAATTGTAGATACTAGTCACGTAACAATCCTCGTTGGACAAGATGTGGCACCATCTCACTAAGCGTGTGTGGTGAGGCAATACCTAAAATAATGTGTTTCACAGAAAATGGATTGGAAGGTTGTGGTTTTATCGAATGACCCTCGCAATCACCCGACATGAATCCTGTCAATATTCAAGAATTGAAAGATAAGATTAAATAGAAGCTAGTCGCTCGTTTCGTATTATTCCATTCCTATTTTTATCAACCAAAGTTTTTGATATCTGATCAAAAACAAACTGTTTTCCTTCATTAATGATACTGAAAATTGTGGAGCTTTTGAAACCGCAAAATATTGTTCTAGAAGATACTGGAGACAACGTATCATCAGGACGCTCCGAAGACTAATGCATCGACTCTATTTTTACTCCAGGTACCAGTTCAGGCGAGCCACATTTGATTGTTCAAAGTGAGTTAAATGATTTAGCAAGTGATTTGGGGTTATCAAATAGTCCCAGAGCTGGCTTCAAAAAACTACATTTCAGCTTGTAAACTGGCGGCCCCAACTTAGTACATCACCAAACGCCACTTCTTAAGGTCAGTATAGGACGGATATGAAAATGCCAGCTGGTTTTCCCGAACGAAAAAATTGGCTGAAAAACCTCATAACGGCCGCGCGTGAAACCTTCTGTAACGTGGGGTTTGAACCTCAAATAAGAGCGGTGTAATAGTGCAAGAAGTTTTGTAGGCCGGAAAACTCTCGTAAGAAGTGATCGAAAGTGCCGGAAAACTCTTCAGAAAAACCTCATAACGTGAGCGCGCGCGCCTTTTTGGGGTCTCAACTAAGAGCAGTGTTATAGTGCAAGAAGTTTTGATGATGGAAAATTATTTCTCGAGCCGAAGTTTCTTAAAACTTTTGGGAATAGTTATACTTTTTGATAAAGTTGCTCAGTATTGAGCAACAGCTCGTGGTGCCCCAATAAACTGCTCTTAGTTGAGAACCCAAAAACCTAATAAAAAAGTTTCGCGCAAGCACGTTATGAGGTTTTTCAGATGAGTTTTCCGTCAATTTAGATCACTTCTTACGAGGGTTTTCCGGCTTTATTTGAGGCTTAAGCCCCACGTTACAAACGGTTTCACGAGCGCCCGTTATGAGGTTTTCCAGTCAATTTTTTCGTTCGGGAAAACCGGCTAGCATTTTCATATCTGACCTATGCTGACCTTTAGAAATGGCGTTTGGTGATGTACTAAGTTGGGGCCGTCAGTTTACAAGCTGAAATGGCGCGCACCTTATCGACCCTGTTTTTTGTAGCCAGCTCCGCGTCTAAAAGCAACAGTCTAAACTTCTTGCTTCCCGTCTTAAGGAATGGATCTTGTTAGCCAAAGAGATAAAAATTACGACTTTTAGAAAAAGAAATGCTACATTTTGATTGGAATTTCAATGGGACTTCGGGGAGGGTTTACGAAACATTGCAGCTTTCTTTGTCTATGGGAAAATTGGCAAGCAAGAAGTGAGTTTCAGCCGGGATTTCAAAATTTTAAGTTTATACCCCTTGTTGATCCCAAAAATGTTCCTCGGCTCCCCTTTTACATTAAACTTGGATTGATGAAAAACTTTGTGAAGGCTATGGATTCAAATACCTTAGAGAAGTCTTTCCCCAGTTGAATGATGCCATTTTTATTGGGCCACAAATAAAAAATTTACTAGACGATGACAATTTTGCAAAAAAGCTCACCAGACAGGAGCTTCGAGGTTGGTAGGCATTTGTTAGTGTAGTGAGGAGATTTTTGGGCTACAATATGGATCCAAACTACCAACAGTTAGTTGATGAACTTCTACAAATCCTTTGGTACTCGAATGTCGTTAAAAATTCATTTCCTCCATTCCCCCATTTTTTTAACGAAAATTTGGGAGCTGTCAGTGATGAGCAGGGCGAAAGGTTCCACCAAAATATTAAAAGAATGGAAATTCGGTATCAAGGACGATAAGATTCGGCCTTGATGGGTGATTACTGTCGATTTTTAAAAAGAGAAAGTGCAACCCCTCATAAAAGGAAAAACTAGAGCCAATTGATATTTGAAGTGTTTTTTTTTGTAAGTTTTTGTTTTTAATAGATGTGAGGCATGTTTATTATTATAAATACTGTCAATATATACGATTTAAAAAACGTGAAATTATTTTTTTGATAAATATTAAATATTTTACCAATGAATATGGTTCTATAAATGTAACGTAAAAACCTTACATGTTACAATTATTTTTTTGATATTTTCGTATTTGTATGTATTTTATCACAATATTCACTTCATTTTTGTGTTACTACATAAATTTTTTTTTGTCTATCAGTGTAATTAACACTTGAACACCCTGATGATATTAGCTTTGTTCGCGGGTCAAGTTCTGAATCGGTTTAGGAACCGATCGCATGCGTACTCGATTCAAACTGATTCGAACCATCGAACAAAGCTAATATATTGGATACAATATCGATAATATTGTAAATAATGTCACATAAATATCACAAACAAACAGCTAAAGCTAGTATTGCGTTTACATCCGGAATATAGACCACTTTACGTTTCCTTCCGTTTCAAGTAGTAACACTTGAAATGAATAATGATAAAAGCGTCGTATTGGTCTAATTGTTAAAACGGATATGCCGTGCTACATTTCCAGTTTATTTCATGATGCCGTGCGGTTGTCGATGAAACACGCGCGCTGTATTGTCGGTAATTAGCGTGAAAAAAGGCAACAGCTAGGAATCAACTATATTGATTCGTTTCGTTTGTCCTTGGAATTATTAGCAAGATAATATTCTAATATTCTCACGAGAAGAATCGGGAATATTTTTAACCTTAAACCGACACCTGAATCTTTTTCACATTAACTGTAACATGTAATGGTTTTAATTATAAATTTTTCTTAAATAAACCAAAAACTATTCATGTTATGAGAAAATGTTCCAAATCTCAATTGTAGGGTTCCTCTTGTCAAACATTTTTCCTTTTTTTTTAAATCTATGTATGATAAAAATTGATACATTAGTTCAAAGTTTGTATTCGCGTACCAAATGTGGCTTATGCAACCACTTTGAGCTCCATCTTTTCGAAATCGGGGATTTAAAACCATTTTAATGGATATGACCTTGGAGTGCTTGAAATTTCCTAAAGATTCCTTTTATTAAAAAATTTCTAGCTTAAAAATTGAGCGAGTTATTGACGCAAAACCAACTGCCTATTTTCAAAATTATGAAACACAAATTTTGGACCAACAACTGGCATGAACGAAAAGATATTATGGGATAGAATCGGGGATTTGAAACCATTTTGATGGAGATGACCTTGGAGTGCTTGAAATTTCCTAAAGATTCCTTTTATTAAAAAATTTCTAGCTTAAAAATTGAGCGAGTTATTGACGCAAAACCAACTGCCTATTTTCAAAATTATGAAACACAAATTTTGGACCAACAACTGGCATGAACGAAAAGATATTATGGGATAGAATCGGGGATTTGAAACCATTTTGATGGAGATGACCTTGGAGTACTTGAAATTTCCTAAAGATTCCTTTTATTAAAAAATTTCTAGCTTAAAAATTGAGCGAGTTATTGACGCAAAACCAACTGCCTATTTTCAAAATTATGAAACACAAATTTTGGACCAACAACTGGCATGAACGAAAAGATATTATGGGATAGAATCGGGAATTTGAAACCATTTTGATGGAGATGACCTTGGAGTGCTTGAAATTTCCTAAAGATTCCTTTTATTAAAAAATTTCTAGCTTAAAAATTGAGCGAGTTATTGACGCAAAACCAACTGCCTATTTTCAAAATTATGAAACACAAATTTTGGACCAACAACTGGCATGAACGAAAAGATATTATGGGATAGAATCGGGGATTTGAAACCATTTTGATGGAGATGACCTTGAAGTACTTGAAATTTCCTAAAGAATGCTTTTTTTTAAAAAGTTTCGAGCTTAAAAATTGAGCGAGTTATTGACGCAAAACCAACTGCCTATTTTCAAAATTATGAAACACAAATTTTGGACCAACAACTGGCATGAACGAAAAGATATTATGGGATAGAATCGGGGATTTGAAACCATTTTGATGGAGATGACCTTGGAGTGCTTGAAATTTCCTAAAGATTCCTTTTATTAAAAAATTTCTAGCTTAAAAATTGAGCGAGTTATTGACGCAAAACCAACTGCCTATTTTCAAAATTATGAAACACAAATTTTGGACCAACAACTGGCATGAACGAAAAGATATTATGGGATAGAATCGGGAATTTGAAACCATTTTGATGGAGATGACCTTGGAGTGCTTGAAATTTCCTAAAGATTCCTTTTATTAAAAAATTTCTAGCTTAAAAATTGAGCGAGTTATTGACGCAAAACCAACTGCCTATTTTCAAAATTATGAAACACAAATTTTGGACCAACAACTGGCATGAACGAAAAGATATTATGGGATAGAATCGGGGATTTGAAACCATTTTGATGGAGATGACCTTGGAGTACTTGAAATTTCCTAAAGATTCCTTTTATTAAAAAATTTCTAGCTTAAAAATTGAGCGAGTTATTGACGCAAAACCAACTGCCTATTTTCAAAATTATGAAACACAAATTTTGGACCAACAACTGGCATGAACGAAAAGATATTATGGGATAGAATCGGGAATTTGAAACCATTTTGATGGAGATGACCTTGGAGTGCTTGAAATTTCCTAAAGATTCCTTTTATTAAAAAATTTCTAGCTTAAAAATTGAGCGAGTTATTGACGCAAAACCAACTGCCTATTTTCAAAATTATGAAACACAAATTTTGGACCAACAACTGGCATGAACGAAAAGATATTATGGGATAGAATCGGGAATTTGAAACCATTTTGATGGAGATGACCTTGGAGTGCTTGAAATTTCCTAAAGATTCCTTTTATTAAAAAATTTCTAGCTTAAAAATTGAGCGAGTTATTGACGCAAAACCAACTGCCTATTTTCAAAATTATGAAACACAAATTTTGGACCAACAACTGGCATGAACGAAAAGATATTATGGGATAGAATCGGGGATTTGAAACCATTTTGATGGAGATGACCTTGAAGTACTTGAAATTTCCTAAAGAATGCTTTTTTTTAAAAAGTTTCGAGCTTAAAAATTGAGAGAGTTATTGACGAAAAACCAACTGCCTATTTTCAAAATTTCGGATTACGAATTTTGGAGCAATAACTGGCATGAACGAGTAGATATTAGGGATGATGAATTATAATTAATCAAAATTTGCAGTGAAATGTTCTGAGGTTTTAATTTTTTTTTTTCAATGAGGGGTAATATACACCCCCCAAAACCACCAAAATAGAAAAAGCCCTCTTCGGCACAGGGAAGATTTCTGAGAAGATGGTAATTGTCTTTGAAAAAAGCTTTCAATATTACTACCCTTAGAGGATAGTCTTTGGGGGGATCGCATGGGTCCTATCAATCATAAACAACAGATATTCGAAAATTTCTAAACTTCTTATGATAAAGGGTAGTTTTCACTTCTTCGGCACAGGCTAGATTTTGAATAATGGGGTAAGAAGAGTTTAAATCCAAAATTTTCATAAAAATCGACGTTAATTAACAAAATTGATCTTAAAAGTATTCCGTATATATCGACATAAAATTATTCAAAAAGAAAATTGCATAGACAAAGAAAGCAGCCCCAAAATTATGTGTAAGCCCGGGCTATTTAAGAATGTTCAAGATGTTGTTCATAGGAATGGAAAAAAGTTATAAACTACGATGGAAACCCAGCCTACAGTAGGTTAAAAACATTCTATATATTAATCTATATTTTGATTGGATCATCCAATATATTACTTGACTAAAACTTCAAATTTTCTGGTATAGGAACGAAAGGAATGTACCAAACAAACTTCGGGAGGACTTGGTTCTTAAATGTGGGTGTAAGATTGAGGCGCAAGTAAAAACATAGATTGAATTAGTAAAGACAACAATAAATAATAAAAGAATATGTTGCTAGTGAAACTAGAACTCGTCTGTTTGTGTTATAATCTTCAGTTTTTCACACTTATATAAACATTTTAATAAGTATGTTTGACTATTTTTTGATTTTTCTCTATCTAGTACTTTCTATATTATCCTATGGCCGATTCCATACAGAGGTTATGTTCTATAATGAGTTAATCCTCTCCTACTTTAGTAAGTATATCAGCTATTTCATATCTCTCCCTTCCAGTTTGTTTAGGTGATCTAACTTGTCCAGGAATTCCTATATCTGCCTGGAGCTTGTAATATTGGAGCTAAATGCTCTGACAACTGCTTGGCTGAAAAAACGATCTCCTTTCAACATTGAGCTGTGGATTGCAGAGATCTCTACATTGTTCAAGGTCTAAGAATGTTTGATTGTGGACCCGTAGTGTTCTATTCCAGTTCTATTTGCTGTTTTAGAACCATCCATAACCCATTTATTGGCTCTTATGCTCATTTCTGATCCCATTCACTTATGCAGCTTGGTTTTGAGGTATAACTAATAACATCTTCTCTAAGCGAAGAGCCAAGTGCCTGCCACGGTCTCCAATAATATATGGGAAGGTAGTGCTTCAACCAGTTCCATATCACTGCCTCTTACTATCAAATTTTAGCAGGACTTTTGGGTTACAATTCTTGTTTACGAAGCTTCCGCTTACCATCAGGGGAACAGTCATATAA
This sequence comes from Diorhabda carinulata, assembly GCF_026250575.1. NCBI lineage: Eukaryota > Metazoa > Arthropoda > Insecta > Coleoptera > Chrysomelidae > Diorhabda > Diorhabda carinulata. The sequence goes on along the minus strand of NC_079461.1, from coordinate 33,739,990 downwards.
TTATTATAGATCATAGAAATAATAGTCAAAATGAAGTGTTAAGAATTAGTACAAATACAAGAAATAAAAAAATATGTAGTTTAAGTTTATATAATGAAAATACTTGACAGCTAACCAAATATTCCTGCTACCAATAAAATATGCCGACCAATAAATCCCAATAAGAAGTTTCCTTCTCAATAGTTTCGGTTTTTGGAATGAGTAATTTATCTGTATAATTCCAATTTCAATTACTACACATGTGAATTATCTAATTTGACTTTGTAAGTTAAAAATTATATTAATGGATTTTCTTTATTGTCTTTTTGGTCCAACCGTCCGGTTTCCACAAACTTCCGGACGTTTACTCGTCGCACATTACCTCTAGATAATCAAATGCATGTATGCAAAAAAATTTAACCACGGCAAGCAGTCCATCTTCCCTAAATCCGGAAATCCTTGTTCAGGAAATACATGGAAAATACAGTAGCTGGACACGGAAAAAAATTTCATGAAATATACATTTAGTATTTGTTAATTTTATTTGCATATAAATAGATTTAATTTCATTCATTCATTTAAACTTGTTCACTAACTCAAACGGCTTGATCCTATTGAGTCTTCTTACTGAATTATCATTGTGGAGAAAGATGTAGATATAAGCGTATTTTTTACTGATATGGATACTGTTACAAAAGAAACGAATCCATATTTTTTATAGTTTCCACTGTACTAATATTGAACTGTTAACTTATTCACATATTCAGGAACAGTTTTGAATTGTGGTTACCTTCAAGACCCGTCACTGTATTTAGTGAAAAAGCATTCTCTGGACCCTGGTTGACCACGGTTCAAATTTAACCGACGCCATTTATCTTGCAAAGTCTAAACAGTTGATATATTACCAACTGGTTAGGGGGAAGATGTCCAACAAATTTGGGGCATCAATTTGAAATTCTTCGACATGAGATGCAGGGTGTGAAAAACAGATGCTTCGAAAAGTGTTTTGCATTCTATATATTTATACAGAAAGGAAAATTTTATTAAAGTCACGATTTAACTGATGATGGGATAATTATCTGATTTATTATCAATACAAGCTTAATATCAAGCTTTAAAACGATGTTACTTTCAATCAATTATTGTGTTTAGTATTTTTGTATAATATACAGTTAATTTCGTAGGGATTGTTGATGTTTTTCTCACATGGTTATCATATACTATATAAATAATTACGCTGGTTTTGCGCTTATCGAAAGTTAAATGAAATATTAAATATCCCGAAACGAAACTTTCCAGATTCATCAAGTTTGTTTTGAAAGTTGAGAATGACTGCCGTTGATTGCAAAAACGCCAAATCAACTCAACTTTCTTGATTGAGGAGAGTTAATTAAATTATGCAAATTTTATGTTTTTATATTTAGAACAAACTCTGTCAGTTTTATTCGAAAGCTCGTTGGATTTGAAATAGACTCTTTCTATAAAATGTCATAGAAAAAGAAATTAATCCAGATGTTGTATAATAAATGAATCAATAGCGTTGAAACTTCCTTTGAAGTATCTTAATTAGTTTAATATTTACTTATTTGACTTTGTCTTTTGCTCATTTTAGGAGATTTTATTGTTGTTGTTGTTTAGTATTTGTTTGGTAGCCATCAATAGTGAACGTTTCCGTTATTTGAAAGGTCTTAGTCCAACCAATTTAAAAGCTAAACTAGATTCGACTCTGGATGAAACTGCTCCTTCATAATCAACAGTAAAATATTGGGTAGCAGAGTTAAAACAAAGCCGGACGACTTGCTGCGAAAACCAGCATCGCAGTGGTCGATCAAATGAGGTGACGACTCTAGAAAAGTTGAAGAAAATCCACAAAATGGTAGTGGATGATGGTCGACTGAAAGTGTGCGATCTAGTAGACATCGTCATCATCATCATTCAGCCTTATCTCGTCCACTGCTGGACATAGGCCTCCTCCAAAATGGATTTCGTCTGTCTGTTCTCGGTCTCCAATCTAGAATTCTTTTTGTCCATCTTGTATCCTTGCAACATGTCCTACCCACCGTCATTTTTGTCTCAGTAATTGGTCTATGATATCTTTAACTCCAGATCTTCTGCGCAATCCGTCATTCCTTATCCCATCCCTCATAGTGATGCCGAGCATAGACCTTTCAATTTTACATTATGGAAAATGGAAAGTAGACATAGTTGGCATTCCGAAAAGTGTGATAAATCGCATATTAAATGAAAAGTTGGATTTGAGAAAGGTAGGCGCAAGATGGGTGCCGCGTTCGCTCAAAACGAAAAAAAAAAAAACAGCGTCTTGAAGATGTTTCCATCGAGTGTTTGGCAATGTTTCACAGAAATACAGCCTAATGTTTGCGTCGCTTCATAATCATAGATGAAACGTGGCTCCATCCCAAAGTAAAACAACAATCAAAACAATGGATTGAGAAGGGAGAACCGGCTCCAAAGAAGGCAAACACCTTTCCATCTGAAGGTAAGGTTATGTCTTCGGTTTTTTGGAATGCACATGGAATAATTTTCGTAACTATCCAACTATAAATTAGAGTTAGAGAGAAGTATTTATTTAGGAAAAAAGTTTGAGAAGTTTCCAGCTGTATACGATTAAAAAAATAACCTAACCTAACCTAACCAAAGCAGTTCTTACGTTGTACGTAATAATTTAGTAAATATAGACGTTTAGACGGACACAGATACACAGATTGTTCTCCGGTTTTTTGGAAAAATTTCCATTGATTATCTTGTAAAAGCAAAAACTATCAACGGCGATTATTATGCGAACTTATTGCAAAGTTTGACCGAAGAAGTGTCATTTCATCAAAATAATGCACCAGCTCACACATCTGTTATTGAAATAGCCAAAATGCCTACCTCATACCCCCTTTTCTTCAGATTTAGCACTCTCGGATTATTTTCTGTTCCCATATACAGAATTTTCAACAATGAAAAGGTGAGTTAATGGCTATTTTGAGAATCTAGACGACTCTCATTATAAGAAGGGATCGAAGTACTTTTGGGACCATCTTCGTATTGTAAAAAAAAGTTTGTTCATTTATAAACCTTCGATTATCTTGAATTTTTCTCCTACTTAGAGAAAATAATCCTTGTCAGGATATTATGCAAAGCAAGCATATATTTATCCCTACATCTATATTAAATTTATTCAAATCTGATTCTAGAGAAATCAGAATTGAGTTCACTCACCATGCACTTCAAATTTATAAAACTCTCGCTCCAAAGACCGAGGACATAACTTCAAACGGTGTTAATTAACAATACACACATTCGTTGAGTGATTATTACTCGTGGTCCCCCATAAACACAATCGAGTTTTCGTCCTGTGACAGGAACCGAACTTGTTCCTATTTACATTTTAATAAGTCCTTTTTCCATCTCTGTTCTTCATTCACTACAAGGCGCGTTCCGAAAATAAGATATTTGAATAAACTAGAAGATTTTAAACTATCATCCCAATCATCTTGAGAAACTACGCTGGAAAGTACATGCCGAAAAGAAATGTAAAGAGCTCAATATCAAGTTTGAAAAAATGTATTCAATATACAACAAAATACTGTAATACAGAAACAACGATCTCGAAACATAAGTCCGGCAACACTGTCGAAAACGAAGCTTGTTCGTGCTTCAGACAGTTGTGTCTGTGTCATGAGTTTTTGTTTGTTATAAGAAATTCTTAGAAACGGGCTCTGTTGCCGACGCGCCGCGTTCTGGATGAACGAAAATATGGAAACAGTTTCGCTGGCGGTATCTGGGCAGCCGATTCAATGGTTGGATAAAGCAACCTTCAAGGTGCACGGTGCGGAACTGTGTTTACTAGAATCCTCATTAAAAAAGAATTAAACCGACCTAGGGGGTGTATGTTAGTAGATATCTACTTAAGGACCGCGTTTTTACAAGGAGATCACGCCCCCTTTCCTCATTCCGAACTGCAATTGAAGAAGAATTTGAAACAGCTTGACATGCTTCACCGGACCTGCCTCTCCGTTGAAAAACTTTGAATACTTACAGTGACCCTTTTTCGAATCAATTTTGTATGATTATGCCGACCTCTGTATAAACAAATCTTGGTATTCAGCTTTGAGGAAACGTCAATCAAAGTAATAATACAAAGAAATCATAACAAAGTATTGAAGAATATAGTCGAATGGACACTGAATAGATTATTGATTTGCCAGAAGGTATAAACAAAGACTTCTTCAGCACGTGAATGTTGAAGTCATTTGGTAAGAATGCTCAATAGGAAGAAACCCTTTCGCTGTACGTGAAAAGCTTAGAAAATAATCTGAATCTAAGCTATCCTAGTGACTAAGTAGACTTCAATTATTGAATTATTCATCGATTTAGCTTTTTAATGAGATTGTAATCAATAAATGCGCTGTAAGAAAAGATCTCAGTATCAAAAAGAATCGTGACTAGCTCAGAAGGAGGATTAAACATTCATTTAGAAAGAATTGACCCCAACGTTTATAAAGATTTGGTGGATACATAGGAATAATCTTTAGTATCATGTTCTAGGGAGTGTTAATTGAATAGATTCAATGTCATCTTCTATACCACGACATACGCTAGTATTAGAAGTATTAAGAACTGTTTCATGCTTAAGATAACGTGAATGTGGAGAAAACCGAATATATATGCCCTTAAATGACTTAAAACACTAAATTTCCACTCAGCAGTATTTCTAAACAGCTATTTTTGAGCTGCTCGTGACTTTTGACAAATTTCGTGGTATAGGGTCTATCCTTAAGTCCCTATAGACGTTACTATTTAGAAAGCACCAGGTTTCATCAAGTTCCTTATGATTTTTTTTGAAATATCTGAATTATTTGCGTGTTGCTTCAGCTGGAATATCCCCATAGTTGTATTCCGTAGGTCCATACCGGTTTTAAAATGGCTGTGTCGTCAGAAAATGTGCAATAGTCGTTTTTTGATTGAGGGATGTCACTACAAGAAATAAAGCACCGGCCTGAATCCACTACCTTTTAGTTCAAAAATCATAATGGATATTCCAAGCAAATACTAATAATTAGAACGCAAATGCGTTTCTGCAATAGAAGAAATATATTTTTGTTAATAAAAAGTCTTCAAAATACTATTTACAAAAATGATTAATTAAACGTCAACAAAATGGCTGAATTGACTTGTACGTCACTTTACTGTCATGTCATCATTCCGTTCGATCCACAGAACTTAAAAGTGTGTTCTGTTGTGTACATGTCACTGTGTACTATCACGACACGCGGCGGAGTGTGGTGATAATTAAAAAATATATATATTTTCTTTATAAATATGAACAATTTAACTATCCCTCGTATACAAATGACGCATTGTCTTCTTCTCGCCATCAAAACGGGGTGATTATCAATTTTATACCAATTTACTTTCGATTGTGATGTTTCCACATAACAAATTGATGTAGATAACGCGAAACACTCTCTGCTTGACGTTCGGACAAAATGTAGTGAATGGCAGGATGGATTTTGTAGTCGCCAGAATGCAAATTTGATTATTGAATGTATCGCCCTGATATTGGTGATAATTGGTGTTGCTTTCAACTTTATTTTGATTTTATGTAAATTCTGGAAAAGCTTTTTTTTTAGTTATCAATTCTATGTAAAAAACATTCTTTAGAAACAAAAAATTTCAATAACGAACCAAATTATTCGAAAACTTTTTATCGAATTATCAAGTTTAAGTAATTCGATTTAACTCATTTGAGCCAGTCAAAGTTTTTTCCTAATTTCTAAATGGCGCGGAAAGAAAAATTTATTATGCAGCTTTTTTCCGCAAATGAGTAAAAACAGCACGAGAGGGTATATTTTGAGTGGCTTTCATTTCTATTCAACTTTTGTTGTCCTATGGTATCCCATGTAATATATACTTAATATAGTCTCTAAGGTAGAATTTATGGCGGTTGTAGTACAGAATTTTAATTGGGTGTTGACAAATAACCGAATTTCCGCGGAATTTAGGAAGAGTTGAGGAAAACACTAGTTGAACTTTTGAGTGTGTACTGAGCTCCTTCTCTATGCTCTATCTTCATATTTAACTCTTTTGACTGCAGCTCATTTCATCGTCGGAAAATACAGTCCACTTGTTTGAATCAAACCAACGTTTAAGTATTATAAAAAACTACCAAAACAATGAAAATCCTTTGAAATTACTTCGAACTACTTGCGGCATATAAATCGAAATACGAAATATCAATTCCTGCAACTGTTAATTAAGGACAGGATCGGTGGTTGGAGAAAGAACGTACACTCGTTAATACATAAAATACAATAATTGAAGAGATTTGATGAGAATGATCACCGTTTTCTCTTAGACACAAAATATTTCTCCCCCTAGAAGCTGATGATGATTTTTTACTACATTGCATTGATCTGTAATGTAATTCCGAAATTATTCTCTATTGGAACTACTGGAGAAGACTAAACAAATTCTTCAACGCCTCCCAAACAAAGTAATCACATTTATTGAGGTCCAGTAAGCGGAAAGGCCAATCTTGAGGGCAGTTATTTTCTCATCCAATTCATTAATTTTTCTTTTTGACCTGGGGTTTTTCTGTTTTTGAACTGTTTGAAAGCCGCTTGCACCTCTATCAATTCAAACTGTAGATCTTCGTTTATGGTTATTTCAAGCGTGTTTGGTTCGTTTCTATTTTCGTCTTCATTCCGATACAGTTCTTGGAGGTACTTGACCCATACTTCCTTTTGTATTTAGTTTGTCTCGAAGAGTTCATTGACTTCTTTTTTTTGTCCTTTAATCTCCATATCTATTTCTTGAGGCCGTAAAAATCATTCTCCATTTGTTTGGAAAATTGTTCCCAATATTTGTTCTTGATTTCTCTTACTAATGTTGTTGTTTCTTTACGTATTCTTTTATAATATTGTCTTTTCTTGTCTTTTCTTTGTCTTTTCTTGTCTTTTCTTTGTCTTTTCTTGTCTTTTCTTTGTCTTTTCTTTGTCTTTTCTTGTCTTTTCTTGTCTTTTCTTGTCTTTTCTTGTCTTTTCTTGTCTTTTTTTGTCAGACAAAAAAGTCACCCCTAATTACCCCTACATAATATTTCGATAGTCATCCACTTAACATTGCTTAATGCCTATAGTTTTATACAGAGTATCAAATTGGATGTTTCAAGTTAGAGGCTAACGAAGAAATTTATTTGTTTCGAAAGTTTGAGCCTTAATTTGAGGTTTTATAGCTTCTCAAAGATACAAATATATAAATAAACTGCCTCCAATGTTTATATTTCATATATACGTCTCTGTTCTGTGTCTGTTCTTATGTGGGACGCCCTGTATATATATATATATATATATATATATATATAGGAGAGAAAAACTATGAATCACTCCTGAATATTCCAATAGACAACTAACTATAATATTGAAATTTGTTGCTTAAATATATTTTCCATCCCCTAACTTCTGAAGATGTGGTATTAAAACAGAAATCGTCTTTGTGAGAATTTTCTTTCATTTTTTTTTAAAAGATTGTCTATGGAGTAACTGGATTGTATCATCAAGTTTTCAATTACGCATACACAAACACATACCTCGGTGTAGTTGACGTCGATCTCAAAGCATCCTCGACGCCCGCCAAGGGTCGAAAACTATAGCGAAGCATGTGGTATGATCAGAGGATGGTTTCTGCGTCAGAAGAGATGGAATGGGGAGTTGAACAATCCGAGGACGTTGGAAAAACAGCCGGTGTACTTTCGCTTCATGCATATTCAACGACCAAATATTTGCGAGCTCTCCTTATAATGATCATCCTCCCGATTCATCCCCTTGGATCTGTTCTGCACGATTCAATATAAGGGTCAGGCTTTACTTTTACTTTGGCGGCGACGAATTTTTATCCTATAGGCCAGTCGAATGATGATACAGAAATTTCAGCTCTAAATCAAAATACAAAATTTATATAATGAGATTTATCATTTAATAATAGAAAAAATAGGGTTATGGATAATTTACAGGGAAGTAGAATTGGTAGTAAATACAGGAATGATACATTTGAGGAACATGGAAAAGGGAAAATGAATCAAAATTGCTATTAAGTTTATATTTCTATTTTTTAGTTGTACAACAAGTGTTGGTTGTACCAACAACTTTCCATGGCCAATGTTCCGATGTCAACGTTTCTTCTTCTACCTTTTATAACCACTTATGGGCATTGGTCTGTTCCAGAATACCATTCCTTGTACTCAAGTTACCGTTTACCTATTTGTTATTAAGAGGTCCGATATTACATCGTCGATAAATCTTTACTTAGGTCTGTCAATCCCTTGTCGATTCCAAGTTTATTTCGAAATTATGTTGAAAGGGTTCTATCATTATTAAATGCTTCACTGAATGAGAATAATTTTAGAATTGACTGGCCTAAAAATCTGGTAACAAGAACAATTCCGTAACCGAAGGGGTGGTAATCAAAGTCGTCCTGAAAAAACACACGAAGCAAAGGATTTTCTACTTTGTGCTGAGGGTTGATAAATTAGGTTTATAAAATTAAGAAGTTGGACTAAAAACTTCCTTCCGCAAATTGAAAGATGAATGGAATGCAAAATTATCGAAAGAGCGGTGAAATAAATTTTAATTTTAGAATAAAAACTATTTGTAATCAATTATAAGAAGTAGATATATAATGTTTACGTGGTATAACTATTAGTTAAAATATATACTTTGAATAAAAATCGAGTTTACATTTTTGACATGAATCAAATCTAAATTACCAAAGTGTGAGTGAAATCATTGTTAGTGTATTAGGGAAATTTTCATTCTAAACGTTGGCAGTCGGTGGTCTACGGTGTTGCCAGATTTATCGTTACCAAATCTCACCGTTGCCTTGTATAAAACGTTTTGTAACTGAACTATGTGAATAAATATTTGTAGCGTTTAATACATGTTGTATATTAGGGTTCTTAAAAAAATTTTTCTCAACTTTTACCGTCTCAAATGTTTCTAATTGATTTAAAATAATCGTCACCAAAGATGAGTCCTGTAGCTCCATTTTAAGGGGTCGTTTTTTTGTATTTTTTTTTCTAGTTGAAATTTTCTACAAAAAACCATTTTATGTTCTTAAAGTTGAGTCTTTGAACTTATGAAAAACTGTACAATAATCAATGATTTCCATGTTATGAAGATTAGATTCAGACATAAACAATTCCGAATTGTATAAAACACTCGCCATTGGAAAATAAATCTAATCAATAGCGCATTAACAATAAACTAATTACTGAATTAAAAGTCTTCATTTTTTTTGTTGGAAAATTAATATAAAGTAGATTTCTTCTGTTTCAAAATTAGTTTTTTTGATAATTTTTTAGTAGAAAGATAAAAATTGACGTTTCGACTTTTCTGTAAGTCTTTATCAAAATACGAAATTGACTGTCAATATCGAAACGTCAAATTTTATCTATCCTAAAAAAATTATTGAAAAAAACTAATTTTGAAACAGAAGAAACCTGAAATCAAAAACATTTATATGAATTAATATATGAAAAAGTCTAAGAAATGAGAAATTTAAAAAATTATAATACATAATTACTTGTTGTCATACATATAATTGAATTATTTTATTATCATAAATACTGCCATCTATATTACGTACTGACAACCATTTTTCAACTTTATAATCTATATAAATATAATACTGACTATTAATTTGGGTAAAAATTTTGAGAAATTACACAAAAAACAAAAATAGTATAAGATATTTCTACGAATTTCAAATTTACTAATTTTTTTAATGACTGCAACTAGTCTTCATGACATTAGAAATCATTGATTATAAGTTCGAAGACTCAACTTTAAGAACAAAAAATGGTTTTTTGTATAAAATTGCGTCAATTATTAGTAAATTCAATTTTAGTGAAACATTTCTCATGGTAATGGAATGGAAAACTGAAACCAAAAATAGCTACAGCTACAGCTACATCTTTGGTGTGGATTTTTTTATATTTGAAACAGTAGAAGTTGAAAAATATTTTTTAAGCACCCTATATATTTATTAGATAATTATAAATTAATAGTATATTACAGGGGTGGCCACAAGCCTTGAATTTTGGAGACGCAAATTTCAAAATAACTTCCAATTTATAATTTTAGTTGATGAAGTTAATATTTATTCCGTTATTACAAAAGAATCTTACATAAATTAAGCTACATAATCAAAAATAACATGTTCTTTAATGTGATTATTCTCTAGGTTTTATTTCATTCATCAGTGGCTTATAATTTGATTGGTAATAGGTCACAATTTCAATATTCATCAGATAGTTCAGCTCGATGTTAAGTTTTAACAAATTTTAGACTTTAGTACAATTATTGACGTTTATAAGTGGTCCAAAAAATTAAAACGAATCTCTAAATACACATTTTTGCTTACTTCATATTCTTGTAGTCTAAATAGCTCCAGATCTACAGCTGTTGACACTTTTACTATAGGTTATGTAACAGAAAAGTTTAAGCGTCTTTAAATCACTAAATTTGTTATTAATATCGTCAGCAAGACATTTTATTGTATTTTCTCTTAGTATCAATTGATATTAGCGAATGATTCTGTTTCAAAATCTTTTTGAAACAGTGTTAACAACCTAACCTAATCTAACCTAACTTAACCTAACCTAACCTAACCTTACCTAACCTAACATAACCAATATTTTTCAGCAACTGTTTAATTGGGTGCAACAGTTCGAGAAATTTCCTACTGATAAGCATCTCACTAAATAACTTGATCATGATGATTTAGCACTCGAATGAAGGTACTTGTTGATATTTAAAACGTTTTGCTACTAACTAATCTCTCTGAATAATACAATGAATAAAGAAGAGAACAGAACACTTGACCGAGGTAACTAACGATCTTGATTCGAACGAAGTTAACTATGTCAATATACAGAAATGCAAACTTATGTTGTGAGAGATGGTTACTTGACAATTTGTTGCCTAAAAAGGCACAGCAATTAACGGTAGTTACTCGACGATTTTTCAATAGCAACACTAATAGTTTCATATTGTACTGTACTTACTATTGATTATTTAAAAGCAGTTAATTTATTATATAATTGTCTGGAATATTTCATTCGGGGTTTCGACTTAAATGTCACTTGAATGAAAATATTGCCAAATTCGGATGACTTCTCAGTTTCAGTCTGAATCTCGTAGCTTGAGTGCTGGAAAGTGTTTGCTTTGCAATTCACTTTTTTATACGTGAGAATCTACTTCAACCACTTGTCCCTTTCGAGAACTTCAACTGATATTAATCTTCCTTCTCTTTTACACACAAAAAAATCCTCCTTCCTGAGTGTTTTTTAGTTCGGGTAAATAATGTGCTACATTTTTATATATCGTCATCCTTAATCTATATTGTGTAGTTGGAGTTACAGCTTTAACAGTTTCGAATCTTGTTTTTTCAATGCAGATTTCGCTCTAGGTAAGAAACGGAAATCACATGACGCAAGATTCGTCATATAAAGCAGATGAGACGCCGAGTTTGGCTAGAATCCTCACTATTCAGACCACATGGTCCAGAAAAACCAACAAAGCAACGTTTGATGGTCGTTAAACCACGTTTTGACTGATTGGAGGCCCCTCACATGGTGATCCTGCAAACTTTTTAATGGTTGGTGTAATTACAACGGCTTCATGGTTCCATAGGTGAAGTTTGGAAATTAGAACGAATGTAGGAAGTAAAACAGAAGGCTCAGGACAAAACGGAGTTGTGAACGACAACTTAATGGTGAACCAGTAACTTTCTATGAAGAGGGATATAACTAAATCTGTTTTATTGAAATGTATCCAGGCTTAATCTTTTTTTAAATGTCAATTACACGTTTCTGGGAGGAAATTTCGCGCTTTTTGAAGTAGTAGCTCTTTAAGAAGACAAAAAGCCACATTAGATTCCACAATGGATTAGTTTGATGTAAGTAGGTGACGTGGGGATGTTATAGTGATAAATTTTGGTTTTTCCTATCGTGAGTTCTGTTTATTTCGAATACAAGATCAATTTAACGAAAAATAGGACACTATTGATAAAGTTAAAATGAGTAGAAATACTCCTTGAGCAAGCCCAAGAATTTCATGGTTTGACAGTCAACGCAAACACCAAATGTTTTTCTCGCTATTAACTTTCTTTCGTATGCTTCGATCGTGGTTTTTTTGAATAAATTCAAATTTATTACTTCGCATTTATATGGTTAAATTGCTAAATGTCATCGCCTTCGCCAAATATTGCAATACCTGCGCTCCCGCCATTTTATAACCACAAATTTATGACAAGTCATTTTATACGATACAGTTTGATGGCAGTCTTATTGAACTTTATGGACAGGTGCCTTATTATTTATGTGCTAAAGCACTATGTTCAACTAAATGTTCACAGATTGACAGGTGCTTTAATATTGATGTCGTAAAACACTGTGTTGCGAAATTTTATAAGCAGTTGCTTCTTTTATTATGTGGTCAAAGAAAATTTGCTTTTCTGATCAGTCATCAAATGATAACGAATACTTTTTGAATTACCATCATATTTTCTAACGTTAAAATTATTATGAACATTTTTAACAGAATATTTCGTCTAAAATACTAATTTTTGATTGATTTTTCCACTCCTTACTATACATATTGGTTTCTATCAGTGACACGGTATCGAATAGAAAGTATCGATGCTGCATTCATGAGTAGTATCGAATGAAAAGTATCGATATGTCAAAGTATCGAATACTTTTCTTGGAGCCTAATGACGTACACGTCAGAACATCAATATCAGTCAGTAAATAAAAACAAAAGGTTTTGGTACACAAATTTATTACAATAATAAAGAGATGCTATGTCAGTTATAGGCAATAGGTTTCTATACACGTCTGAATTCTTTGACGGAAGAACGAACGATTGTAATGTTTCAGATTAGAAGGTTCAGAACGATTGGACTAAATGATGTTGCTATAAACATGCATGACCGTAACCGTAAGATCCCAAGTTGGTAATTTCTCATAGTTATTCGATACTATACCTGTTGAAAAGTATGAATGCAAAGTATCGAGTACAAAAGTATCTGTATCGAAAGGTAAGATACTCGATACCACAAAGTATCGATACTTTTTTCGTGTCGCTAGTCCCTATATCACAGTGATGTTCTTCCTCTATTCTTCTATTCCTCTATCCAACAGTTTTCAGACCGTTTGACCGAAGCTTCTATGCCAGTATCGAAATATGATGCATGCTTGGACTCAAAATCGTTCTTCGCTGGTCTAATTTCATCGTCGCTGTTTAAATCTCTCGGATTTTACCTTTGCGACACAATAGTCGAATGGAGCCAGATCAGCGCTATATGGAGGCTTTACAATCTCCACATTTGTGTATAGTAATATTGAAAAGCAAAGCAGTGTGAACTGGAGTATTAAAAAGCGCACATTTTGGATGATTTTGCCTCCAATTGAAAGGTTATCCTCACAGTCTCAAAATATCATCAATCACTTTTTTGTTGCTTTTTTTGGCACAAGTTCTCGTTTCCAATGCCTCTCCATGGAATCTCTTTTGGTTATAGGATCATCTTTTCATGTGGGATCTTCACAAGATTTGCTTTGGAAATGCCGGTCTGTACTGGAATTTCTTTTATTTTTAGTAGCCGGTCTTCCACCAACTTCTGGAGTAGTCACCGTCGCAGGACCTCTCGCAGTAATCTTCTAATGATTCTTATTTCCAGCGAAACAACTGAGGCCAATTTTTAATTGTTGAAAATGATGGACACAAGTCACCGTAAACAGTCGCCATTTTGATTTGTGTAGGTGTTGATCTTTGTTGACACATTTTCTATAACAAAAAGAAACTAAAAAAAATAAATAAATGGACTTTCCTAGGAATTATTTAGAAGAAATACGGTAAATGAACCGCCTGCTGTAATAAAAAGTTCTAAAAGAAATATTAAAGGTGCTTACGCCACTCATTAAAAATGTGAGACGTCGCCCGAAAAGCGCCGCGCAAATTCGCCATAGTAGCTGGACAGGGCCGGTTTAGGGAGCCATTTTACGAACTTGTTCGTAACAGTAATTATCTTTCACTCAATTTTATCATATTTATTTCTTCAAGAAGTATTTTATGTATCAGTATATTCAACTATTTGTCTAATAGTCGGAAGATATCTTGCAGCAAGAAATTAATGGTAGAAACATAGCGTATTCTAATAAAATCCAAATCTCCATTTGATCTATGTTTCCCTTACATCAGTCGAATTTTAAACGCCACGTCTACCGTGAAATTACAACCGCATTTATTGAAGGGAAACTTTCTTGAAACAACATCTTCATTTTCCCATATATCCCATTTCAGATGAGCCTTAATGGATACTTTTATTGAAATTTGCCAGTCTATAAAAGTGCACCGTTGTAGTAATATCGCTTCCGAACTCCCAGATAGGGAGAGTGAGTTGCCGTCAAAAAGGAGTTTATCTACACACCTCTTTTCTTTGATCTCCTTCATGAATACCTTTAGACCCGAACATATCTAAATAGAGTAGCTCATGATTGAATTCGGTTGAAATTTTTATTCCAATTATATTGTACAGAGCGTCCACAACACAACGTTAACAAATAGTGGAAATCAAATATTACTTTTTATAATCTGTTTCACTTGAAATCTTCATTATTGATCTCGATGTTTTGGATTATAGACGAACCATGCGATTAATTCTAATAAAACGAAATCTTGTTATCGAATATTCGTTTTCCGACATGTTCATTTGTATATATAGTAATTAGTAAAAGTATTTTCAATGAATAATTACAATTTATGATAATTTTCTTCAGAGTGTCTCTTTATGGCAAATGAACAAAGATCTAAAAATCTCCATATCTCCTAAACGATAAATTTTATCGAGTTAAACCAAGAGTACTTTTTGTTAAAAAACCGATTGAAAAATGCATTTTTCCTATCTTTTCATGATATTTTTTTTCAGAATGTCTCTTTATGGCAAATGAACAAAGATCTAAAAATCTCCATATCTCCTAAACGATAAATTTTATCGAGTTAAACCAAGAGTACTTTTTGTTAAAAAATTGATTGAAAAATGCATTTGTCCTGTCTTTTAATGATAATTTTTTTCAGAATGTCTCTTTATGGCAAATGAACAAAGATCTAAAAATGTCCATATCTCCTAAACGATAAATTTTATCGAGTTAAACCAAGAGTACTTTTTGTTAAAAAATTGATTGAAAAATGCATTTGTCCTGTCTTTTCAAGATAATTTTTTTCAGAATGTCTCTTTATGGCAAATGAACAAAAATCTAAAAATGTCCATATCTTCTAAACGATAAATTTTATCGAGTTAAACCAAGAGTACTTTTTGTTAAAAAATCGATTGAAAAATGCATTTTTCCTATCTTTAAATTGTAAAGGTTGTCCCTGCTAAAGTTACGGATTGTAATTAGATAATATTAGCGTAGAAAAATTTTTTCCATGTCACACCATTATTCACACGTCAGCTATACACTCCCGAATTTGTTGTATCAAGTCACGGAACACCTTGTATACAAATTCCGCTCGTATATTTTTATTGTTATAAAATTTCAAGTGATACAAGGTTCGTAGAAAAATGCATCGTTCATCATATTTATATAATTCTAGCGATTTATGACACCTCCATATAAATATTATACTATGAATTTAGTTATTATTTTTTTCGGTAAGTATAATATTAATTATTATCTATTAATTATTAATATTTAGTACGTATGATATATAAATAAAATCATTTTCAGTTATATGTGTGAGTTAATATTTATCATTCGAACTCTGCATCTAGTTTAGTCGGTAGGTATGCAAATGGTATGCAAATAAAGGTTTTACACCCCCCGAAGGAGGATGAACAGCCCTTAGTGACTCATTGTAAGCCACTTGCATTAGAAAACCTTAAAACTGTGATTATAGCCAGCAATGTTTCTTTTAATACAATTAAGGATTAAGTTTTCTTATAAATTTTTTATTAGAAATTCTCGCCAACCCCTTTAGTATCTCGCCGAAGGGATTGAATAAAATATTACTTTCCAGAATCTAGTTATATACTTTAAATACAATAAAATTAACCAAGAAATATGAATTTTTAAATTATTATATATGAGATATAATAAAACATTTTTGTAGTTTATAATGTTCTCGTTTACGAATCGAAACGATTTTTCTTACGAGACAAGACGAGATTTACGAAGTATCGTCCCAAATCTCGCACGACAGTCTCGAAAAACGGCCTCAATTTGTAATGTCAAAATATATATTTACAAAAATTCGCAGTAACAGAAAATGAAGGGACAATATTTAGAGAAGTTCATGAATTTACTATCAATTAAATATTTATTCGAGTTATATATTTATTATCACCATTATGTTTCATATGATTAGTTTCTAGTTTTGCCGAAACTAATCGGACTCCATTTGATTTTGCTGAAGGTGAATCAGAGTTAGTTTCAGGTTTTAATGTTGAATATAGAAGACTAAATACGCGGTGTACACCACCACTACACCAACAATCACAATTACACTGTCTGAGGCGCGTTTCGATAACAAAGTTATCGTCTTCAGAAACCGAAGGTGTCAGTTTATCTTCAAATGGGTGAACAGCTTATTATGGGCTTTCACGCAGATATAAAATTATGATACACTTGGATTTTCATCGTAATTAATTTTGGATCCTCAGCATAAATTGACGTGGGGTGGAGAATTGAAGCCTAGAAAAGTTTGGAAATATTCCAAAATTTGTCCCACAAAATTTAATTGTGGACAATCGAAAACAACAGTGTGAACAAATTTACTGAATCCGATTATAAGAAGGGCTTCTCAAACTCTGATCTGATGTTTTATATCATTGAGGAATTTGAAAGTTTGAAAAAAACAAACAGAGACCAGCACGATTTATGGCTTTACAGAGTTTTTAATTACTTGAAAAAATGAGTATGAAATATACGACCAGGATATCAGGAAGTCAATATGACAGTACATGTCATATTGACATATGTCACAAACAGGGCCGCCAACCACTCAGAACGAAAAACCACAGATTCCGCAGACAGCCACTACAAAAATAACTATAGAGTCGGGATTCTTCAACAATCCTTTGTTCTCAAAAATATACAAAAGCAGACATACGTTCTCCCAAAAAGAAAACCATGCTTCATTTTCCATTGAATTAGAAGATTGATTATTACCATAATTGTTACTGGAGATTGAATTGTTCATTAACATATTAGAACATGGGATACATTCGATGATCTGATTGGCCCTGATAAAGGAGCTGCTCCTCTACAGAGCATTGAGAGTTTGATCATTAGTGTCCTCTAATCTCGAAGTTGTGATAAAATTGATATTTTGATAAGGTATTAACAGTATTAACAAAATTACGTCTGAATAAAGTTGATAAAAATGTTTTTGCTCAATTTCCGTTTTCAGTAAGTCTGGGAATCATTTCGAATTGTTCTCTAACTAACTATTTGGTACTATATTAGGTTTTTAGATTGGTACGGACAACCAGAACCTAGTTTTTTTTGTGAATATTTGAAAGGACTAATGCCCATTGTGTTATCCTTTATTTTCCTTTATTTGTGAACTTAGGAAACTACTTAATCAGCCTCCGATCTTTTTCCTTATAAAGTTTATATTTAAGCTTGTCCAACATTTTTTTATTTCTAATTATACTATTATTTCGAGGTAATATTTGGAGTCTTGTGCCAACTGTACAATGTCCAATGGTCTTCTGGACTAATTCCATTTAGTAGCAATTTTTCGTACAATTCTTGTAAACCATAAGCTGCATTTTAGATAATTTGAATTTTTCCTTATAAATACTGTATAAATATCGAAATTAATTCAAAATTAACAGTGTGGAAAACTAGAGGAAAAGATGGTTGTGTACAAAAAACTTCTAGTTTCATCAAAATGTACTAAAACTACTAAAAATCGAAATCATTTGTCTTCCGTATTACTTATTTGTAATCGTGAATAAAAAATATAATAAACAAAATGTTTTCAAATGAAATGATAATATATACAGGGTGATATCGTATTAAAAATAAGCTAAAACTAAAAAATTATTATTTTCTTCATAATTCCACTCAATATTCGTCCGCGACAACAATAATTTTCAGCATTTCACATTTCGATAACGTTTTCAGTTTCGAACATCCACCGAGAGACGAATGGAATAACAAAATAACTGATTTAATCCCGTAAGTACTTACTTTTAGATTTATTTAGTCTCCATAAATATTTTGCTGAGATGGCGGATGCCTTCCTCGGTTCCTCGTTGTAAACATCTCTGGTAATGGGATTGTTTTATCTTAACATTTCATTGGAATTAAGTGCCTCAATGTCTTCGGCCATTGTAATTTTATAGCGGAGCCAGTGACGTAGAGGACTGATTTATTCAGATTTTAAAGAGTTTCCGTATATTTTTCGAATATTTATTTTACTCAGTTACTCAAAAAGTACTCGAAGTATATACAACAGTAAATTTGATCTCTACACCCTATATATATATATTTGTTTCTAAATCATCTTGATTTGAGGTTTCCTCTCATTGAAAATCAGTTATTTTTTATAAAGACAAGTCAAAATTAAACGTTAGTCTCCTATCTAGGAACGTATCAGAATATTTTGTCCCATTTTCTTGTTGGAACTGATTTGAATGTTAGTTCTGTTGTAAATTTTTTGATGCGACTTGAAGATTTGAATGTCTTGCAAGAATTACCATCAACACACGTGGCTATTCCTATTTTCCTAGTCGTTGACAGATCAAAAGTATAAATTGGATAGTACCAAGGATACTTCCTTGTGGTGCCCCTGAATTAACTGGGTATTACCCGTATGTCTATTCTCCAAATATGATTTTGTATATAAATCATTTTATATACAAAAGAAAGCCGTGTATAATATATTTCAAACAGATTTGGCTGAAAATTGATGGGTAAGTAGCTTTCAAGTGGTATAATAAAACGCAACAAATACAAAAACGAAAAATTGATCAGTCAAAACTCAGCTCGGCCGCCAACTGACACAAAATAAAAAAATACAAGCAAAATAAATAACAAAAAATGAAACAGTTTTTATTAGCTTATCATGCGCGACCCAGTCGATCGAATCTTTCCTAACCTAACCTAACCTAACCTAACTTTGTAATGAAATGATTAAAAAAATCACGTGGAGAACTCCTCGTTTGTATAGAGCTCGACTTCGTGATGTTCAATCACAAAAGCGAAGTTATTCAGTCCGCAAAACGATTCGGTTAGGAAAAGTACTGGGTGGTTCGATACTGCGAAGATTTGACGCATTGAAGTTTTCCGGGGTCACGCCAGGCTTTTGCTGCCTTAGTGAGAAAGGGAATTTGCCATTTTCAACTTTGTAACATGCGTTCATTTCTTCGTAGCGACATATCCAAATGAAGATATTTTCTTGCAAACACAATGGTTGTTTCTGAATAACCTAATTTGGGACAGACGTTATCGCATTTGGTGATAAGTAAATTGATGGACAATGGTATGGATTTTCTTGTCATTGCATCCATACATGCTCTAGCCACGAGTTCCTTCTAATATTTTTTTGTATCGCTTTCCTCTGGTACGTCAGGTCAGTAATTTGCTTCGACTTATCTGCTATTTTCGTTAGAGTATCTTGATAAATGTTTTGAAACATTATTCCTTCCAGTCTTCAGCAGTTGTGGGTGATAAGTTTGAGCTGGGTTAATATAATATCCATATTTAACTTTTGGATGCGAAAGACTAAATTTTAAATAGGTAGATTTTATCTAGAAACGTGATTAGTGAAATTAGTGACGTTGCTTTGTGAATGGATTTAACATAACCTCACATATTTTCAAAATATTCTCCATTAAGATCAATACACTTTGTACGCGATCAAGGAACCGTTGAGGTACCTCCAAAACATGTTATCTGAAAGCATCAAGTATCTGTACACAACTGAAATAGCACTCGGAGTAAATTCACTATTAAAAATGTCGGCGATGTCAGATTTAACATATTAAAATCAGTGTTGCCATTTCAAAACTAAAATAGCAGCCCTCATATTAAACTTCGAACAAATTCGACTCGATAATTATTAATCGATAATTTTCTGTTAATATAACCGACAAAAAAGAGGTTTTAGTATATAAAAAAAAATGAATTACAAGTTATAATAATGGGTACTTGCTAAAAATATTCATTTCTTTTATCCTGTTTGTAGATTTTTCTATACACACCCGTGAAAAGTTCCTGTCGCTTCTCAGTACTTTATTGGTTTCTTTTAGTGAACATTCCGTGATATTGCCTTGTCTCCCGCTGTTCGACGTCTTCTTACCTAAGCCGGGTAATTACCAGGACATAACCTAAAATCTTCTTGCTACTTCTCCACGACATTGCTAATTTGTGAACTGAATTCGATTGCATTTATTTTATTTTATGTGATTATTCGTTGACGGTTTGTTAGTTGGGGAGACTTTCCACGAAGTAAAAGATTCGAAATTTGTTTTAAATTTATTTTCGAACGATATTTTGAATAGAAGAACGCTTTAATTACGCAAACAAGTAAAGGAATCAACAAGATATCAACAGTGTTTGTCATTCTTTTGAACCCGTTTGAGGCAGGTTTTAGAATTTTTTTCAATTTGTTGCTCGATGTTAGCACAATTGTTTAGGTAACATTCTCATTTACATATTTTTATTCACAGTTATGAAAATAATGAGTTTTTATTTGTAACACCTAGTGGAGAGAATCGTTAATGGACTAGGATGTTTAATAGCACTCAGAAGTTTCTACATCTCTCCTTAATATCACGATATCTTAATGTTGAGAGAAATGACAGCATTTTCTGGGATTCCAGTATCAACTGAAATGAATGTGTGTTTTCGTCGTGCTCTTATGACTGTAGATAACTTTTTATGTTCAGATGCACATTTTTAATTAGTCTTTTGAGGTAGATCATCCCAAATAGCTACAAGCTAAATTTTCCACTGTAGCCTTCTACCTAACATGTCCCAAAACATGCTCAAGTGGATTGAAATCTGGAGATTCTACTGCCCAATTCATTGGATTTGTATTTTGTATAATCTTCCATGAGAAAAAAGTCTCTTAGGACAATAGGATACTAAATATAAAATTCGAGATTTTGAAGCTTCATTGTACAACAAATAAATAAGTAGCAGCCCCCGTAGTTTGTTAAGGACGTCGTGGTACACTCGGAGGTCTAAGCTCTATTGTACTACTTGTAATTGTTATTCGTGTACCAACAATACAATATTGAGCAAAAATATTAAATCTGGGATATAATTGAGAAAGAGATCGTCCAATTTGAACCACCATAATCTCCTTCAGAGAAAAACCACGAATTCTACGATAGCTCCGTAACTATCTACTACTCAATCGTAAGTATAACTTGGTGACTTCAGGTGTCTATTAATTACAAAGTATCTTCAACAATAATCACATTCAAAATTTAAAATAAATGACCTGGAACAGAATCCTACTGACCGCGCCAATATATTTAGAAAATGAATCGAAAAATGTGGAAGATGAGTACTACAATAAAATGTGGTTTTGGTCCAATTTTGTGGTAGTCTTATCTCGAAAAGGGGAATCATTAAAAACACAGTTGATATTTGTAAAATATCTTTTCCTATCTACACTCGATTGTACGCTTGTATATACTTCAACATCCTGACGGGGATTTGATTCTGGGCACACATTAACTGCGTTATCCTCGATAGTACACTGAGAAATATAATTTGTATAGTATTAGCGACCTCTTTCGATTTACTACTTGCATTTTGCAAAACAATTTATTATATCACAGAAATATCTGTTTTTATAACAAAATAAGTCGAAGGAATTGTACGATGTCTGGTTCATAATTCGTTTTTTAGGTAATAGATGACACCATGATAGTTGTTTCACAGATAAAAACAATCAAGTGAACGGTTATTTTAGTTTTCTAATTATCTATTTTTTCAGTGTGGGTATTATAAAGAAGCGAAATAAAAACTGTCGGTAGTGAGATGACGCACTTTCCGCCCTATCGTATCGTTCAGATTCTGGATAGTATGCAAATCAGTCGAAAGTGAAGCTCCTTGTAACGTTCACACGGAGCTTTGTGTGGGTTTACCACCTGATAAGGTCTCCACTAACACGTCTCTATAACGTTGTCTAACATCATAATTACATCTCTCTCGGTATAACCAGCTCTATTCGGGTGTTATACGCTTTGACTGCTTCAAGATGTTAGAGTGGGATTACTAAGAGAATAAATGATCAAAAGCATCTATTGAGAACTGAGAATGACATATATAGTATAACAAACAACAAAAGAAATTAATAAGCTGTCTTTGAAATATTACAATTGAAATTTCAGTAGCTGGGTGAGTCATGTACATACTTTTACCATATGTATAACATCTTTTCTTTATTAATTCACAGGGCGATTGATGAAATTTCTCTACATTTTGATTGCTCATAGTATTTACACAACTCTTTTTTAAGATCAACAATTCTATTGGTATTTGCTAATCCGATGTCGGTTGCGCAGTCACTACAAACTCATAAGTTCTTTCCGGTTACCTTCGACGTGTAGTGTTTACACTGGTGAACTATACAGTATTCTTCAAGCTTTCAATTTTATTTATCCTCACATTAAATTTATCGCCATACAATAGTCCAGAGCATTCATGGCATCTACCAAACTCTACTTGATATAACAGTGTATTCATCTGGCTCCCATTGCACATTGGAATCGCTGGAAACGAACCTGCAGATCACCATGTCAAAGAAGCCGCAAAGAATTCTCCTGAAATCCAACTTCAGCTTGGCAATGATCTGAAGACTAACTTCAAAAACCTCATTCAAGAATCGTGGTGCGGCATATGGAAAAAAAGTTTCATACCTAACCGATAGTTTGGTATGAAAAGCAATCTTAAAGAGTGGACAGAGTAGACAGAAATGAAGAAAATCCTGGAGTTCCTAAAGCCACCAACTTTTTATTGTCCCACGAAAGCTTATAACAAATTTTGATTGTTCTATGGCCACCATATATCAAAAAATTGGCACATCAGGTTTCTTTGAGACACCAGGACATACAAGGTGTCCAGAAAGGGTATCGGATGTTATCCAAATGATGACCGTTACGTTCCTGGCACTCTTCTAAACGGGAACAAAGATTGGCGATAACAAGTCGACACAAAGCTCTTGATATTGCTGCCATTTATGACCTGATGTTTTCCTTCAATTGATAAACCTTACTTTTGAGGTATCCCCATACAAAATAGTCGAGCGGGCTAAGGTCGGGGCTTCTGGGAGACCAGTTGATGTTACCCCTTCGCGAAATGACTTTATTAGGAAATAATTCATTCACAACTTCCATCGAGTCATTCGAGGTATGGAAAGCGGCCACATCTTGCTGGAACCACGTTCTTGGGTTGAAACCTGCAAACTCCTGTAACTCTGGGATCAAAAAATTTGGCAACATACCGCAATAACGGTGACTATTCATATTGATTGCTCGGCCTCGTTGATCTTCATGAAAATAAGGACCAATAATTCCTTTAGCAGACATAACGGCCCAAACAACGACTTTTGGTCTGTGCATGGGTCGTTCATGCTTTCGTCTCGGATTCTCGACTGCCCAAAACCAACAATTTTGCTTATTAACATGACCATTCAGGTAAAAATTTGATACGTCGCTGAACTATATGTTTTCAAAGTTGTTAAATCTCTGTATGATTTCGTTCGCAAAATTCAGTCGATTAGCATAGTCAGTATACTTCAATTCTTGAACCAATTGAATTTTATTGACTTTTAAATGCAAATTTTCCTTTAAAATCAAATGTAAGGACGATTTTTTGATGTTTAACGCTTGGCTTCGCTTTCGGATGGATAAAGATGGATTTCGACGAACTGACGCCTCAACTTCTTCAATTGTTTCTTCATCGCAAACTGAACGAGGGCGACCAGAGTTTTGAATTTTAACTGTCGCACCTGTATTCTCGAACATCCTGATCCATTTCCTAATGCTATCGTCACTTGGCGTGGCGTGGCGTGTACGATATTCCGCACGATACAGACGTTGAGCAGTCACTATTGAATCACCGTTACGATAATACGCTCGTACGCAAAATGCGTGATGCGTCGCCGAGTATTGTTCCATCGTGACTAAAACTCTACAAAATGGCGGACGCCACGAACCCATCCCGCTCCCTTTCGTCGCTCCGTTTCGATTGTGGCGCGAAAGCAAATACCCGATACTCTTTTTGGACACCTTGTATATGGAAATATTCCTTAATGTACAATAAATACTCGTAGATATGATTTTCGTGAATATTCGACTCCTGGAAGGAAATGTCCTTATGAAATCTTTCGCCTTAATCGTCACGTACAGCACCCTAATTCTTAGGGAAGTAATCCAGATGTGAATGCAGGATATGTATTTTTGAAGATTTAAGTAATTCGAAATTACTGTTTACCGTTCTTCAACGCAGAGAAAAACTACTTTCCTGGCTAATACCCCAACGAATGTTGAATTACATCCTCTATGAAGTCTAATACGATCGAGAGATTGTTATACCGTTCTGATGAGACGTAATAACGTCGAAACTAGTCAGTAGTTATCGTTACAAACGATTACGGGATTTCACGGAAAACTAAGTTTTTATTTAACTAATTTTTGATGTTATTTTGAATTATTTTGATCAAATGAAATAAGACCTATGAAATGCACTTGTAAAACAATCAAATCAGTTGATATCTCTCAATATTTCCAATAAATCGCCATAAATGCAACATACTTGCTTCTATTGAAAATCACTGAGCTGTGAGTGCAAATATTTTCCAGAGAATAAAGCAAAGCTTCTCCTATTAATTAAAGTTTTGGTTAACCACTATAACAATACTAACTAGGCAACATATGTGGTAAAATTAATATGTTTCACCCCGTTTAAGTAGAATCTCGGTCCCGTTGTTAAGCCATATGTCGTCCTACATTCACTTTTAATATTATAGAAAGCCGCATGTACAGAAAGATTTAACCAAAAGTATTTGTAAAATACTAAAACTTTGTTTTTAAGTTAAGATGGCAGCATAAATTCCAATAACTTGGTGACACAAATAGTTCAGTAATCAATAATTAAATCGTGCATGGCTTCTATTACAATAATTGTTGAGTATTGATCAAATTGACAGCTGATCCGACCTGTCCCAACCTTGACCCTATCCTTATCTCACAATATTTTGTTTTATATAGAGTCAAAGTTGTTAACCATGTTCATGTTAATTTAATTAAGTTGGCAGACGACAGCGAAAAAATGAATTAAAATGGCGACAAGCAAACGTGTTCCAATTTGTAATTTCAAGGAATTTTTAAGTATTGAGCAAACCACTCCTGGGCGCTGTAAGACTTTGAAGTTGGTGGAGTGGCTCAGTAACTTTCTCTCTTCTTGTGCCGTCTTGACGGACTGGTGGAGAGGAGTAAAGCTAAGAAACAGCTCAAAAATCCAAAGGATTAAGTGTTGTACGCTGATGCAATGACAATTTGTTGTCCTCCCGGCGTTTTGTTAATCAAGTATAACAAGTATTGTCAAACGATTCAAAAGGTAATTTTTCGAAACTCTGTTCAATAAACATTTCGTCAACTTTGGACTTCATCATTACTGAACAAAGAGCCCAAACCGACTGAAAATAACAACAATAAGAATGAAGGAAAGTAATAGGAGATGAATGAGGATAACAGGGAATAGGAAATAACATAAGATGAAGGACTATTCCTGCAGTACCAAGGAGGTTCACTACATATAACAAGCTGATAGTAGGGGACTGAATAACAAGGAACTGTAAATGACGAAAGCGATGAAGTCGAAAGGAAAAATACTGGAAAAGAAGTAGAAATTTCTTTGTTGTGCATTTTCATAAAATATTTTCGATTATTGCTTGCGTTAGGATATTAGTCGTTAACCCAATTTCCAAATGAATCTACTGGAATATTTTTTATGATAATCATCGTATTTGATTCCAGGGTGTAGAAATATGTACCGAGAAGTTTGTTATACTGTGGTAAAAAATATTTTAGAGTATAATAGTTCATTAAATTTACAATAAAATCTAATTAATTCACCTACAGTGACTTTAATCCTATAAATTTCCCCCAACAACCCATTCTAATAATATTCGAACTTGACTCAATGTGTACATACTTTCGGATTTGTCACTCTCCCGGTCTGTTATCGAATTGGAAATAATGAGGGGTCAAATAGAAAATAACCCCAGATGAGAATTACTGTAGTCGATAAAGTAAACGGTGGTAGTAATTCATTAATGGAATCTGTCCACAATTTGTTGTCCGCAAAATAAATGCGATGGTTTTCGTCGATGAACTACCGAATCACCGACGTTGTGGAAATCATGTCAAGCGGAAAAACGGTTACGGTTCGAGAAGGTGTTGAGATAAATTGTTCGAATGCATTTGTTGATTAAATTTGTTAATAGTAGTCGTAGCACACTAAATGAAATTATTGGAAAATATCAATTCACTTTTCTATTAATTTGGACTGTCTGACATGACAATCACATCCTTTATTCATCTCTGTAACAGCTATATTTGGAATTCAATACGGCGCATTAGTGGAATCAATTATAAAAAAAGGAAAGATAAAGTTCAAAAACAAAATCATTGTTATGAAGCTTTTTGATTTGAAATCTACTTTAGTTTCATAAACTTCGTCTTTTTGGTCATCATCGAATTCGGCGTCTTCGTCGGCGTTGATGTCTATGATAGATCTGTCATGGATGTCACAAATGTCACTGTCAAAAGTGTCAATTTTGATTGATTAGAATGAGATAATAGAGGTTAATTGATGTAGGTCAAGAAATATTGCTTATTTAAGAAAGAGTTGAAGAAATAAATATTAAATGTCTTTTTATGACAAACGCATTACACATAAAAAAACAAAGAAACGATATTTAATGTTTACTTCTTCAATTCTTTCTTAAATATTTCTCGACCTACATTAATTATCTTAATCTAATCAATGAAAATTGACACTTGTGACAATGACATTTGTGACATCCATGACAAATCTATCATAGACATCATTATCCACAGATAAATAAAGTAAATCATATAGAAACTAAAGAAATACTTTTTCTTTACATAAATTCGAACAACATATAAAAAAATCAAAATAATTTTTCTCTTATCGAATATATTCCATCTTTTCTCTTCACCATGTAACTTAATTCTAGTTATTATATTACGTAACTCTTCTTTTTTATATGAATATATTTCTCGGCGATGCCATCTGTCATCAATAACAACACTAACGATTTTTGCCGCAGTTGTTTTGTTCCGTTCATTCTTAACCAACCTGAAAAATATTTTGCCATCAACCCGTATAATTGATAGTCCCCCCTGTATTAGTTTACTAATACTTGTAGCAAAAGATGATAAATAATGACGTTTTGATAGAATATAGTACGATATTTCGACTGCAAGGGTTGATGTATTTCGTTGGAAAAGATCATTCATCATACTCAAACTGCAATCAAGACTCCGCCTTGATAAACGCGTGTTATCTTTTATTCTTTCCATTGTGTGTATGATGTTTGTTCTCGAGGGAATAACGTTTCTATCTAAATTCATTCAATGTAATTATCGTAAAAAAATGATAAGGGAAATTAAAACTTGAAAACGGGAATGAATTATTGACTAATTAGATATTTTCCAAATTAAATTACAAACAGAACGCATCTAAATTGTTTTAACCGAAAAATCAGCAACGTATTAGTTAATATAAGGATTGTTTTCTTCAGAATATTGCATTTATGGTGAATCCTGCCATAGTATCATGGCTGTCAGTAACCTAAATTAATCCTCTTCTTTTTTATGTTTACTTTTCTTGAGTTCACCATCTACGTTTAGATATGATAAAAGAAAACAATTATACTTTAAAAAAACTGATTACAAATCGGAGATTTTGACGAAGGAAAGATTTGTTCCTTATGTCTCAATGATAATAGGGGTTGCGGGACACTGCAGAAAAGTTGAACTTCAAGAAATGGAAGAACCTTCCAAAAAGAAGATTCCAGAAAGCAAAACACACGTAATTTGAGAATTTGTGGTTAATGCTCTGGAGATATAGCTGGTGTCGAATTTGTTGACTTCCTCAAAAAGTATAGAAATATTAGACATCCTTCTATAAAGCAAGATCAATTTTTTGTACAATATTTTAATGGAAAATGTGACATACAACCTGTGAGCATAAATACCATTGGAAAAGATTCCGCAGTATCTGGATCTACCTAATGCTAAAGGATACACAGACGCTCGTCAGGGTCTCTTCTGAATATAAAGCAACAAGGACGATGGAAATCCAACATTGTCGCTAAGATCTCATAACAAAATGCGAGGAAAGTTTCAGGGAATATTCTGGACCAAGCCCCTGGTATACATGTGGATATCACAGCTTCAAACGAAATTAACATTAGACAAGAGAATATTCACCCAAAAAAAAGGGACATACATTAAATAACCGTGTCTTTAATAATGTTATTTTCAATAATGATAAATCTTAACACGTTCAGCCCCAGTAGCGGTCCATAGGCCCGCAACTGAACTTTCCTCAGCCCAGAGCGGACCCAAGGGAAAAATGTGCTGTTATGAAGACTATCCAAAATTTGGATGGGTCATGAATCAAACTAGTCTCACCAACCCTTGAGAAAGAACTCAGGTATAAATGAGTCACACATATTTCTAAATGTTTCAACACAAAATAAACGTAACAGGTATTATTTTTGACCTCATATAATAATCTTTAAAACACGTTGTACATTTTTGTACACTCTAGATAAGCAAAAATCAAAGGATAAAGAAGCGAAGAAAATTTTGTTTTTCCATACTGCTAATTGGAGATTAATATTTAAATAAAGATTAATTTCGATAAAAAGTGCAAAAAATGTTTTTTGTTTGCGGGCCGTAGAACCGCTGGGGCGCTGGGGAAAGTTTTAGTAGTAAACTTTTCCTCGGGCCCAAAGAGTTTATCAATTTTGGATGGGGCTCAATGTGTTCAAATATTGAATTAAAATAATGAGTTAATTATCAGTTTAAATGACATAACTGTCAGTTGTCACAATTAATAAATTATTATTTGAAACATAAACAATGTTTACATAACTGACATATGAAGGTTGTGACGTATCCTAATGTCAAGGAGTGACTTAAAACGTCACATTTGACAGCGGAATTAGATGAAAAATGTTTTGATTTGTTATTTACTAGCAACTAAATTTAAATTTAGTAATAACGTGGCGAGAATATTTAAATTGGCAGTGAAAACCGCCAGCATATGTTATAATAAAAAAATAATAAAAATTTAGTGAAAAAGAAATATATATATAAGTAATATATCTTAACCATATGATATTTATCAAATTTTAATGCAAATGGTAAAAGATATTTAAGTAAACTGTGGGGTTTGTACAGTTTATGAACGTAATAATGTGAAGTAAATGACCTTCAACTACTGAATTAGACATGAGTCTTCAATGAAATCGACACCAGAGTCAAATGATAGAGTTAACTGGTTTTGCATGCGTGAAGAATTTGCGCTCGACGGATAAACCTGTTGCCATCAAATAACAATTGTTAATGCAACATTTACCCCACAAAAATAGCTTTATTCAATAACCTTTTGCCGCAATATTAAAATATTCACCTATCTAATAGAATATTAATAATCAATTATCATATATAATTGATTGTTTCTGAAGATTAACCTTGTTTTTATTGCTTTCATTCAGGTGAAATAACTTCTTTAGTAAAACGATGAACGAATTTTTTTGCTGATATTCTTCACTATTTTATCTTGTTATTTTATTTTGTTTTCTTTATTGGAAATTCCATCGTGTGAAAACTACACAAAGAGTATCTATATAAAGCTTCCTATGTCCCGTATCATGAGCAACCTCATTGAAAACGTCGAAAAAAGCTCAACTTAATGATACATGTGACACACGCATCGATATGAAAAACGAGCGCGTCTTTTCTACTAAAAATCAAACTTCTTTTCGCTACATTAATATATAACCAATTTCACCCCTACAAAATACATTCGGACAGTGGCGTGAAGCACCACCACATCTTTCACATGATCATTCTCATTACGATTTAGAATTCAGTTCATAGTAAGATCAATATAATCTCCATTTAATTTTTTATTAATTTCTTTTTTGTCTTAATGCGGTATCATTTCATCATTTTCTGCATGAATTACTAAATACAATTTGTGTCTGACGTGCAGTACATAAATTATTCTTGGGCCTCCAAGGTGACATCTATCACACGTAGAATTCAAAGAGGCAAGCTAGCTAGATAATGATTTACACTAGAATTAGATCTAGCATGATCCTGAGCTAGCGACGTCCGAAGGATTCTCAAATTTTGGAAAGCCTAAATGGGCTAAGGCGAGGGGGATAGAAGGGATTGCAAAGGGACTGCTCAGGGATATACAAATATCAAAAAATCGAAATTCGTACCTCAATTTATCTGCTATTGTTTCAATTTTAGGAAAAAATCAATTGAAATCACTATATAAGTCGTTTGAGTGATTTGAGTATCTTTTTGTCTTCATGCTCTATGACAACTAGCAAGAAGTTTAAACTCGTTCCAGCGGCTAGTAAAATCGTGGAACGTAGAAACGGATGAGAATGTTCTAAAAGTAGAATCGAATAAAAAACTCAACAAATGGACCAATGGCTTCGATCCCCATCATGAAAATGCACAGAGTTACTTTTGATTTCCAAATGATTGGTTGATGAAAATGGGCAGAATGCGACCTACGATTTTGCCAGCTTTTTTCTTAATAAAATAATTATTTCTTACATTATATTCTCTAACCAAGGAAAGTGGAAAAAATTATTAGTATTTAGTCGTAGGTCTACAAAGCTGAGATGGTTGGAGGTGAAGCTTATTCAATGAATCCATGACATTAAGCCTCTTAATTGATCTCCTTGAAATCATTTTATTCCCGGTTGCTTCCTCCAGTTCGCTATCACTAGTCTTCTTTACATGTACCTAACCCATTTCTACGTGTCTACGTGGATCTTTTTTCTTCTTTCTGTACTTTATCCAATTTTTAAGCCTCTTTTCACCCATTTTTTTCTATTCTGGTTATATACCTCCAAACGTATTCTTTCAAAAATTTTTCCCAAGACTCCTTTCTACCATGTATTGAGCCTGTTTTCCCTAAGATGCTTAACTATTCTTTGAATTCTTTCGCTACCTTTGAGATGTCTTTGGACCTAGGCTTTCTTGAGCTCCAACTGTTTTATTGCCTCTTGCCAATATCTTAGCGAATTCTTCTGCTTCATATCCTCTGCCAACTATTGAAAAAGCCGACGAAATTCAATAAAAAATGAAAGTAGGCTGACATATTCCATCTCGCTACATCGCTACGTAATTAAACTTCGACTAGACTACAAAGAATTTAGGTACGTGAAACTGGATACTAAGAAAGCTCAATATGAGGCTCCACAAGAATGAATGTCTAAAAATTTGAAGAACCAGGTGTCTATTACTGATTCCCTGCCGGAACGAAACACTTCTAAAACAAATAAATTCGAATGAAGATGGTGGTTATTGTTTGGTAGGGTTGGTAAGGTACTGTAGAGCTAAAAGGTTCGTTGGTATTAGTCCTCATATAGGAGCTGCTCCTCTGCAGGACCGGAGCAGTGGTTATTTGTTTTAGATTGCACTGCTTAAGGCTGAAATTTTGGAGAAAGAAGAAAAAAAGAAAGACGGTTCTTTACAGGTTTGAAGATGTATTTGTGAATTTTTTATATTTTTTGTTTGTATTTTCGTTGTTTTTATTTGTATTTTTTATTTAATAAGACGCACATAAATTGGGGGGCGGGTACAGCTGCGGCTGCATTATTCCCTATAGCTGGCCATTTGGCAGAGGTTCACCAGGTTACAAGAAAGCCGCAGAAAACTTGCAACACCGACGATAGGCATGTGGTTCAAATAATAGGGTCAGAATTGATTTATAGGAAAGGCGGTACCACATATATTTATTTGGTGACTATTTGGTGAGATTTTGATTTGATATCACCAAAATTTTGGTGTAAATCAAGTTTGAAAAGAGGTTTGTTTCTCATGTGTATGATATTTTTTTGAAAGTCTTAGTTCCGTTGGTTATTTCTTTTAAAAATAATTTGATGTAGAGAAGACGATGGTTAGATTAGACCTTCCCTTGGTTACGCCTATGTACCAACAGTTTCGGTCTGTTTAGAAGGGAACCCGTCGGTTAACAATACATTCAAACTGGGGTTTAAAAATAATACGGTGGTCAAAGCGTCATGGTGTCGTCTGCGCCGCATTAGGCACGAACCAACAAAGAAAAGGACAATGGCAACCCCTAATAGAGCTTTTTTGGCGACGGGGCTAACAAATGAAGGGTGGATGAAACGAAGGGCTAAAGCGACTTTAATTGTTAAATGTGTACACATTTTTAGTTAGGACACGTGACGTTGTTTGAAAACGACAAAGGTCCGATAGAGAAGCGGGAGTTTATCTCGACGTAAAGCTGGATGTTGGTTTTCTCAGGATTAGTTTTTCAATATCAAAACAAAACACGACTCACGCTCACGGATATATTTATTTTGATTGCGATGCCTTGCGTCGATTCACGCTCGACGCAACGTGATGTGTGCACGTTTTTAATAAAACTTGACAGCTCTCGATCTCTTTATCGACCATAGACAAAAACAAAAGGATGCTGCAGGTGAATCATCTCTATTTTTATTCCATATTTGGAAATTAAAAAAGTTCCATAACACCGAAAGAAACTTAATGAACAATGTTTTCCTATTCAATTTTTAAAACTAATTTTAGATCAATTGGTAAGTTCGTCCGTTCTGTTCTTTCTTAGTTACACGTAGAGTACTCTACTGTCAACTTATTTAATTACTCAACAACTAGATTATTTTAAAATTATCATTGTGTATCTGTTCTATAAAGTGTGGGGCGGACCAATTATTCACGTTTTGATTTAATTCAATGCTGGATATTTCCATTAGCCTCTGCTTCCTGTTCTTGGAGTAGTGCCTATCCGATTCCGAGGTTATTAACTAGCATGACTATTCTAACTTGTTGGTTGGTGCCCGCAATAATTCTGTGGTAGTTGAGGCTAACCATGGCCTGAAGATTTGGATTAAACTGGTTTATCTCCATCCCATCCTTTTCATTTCTTATTATACGATTTAAATATTAGATTATATTATTTAGAAAGGCATCCATACTCTAAATCTGACCCCAAGCAGCTACGAGGGTTGTAGTTGTACCAAAAGTAAGGATCTCATTCAGCTACAGCTCTGATGGAAGGTGCAGGGGTAAATACGATAACACTGGGTGCGTAGTGGTTCTCGATCCAACCCGTCCACGATTCGCTATGTCACTCAGTGTTTGCTCGGCAACCGCCAGTGATGGATTTGGTGACTATCGCTTCTGCCAAATGCGTTGAGTTGACGACTGCATGTCCGTTCAGAACTACCACAAATGCAGGACTTTCGCACATGGTCGAACGGAAGTCCAAGATGCATAATGGAATGGAAGATCGCCTGTTTTGGATGCGATTGTCCAGAAGATCAACAGGAAGCTGCTCCAAGAGGTCATTGTCCGTGAACTTGTTGAAGATATTTCTGAAGCTTTCCATGACACAATTGAAATAAGTTTAAGAGGAACGTGAGGTTATCGTAAGGCAAGTGCTCGTTGTGTCCTTTCGATATGAGGGGGTAGGACTCTATAATTACAGGAGATGACACTTGGATGTTTCATTACATGCTTGGAACAAAACAACAGTGCCAGTGGCGTCGTTCCAAAAGAATTTAAGGAAATCTAGTCGATAAGGTTATGGCGACTGTATGTTGGGATAGGAACTTTTAATATGAGGTAGAGATGGCGCTGGTCGTGGACCCCAGGCTGTCTCTGAAATGAAACAATATAGAGCGATTGTTTAATATTTTTATTAACAAATTATTATTTCTAAAATGACAACGAATTATCGATGAGAGTGCGAAGTGTTTAAACAGAAGCAACCTTTAACCCAACACCAAATTTTGTTACTAAAACTGGATCTATTTTCTGCAGAATATAAAATCGTTATTTCGCGTTCGGGAATTTCTATTTCGGAAGAAGGGAAGTATTCATTTTCCAAAAGTTCCAATTCATAGCTGAAAGCGGAAGATCGCCAGAGATTGTTCTTGTAAAGTGTGACAACGTCAGTATGCATTGTTGATGCCGCTGTGCCTTCCAGAGGTAATATAGATTCCTACAATTAAAAACAACTATAAATTAAGCAATAAATAGACAAGAAAATCAATTGTTAACTTCAATTTATTCGAATTGCATCAATAAAATTGATTTTAAACAACCAAATAGTGGCCAGAATCACGTTGTTAGTGCTAAGCTATTAAGAGCAATCTTCTGAAGATAATACTATTACCTTCTGTGACATTACTACCTCTTATAGGTTTACAAATTGACTTATTAATTTATGGTGTACCTCAGACTGTTAACTCGTCAGTTAGCAGTGATATTACAGATTAGTTTGCATTATTATTTACATTATTTTGAAATCTGAAATCAAAGAAAATGTACCGCGATTCTGTCACCTATTATGAGATAAAAATTCGATAAAATCTTATTTCTTCACAATGTTTTTTTTTTTTAGTAAATCATTGTAAAGAAAAAGAAATTCGTTTTTTAATTGTTAATATTATTAACTTCGTCAAACCTTCCCTCACAAAAATGAGGGCGATCGGTGTTGGTAACCTCCATGTTATTATTTCGTCTCACGTCAATTTCTTCAGTTTTTGGACACAAATATATGCTACTATTTTCTTCTGAAATTGTCCTGATCAATTGTTCATCCATTTTTTATTAGCGTACCCATATTTTCTTTTTACCACATCGGGCACCATGTGGAATGAAATGGAAATGTACACAAATAATTTTTCTAATGCATATTTTTTGTTGTGATTGTTAATATGATAATGACATGTTATGTCAAATTGTGACAGGTTGAATTGAAGTCTTAGAGTCAAGAAGGTAGTATAAAGAAAATATTTTGTCTATGTTCGAGTTGGTATTCGTTGCGAATATTTTTGTTAAGCCAACGTTAAAGATTTTTAATCATCAACGAGAATAATGAACATTTTCTATCCTAAATTAGTATAAATTCTTACAAAATAGACATTCCTTAGATTTTATTACTAAAATAACGTGATTTACCCAAGCTCCGTCTGATACCAAGCTCTAACCATTCAAGAA
The DNA here is from genome assembly GCF_026250575.1 of Diorhabda carinulata. Lineage (NCBI taxonomy): Eukaryota > Metazoa > Arthropoda > Insecta > Coleoptera > Chrysomelidae > Diorhabda > Diorhabda carinulata. The sequence goes on along the minus strand of NC_079461.1, from coordinate 33,704,635 downwards.
GTTCATCTTTAGTAGAAGTATAAAACGTAGTTGAAAACAAAGTGTGGCAACTAAAAAGAAAATGGAAAATCGACCGTTATAGACTAAATAAGAAGAAAAATGTGATAAAAAGACAACTAATAGAGAAGATATTAAAAGAATGATAACAAAAGAGGGGTTGTAAACGTTTTTTGTATATTGAGAACAATATTAACCACCCTTGAAGGCAAAGTAAAGCAACTAGCAAATAAAAAGTGGAAGATATACCGTTTAGGATAAAGTAAGATAGAAATGTGAGGAAATGGTCATTAATAAAGATGATATCGAAGAGATCGCAGCATTAATGTCACAATATATTTGTATTTGGCTGGAATCTGGAACCAAACAGCAACCATATTTCAAAATGGTTATTAAAGATATGTACTCACTAAAACAGGCGCGGTTATATAGAAAATAAGTATATTCGTACTCTTCTGAAAGTTTTTCCCCACACTTATGATCTTTTCCATCTTAAGTTTCCTTTACTTTCCACTTCTCTTAATCATGTTCTTCCGGGTCTCTCCCCGGTCTTCTTTTTATATGTTCTAGCTACTATCTGCCATTTTTTGTCAACCGAACCTTTTTAGTTGTATTTCTTCTATTGGTTTTAAATTCAAATGTTATCTATCTGTCACAGTTTTAATATCATCTCTTTTCCTTTTCCCATACCAATTCCAAACATCTATATGTTCTTGTTTTATTATCATAATCTATTTTTTCTTCGAAATCAAAATATGCGCACTTTTCCAAAGAAACAAGACCATTTCTGCCTGTCGAGTAGGTATTGCAAATACTGCTCTAGGTAGAATTATATTAGACAGCCTCGGCAGTGCATCTGTTTTGATAGTATCGGTAAAACAAAGTCATATCAGTGACAGATCGTTGACGTAAAGGAGAAAGAACATATAATGGAAAATGCATTACTGGAGAGCATCAGCGTTGATCCCAAACATCTCGGAGGTGACCTGGATGAATCCGTTTTTGAGAAAGGTAGTCGATGAGCGAGGACGTACGATCTAAACTTATTTAGAAGATTGACATACAACGTCTTATCAAAAGCCTCCGATTTATCCAGTGCGATTGCTCTGGATTTCCCATATTTCTCTATAGCTCCAGTCCATACGTTGGTGATATATACTAGGAGATCCTTGGTTGATCTATGGTCGCTGATGATGTTAGCAAACTCAAGATATTCCATATTTCACCATTGTAGCTACTATTCGTTTAATTAGTGTACTTTTTGTACAAGTCCAAGATGCTTGATGCTTTAAAGCAGTCGTAATGTGTCACAGAAAGAAGAATAATGTGTTTTAGAGCTTTTAGACTTCACTCACTTCCTCTGCGGATGTTTATAAGTAATTTCAAGGGCAGCGCGTGCCCATACAAGCGAGAGGAGAAAGACAGTATCGCGCCATCTCTTAGCAGCAAGCGGAAATATCCTATTATTTTTGTCGAGAACGATAGAATTTTCCGCACGCTTCGAGTCTAGATTAGAAACTTCCTTAACCATATGAAATAAGTGCGTCGGCGTGACGTGAGTCAGTTGAGTCGAGTAATCGAAGCGATACGGTTGTTTTTTTTTATTTTCAAACTGGCCGACCTACGAGTTCATAATTTAATATATGGCCCTCTGCAAAATTGAGTTTGAGACTTCTGCTTTAAAGCCTACGCATTGTGTCTTGATTATCAAGAAGGTCGAACATTGTTGTTGCACGAAGCTGCTCTTCGTGACTTTTAGTGATATTTTTCGATTTTTTTTTAATGGAATTATAGTTGTGAGCTGCTGATAAAGTTTTTAATATCATTTCAGTTTATTTCTTTTTTATTTGTTTCTGTCACTTGTCATTATTTAGACACGTGAGAAGCAGCGCGTTATTTGAATGTGTCAGCTATTTTCAATTTATTAATTTGAGTGATGTTGTTGAATCGAATGCTTCCCATAAGAAACTAGACAAAAACATTTTTAAAGTGTAAAGAGACAAACTGAATTTCATTTTCTGCAAAACCTGTCTTGATTTATTTCAAAGCATGATCGTATTGGGTCGTGACCATAAGTATATATTGTGTGTAAATTCCCCTTATCCTTCGAATCAGTTAACAGAAAAAAATATCTAGTTTTTTACCGCCTTTTTTGTGTTATAATATGTCCGTAACTTTATTTCTTCTATATCTTGCTATTGACTTATATGGTATAACTGGCAATGTTCGTTCTGATGACATTGACGATAGATCAGTTTTTATCTCTACAAATTACAATACTTTAATTTCCGTTTTTCAACTTTTTTTTTCTACAGACGCAATTATCTTTGAAGCAATTAAAGTAACTCTCAGATTGTTCATGGGAACATGTCATTAGAATCTTTCAACTGGTTTTTAATGACAATTATCAATCATATGATGTTACCTATTTCAAATCATCATACATTTCTTGTAGATCATGTTTTGAATTTAAAATAATTGAACGCGACGTTTCGGACACTGTGTTCTAAATCAGGTTCGAAAGCGGCAACAAGTCTTGAACTAAGAGTCCAAGTAACCACGAATGATTGGCGAAATAGTGTGTAGAGCCGGTGAATCATATTTTATAATAAAAAAAATAAAGTGGCGCCTTCCACTGAAGTGTATGAGTTTATTCTAAACATGCATAGTGTGCCCCTACAGTAGATTTAGAAAAGTCATTCTGATTATCGTTGAACTATTCCGTCTAATCTATTTTGCATGTTTTTGTGGTTTTTTTGAAATTGGTGGCCAAAATGGTTGAATCCACATGTATATATAACGAGAAATACAAATCTACTATATTCTAAAAATAGCTATCTGATCCGTCAAGTTATTTTTTTGCCCCCATTATTTTAGTTTTTACCTAACTACCCTCCTAAAATCCGGCTTAATGCTAGCCCTTCATAAAAACGTCCTACATCCTTCTCTATCTTCGAAATCCAGTGTGACAGCCTAAAAAAGAAAATTTTTGGAAATTAAAAAAAAACTAGTGAATCAATCGTTTTAAAATTATGAGAATATATTTATACATGCTTTGAGAATACACAGTAAAATTTTTGAAATAAAATATTAAATATTTTTAAAATGACACGCGATATCTGGCGGCGCCAAAAAAGGTCCTTCACTGCTGGAGTGATTGCAGCCTTCTCCGTTGATAAAACCAAAAAATATCTCGTTAATATAAAACATATTGTCTGTACGATGACCTTTGGGCGAACAAAAAAATCAAAAATTGACAAAATGGCGGATTGTTGAAAACAAAATTAAATTTTACCGAAAATTTTGGTCGTTTTAGCTCTGCCAAAATTCGATTTTTGATCAGAAAATTTGATAGCAATCATTTGTCTCCGAGTAATCACTCCAGAAAATTCGAAAAATGTCGAGAAAAACGCTTTTAAAGTAGCCGTAGCCAATGCAACTATCTAACTGCCGAGCGGCTACTATTTTAAATCGCTGTAACTCAAAAACTATTCAAGATATCGATTTAAAATTTTAGTATGTTATTAATGAAGGTATTATCTATCGATTTTCTTAGAAAATTTTACATTAGGTGTGCCCCTTAACACGTTGAGCCCCAACCAAAATTCATAAACTTTTCCTTGGACCCAAAAAAATTGTTTTCTATTTTTACACTCCATATGCGGTGTAGATCCAAGAAAAAATAGAAAAAAAATTTATTTGAAATAAAAAGTGGGAAAAAACTTTCAAACAGTAAGAATTGACGGATGAATAGTGATTGTAATGCCTCGAACCGTGATCGACTGTAACAAAAACAAATCTTCTATACATCTATCTGACCAAATGGGAAGTTACAATACTTTTTTGAGAAGAACGTTGATTTGGTATAGGAAAATTGCTACTGAGCTGTTATTTGTGACTTCATAAAATGATAACGGAAAAGAAAATAAAGCAATTACTGATTTTTTAAGTGTAGCAAAGAAATTGCTGAAGAAAGAAACTAAGGATGTTGGTGATCCAGAGACGCCAAAACCAAAAAAACCATTATCTAGTGAAGAAAGAAGGTCCAAGTCAAAAAGTGAGAAGAGATGTTGTAGGGTACAATGAAAAAAATTGTAATACTTTTTTCGTCATGTTTTTATACCCTCAAAAAAACAGAATGAACAATAATAGGTACAGGTACAGGTATTGAATTATGTCGAAGAAAACAAAAAAAATATAAAGACCAAAACAAAATCAGATGAATTTTTCAAAGACCAAGACGGTCCAACCAAACTGTAAAATACTTTTAACGGTCCCATGAATAAAATATGTCGTGCGGTCCATAGGATCGTTCTGAGTTGTGGAGAAAGCTTAGTTGTAGACCTATAGACCGCACCAGGTCTGAAGGTGACATCTGCTGCAGTTAGTTAATCAGAACTCTCTAGGAGAAAGACCCAGTATCAATCTTTCCATTTTTTGTGTGATACCAATTGATCCATAACGTTTTTCGTCAGACATTTGGTCAAAATTAAGCGAATTATGGAAAAAATGTGGTTTCTTAATGGCGCTTAAATAAATAAAAGATTATGCTTAGTATAAGTTTAGCGTTCCAGAAATCTTAATGAACGTTTTCAGTAAATTTGTAAACATGGAAAAAATTGGTCGTCGTTTTATTTGAAAGGCCAACCATGGAAATAATAGATTGAAAAAGGAGAATCGGCTTCAAAGAAGACAAAGATCTGCAGGCAAGGTCATGAAGTCGGTTTTTTGGGATGCGCGTGGGATAATTTTCATTGACTATCTTGGAAAAGGAAAAACTATCAACCGCGAGCATTATACGAACTTATTACAACGTTTGAGCGAAGAAATCAAGCAAAAACGGCCGCATTCGGCTAAGAAGAAAGTGTTGTTTCATCAAAACAATGCATCAGCACACACATCCGTTATTGCAATGGACAAAATTGATGAATTGAAGTTTGAATTGCTTCTTCATACATTCTATTCGCCAGAATTAATCCCCTCGGTTGATTTTTTGTTCCCAGACTTGAAATTATGGCTTGGTAGTCAAAAATGAAGAGGTGATGTCGGCATTTAATGGCTGGGAAAATTGTGTGGAACTAAAAGGATATTACGTTGAAAAAAAATATATTTTTTCCAAAATTACCTTCCTTCATTGGGCATTGTATTATGCCGGTGCTCTATCGCAATAGGTACGAACTCATCACCATTCCGATTAAGACTTAGACGCTCTTTAAAGCCTCAATCTCCAGAACTCTCGAGAAGCAAGAACTTCACTACTTCACCTTCTTCTTCCTCGTGGAGCCGCGCGTTTTCGTTCTCAAGTTGTTCGAGAACGTCTTCGCGAGCCTCGATGTTATTTTCTTTTCTTAGGAATTGGAGAAGTTCCTTGTATCTATCATATTTTCGTCTATATTTGATAGAGTCAATTTTACGATCAGGATAGATACTCTGGAGATGTTTAGTGATGAATCGACCAGTACAGGCAAGCTCATGTCTGGCCATTTCTATATAATCTTCGTCTCCGAATTCAACGGGGTCATTAGGTTTTTCGTAGAGATTCTCAAGCAGATGTTATCGCATTCCAGCGTAAGATTTGTATATTAAATCATCTTATAAATCTAACTATGTATTTTGTAAAACTGCAAGTAGATATTTGTCAATATAACACACAATGAGTTTAAATTCGTGTTGAAACTGATTTATCCTTACAGTAAACGAATTATTAGGTATATAAAATGTGTTTTGGTGAAGCAAGCTCCTCCGCAAACAAAATAATTTTAGCAACGACTTAAATCCGCTTTTCTTTGCATTGTATCATGTTTTTGAAGATCTTGATCTGCTATTTTATGGGAAAACAATTTGTCATATGATTACTTCGTTAACGACATCAGTACATAATCACAACTGTTTACTTATTCGCCTAATATGTTTCTATTTCTTACTTCACATAATCAGAGATTGCAGGATCAAAGTGAAGACTTTGTTCAACGGCAGATGCCAGTTTACAGAATGACAAATGGAACAGAAACTTCTTGCGAGGCATTTGTAGGAAAGAATTCACTAGAGAGTACAATGAATTTTTCATATTTTAAATCAAAAGATCTGCAGTAACTACAATTTTTGGATTTGTTTTTATTGAACGACCGATGGTTGAAAAATGTTGATATACAAAAAAGATATGTTGAATAAACCGAAATTATGGTAACTGAAGCATTAAAACAACGTATCATTCATCAGAATATATTCCGAAATCTTTTCAAAACTTACATAAAGAACAACAATAGGACCTAATTCTCGTCAAAAGCATTTTGTGGTTTTTTTACAGACCTCACCCCATCCCGAACATATCACACTAGCCGTATATCGAATCACCCGCCGCTTCCAAAAATTTCTATGCATATAAAGAGCGTATTGAAGTTTTTCTTATGTACAATTTATCTTAAATATGACAGCGAAGATGTAGGCACAACAACCATTGACGATAAAAGTCTGGACCGAGCATTTTTACATTCAATATACGGGATGGTTTAACTAGGAACTATTGGCGTAAATTAGTGTGGGCAAAATGGGTCCCCGCGATTAAGACAAAGAAGAGAATTTAAACAAGGGATAGATATGAACCATGATATAAAAAATTTTATTCAGAAATTTCTCATAGCATAATGATTTGGACGTGATGCAGTTCGGTTTTGGAAATACCCTTGGTCAAAACGAAACAATGTTTACTCTAAAAATTTGCTGACCAACGCAAGGATGTATTCGTATGTTTTATTCGATTATGAAAAGGTCTTCGACAGAGTTCAACACGCAAATGTTATTCGTGTGATGATTTCCTGGGTCTCCAAGATCTCTTAAATTTTGTTAATGTGATGGTACAGGAAATGTAACTGAGTATAAATGTTGCTGGGGTAAAGTTCATGGTATCATGTATGCTAGTCATACCTCAACGCATTACTACAGAGAGGGTCTCCAATTTCGAGTACCTAGAATGCTACATCACCGAGCAACTGGACCCAGATAAGAAAATTAGATGCAAAAATTGAATGGGCTCATGCAACTTTTCAATTCACTGTTTTGTAAAGTTAGTCTGGAATTAAAACTGAGACAAATAATGAATATATGTTATATTTGGTCTGTGCTATGCTGAATACTGGAGGCTGCCACAATCAACCGTATATAAGCATTTAAAATGTGGTTACAGACACGAAGTCTCAAAATACCATGAGTGGTAAATGTAGTTCGTGAATTTTTGACAACAGTCATACTTGAATCATGTCCTACATTCTATTCTTATACTAGAGGTTAAAATAGTGAGTTATAATGGCATGGCATGGGAAAAAATCTCCTGGTTGAGGTTGCCCACGTCAAGGGATAATTTGAGTTGTTTATTATTGCAGGCCACTGAACTCAACGCAAACTGTGAATATGGAATGATTTATAAGGAATTATAAGTAGCAAAAAAATATTTGAATCAAGTTTTGATCAATCATTATTCCCAAGCTTGGTTAATGATTTGAGTAAATAAAAATAAAAGCTTCTTTAATTCAGACTAACAACCAGCAATTACATCAGCAGGCAAAAATGAAACCGATCAATTTTCATAAAGAAAAATCCTCATTTTCCATTCCTGAACTTTCACTGGAATATTTCGCATCAAATGTCACATTTCCAGTACTTGTTGAAGCCCCTTTTTCATTGGAGTACGGCTTGAACTTCGCCTCTAAGTCAGTTTTAGTAAAACATTTTGTGATTCCAGGAACTTTACTTTATTAGATGCGTTCGAACCCACTAGTTCTATTCCATCCACAATTTCAGGTATGTTCGAAATTAAAGTTTCATTCTGCACATATTTTTCGTCAATATGTGTAGTCAAAACAAACCGTAGATTCTTCAAACATAACTTGAACGTGTATAGTATAGTATAGTGTTATTTGAGGTTTAGGATGCATCTCAAACTATAGCTAAATCAAGGTCTAAACTATGTTTTCTGAACTACAAAAACGAAACAATTCCGGAACTAGTCACCAAAAATAGAGCTACGATTTCTTATTAACATACTAGAGTACTGGCAAGTGATATTTGTTTTGATTTCGGATGAACCAGGATCTAGCTATCTGTAAAGCATTACTGGTATAATGACTCTACAAAAACATTTTCAGGTGTGGACTTCCCGTGTTAAACAATTGCATTCCTTTCCAAAACAGAGATGCTTCATCTGCATTGCATCCTTGTCCAGTTTTGTATTCCTCATCAGATATTACGTTTGCAAACTGCTCGAAATTTTCGTCTGCCTGCTTTTCCAACGATTTGTTTCAAAAAAAGCGACTAAGATAGTTTGTATCAAAGGAAAACTCATACAGTATTCACGGCTGGTAGTCTGAACAGTGATGACTTGCCATATGGTGGAAGCGATGAAAGCCCTCTCAATTTCTAATCAGATATGTCAGATCTACTCCCCATAGACAGCCGTTTTGCTCCTTCAACAAGTCACCAGATCTTTCCAGAACCACCGCAACCAGCAATGCTGCCGACTCTGATGGAGAAACCCTTGATTGAAGGGGACTATGTAGCTGTAGTTCACGGTCGACGGAAATAATCGGGGAAAGTTGTACAAGAGGGGGATGGAGAGTTTGAAGTAACATGCATGAAAAAATCTGGGAAGTGATGGACGTGGCCACAAGAAGAGGATAATCTGTGGTTTAATCCTAGTCGCATCTGATGCAGGATTCGAATCCCAAGGATCATACCTGGAGAGAAAGCACTGTTTTCAGTTGACTCAAAGACTGCTGTGAGTGCACATTTATTTTAAAAAGTGGGGTTACTTTATTACAAACCACCGAAACAGTCGTTTTAGATGGAGAAATCACGTTGCTACAAAGTAATCCCGGATGGTGGGGTAACATTAATACAAGAAACAAATGACCCCTCTCCCTCCCTATTCAATATATCGAAGAATTCCAAACAGCAAGCTGAGATGTTAAGCTATTGTTTGGTCCAAGAATTGTCGAAATATCTTGAAAAATGAGGGTGCTACAATACAAAATATGCGAACCCTATATCAAAGTAACCCCGGTAACTATTTATTGAATTTATTGAAATTATCATTTATTTTGTATGATCAATGATTGTGTTTGTCTTCTCTAGACAATTCGCGTCAATGGCAGTAACAACAATCCAAGAAGCAGATACCGAGCAAACGGGACACTAGTAGGTATACTCTGAATAGTGCCCTGTAATCCCCGATATTTGCGTATGAATACTGCCTCGTATTGTGGTTATATACGCTGGGGGTTATTGTTGTCCTGGCCTTCAGTTTGACAACGTCATTTTCTACTTGACTGATCTGTGATCTTATCGCATTTGCGTGGAGGTGACGACCGTATTCTGAATACGTCCCCTCTCGACGACGACAACTACCAAATCAGAAATTTCCACGTGGTTGAAGGAGACGCACTTCATTTACCTCATGATTGAAATGTCATTTGGTATATACGACAATCGTGTCGGATGTCGGACAATTCACAATCTTAATTTTGGTAAATTAACAGAGAAGTTTGATATTTAAAAAAAATTATATTAGAGTAGATGTAAAAACGATTTGTCTATGAGCAGAAATGTTATCAGAATCAATTTCTTTCCTCTTCAAACTTCAAACTAGAAATTTGATATGTCAATTGTAATTGACGACATCAAATGGAATAATTTAAAAAAAAATGGTCGAAATATGGAAACTTAACCTTACCCTTCATTTAACTTCAATTGCGGAAAGTTGTTCCACAGGTGTGTAAACTAACTACGAGACTAGTGCTGCTACAGAAAAAGTACGCTTGCGCCAAATGTTATCGATGTGTCTTCTTTGTGGACAAACCAGTGTAGCCGTTTCATTTGTCTTTTTGTTTTATCGCAAAAATGACAACTTTAACTCATTTGGCTGTTTGGCATTGAATGTATGTCGCGTCCACGTGTTTTTGAGTTGGTTGAGAAAAGGTTTTGAAGATGATTTATGTTCGGATCGCCATTCCACATGGAAATGTTCACATGGGATGAATGTTTGCAAAACTCGCGCTTAGAATCCTCACATTTCAACAACAAGATACTCGCAAAAATATTTGTGGTGGCACTTTGGATGAGATTGAACCTTAGATCTATCAACCGACTTTTTCTTCCCGTATGTCAAATCTGCATTAAAAGGAACAAGATTAGAATAGGCTTTTTAATGGTTTGCAACAGTTTTTTGTTAATAATAGACACAAAAAAAGAGAATTCGCTTGTGTGAAGATGATTTCGTGGGATTATCGCTGAATGCGAGTTGATTCAAACTATTGTTAACTCAAGTTATAGTTTGAACTATTTTAGCTGATATTTAATATTGATTTATTAATAAATTCGAGCCTCACTATTTCTAAATTCGATCTACTAGAATATTATTTAATTTTGTTTTAATTATAAAAACGTAAATTAAGCATGACACATCAGACCATTAGTTGGCTGAAATTACCACCTCTAATCTAGCTAATAACCAATATTTAGCACCATAAAGACCACTTATCCCGTACAAGTCGGCGTAAAGTTGTCATATGGCAAACTGTTAGTTATTAACATTTAATGGAGAGTAAAGAAGTTGATAAGGGGCGGAATAAGCCCAAAGACACATGCTAACATTCATTATTCTCATAAGTAGATAACTTCTTTTCCAATAGGGACTTGACAATTTTGATTTTAGTTTGTGAACGCACCTTTTTACTTAACATCGAACTGTTACTGTCAGTTTATTTATTAGACATAACCTTTTCATCATGGTGAAGTTCACGAACGCATCTTAAAAATTTATTACAGAAATTCGGAGTCGGTGGCCGTTACTTTAAGAGCGTTAACTCCGATTTTCGGTCGTAATTCTCGATCTAGTACACAAGCAGGAACAAGTTTAATGAAAAAGTTTGAGTCTACATAATCGTTGTGTGATATTGCCGTGCCAGTGAGACTACGGGTTGATCGAAGTCAATTCCACGGCGTTCTCAAGAGTTGACCATCGCCAAGACCACTTTATGGCGAATTTTGCGGAAGGATATTACTTCACACCCATACAAAATCAGGCTCACTCAAGAATTGAAGCCGATTGACCATTCGATTCCTCCGATTGGGCTCCAAGATGATCAATTTCATCGCAAAATCATCTTCAGTGACGAAGCTCATATCTGGCTCAATGGGTTTGTCAATAAACAAAATATGCGGTATGGGGCGGGTGAAAAACCACTTCATCCACAAAAGATAACTGTTTGGAGCGGTTTGCATACCACACAGCATTCGTTAAAATCGATTTATTGAAGAAAAAGTTTGATGGTCAAGAAACGGACCAGTCGATTGGCAGCCTCGTTCGTGCAATTTAACGCTTCTAGATCTTTTTATTTGGGGCTATATCAAGTCATTGGTCTATGCTAATAAGCCGACGGAGTTGGAGGAGAAGCTCAAAGCCAATAATAAACGCGAAATAGCAGCCGTTTCGGCCGAAATGTGTGGCCGAGTCATGGAAAATTGGGTCCAACGAATCAACCGCTGTAAACGTGCCCCCGGTGGCCATATGAGCGAAGTCGAGTTCCATTCATAAATGTTTTGAATTTACTTCAACCCGATAATAAAGTTTTTGAAATATCTCGAATGGTTTTCATTTTATTTTGAATAAAAGTCCTTATCGGAAAACCCCTTCTTACATCTTTTCAATTGTGTATACTTTTTTAATTTGTTTTAACATTCAGGAGAGATAACTGAAGCTTTTCCGGATGCCGGAAAAGCCTTTGGTGAGATGCTTTTCCTTACCTATTCCATCGGGTCATATATAGTGAAGATTGCGTTTCATACCTGGAATTTCTGGAATAGTTTGAGATATTTTCTGTGCTACGCACTAAAACTCTTTCCACTTATATTTCTGTGGATCTGAATTCCATCCGTCAGGCATTACTTCGCAAAAGAAGTGTTAGCTAATTTGCTCTTTTTTCTTCTACTTTCTCACGTTCCCCAATGGATGGAGGATCAGGATTACAAGCTAGATCCTTCTTGTTCTTTCACTTCGTCGTCGTCAACTGGGCAGGACTCCTAGGTTCCTCTGCATCACTGTAGGGAGGTTGGTGTCCTTACTGTGTGTAGGTTGTGACACGCTCCTACATTTGTTTTACTTAAAAATTGAGCCTCCAATGAGAAGTTATTCATGGGAACAATATTAAGGGAGTTAAGAAGCCATGTTTCTTTTTCGGTATAATTTATGATTTTCTTTTGTTCTCATCGAGGGTATTATGAAATAATGCAAGTAAGGAAAGTTTTTTTTGTGTTTTTTATATCATAGTGCGAGTTGTCTTTTCAAAAGTGTCCAAATAAATTGCACTAGGTACGAGGGAAGGAATATATTCCAGCTCATAATTTTAAATAACTTTTCTTAACAACAAATTTCGATGTTATGAAAAATTACATTCTCAATATACCTTGCGGAACATTTTATGCAGAATAAACTTTTTTCTTTATCACCAACACTGTATATTATGAAAAGAAAAGTGAATAAAAACAATGGATACTATTCACAAGATTCTTTGTATAACAAAAGATTGTAAATTCTTCTTTACAAAGTTGTGTGTTGATTGTTTGCTTTGTTATTTTTATTTTAAGTAATTTTTGAGATACGGTTCTGTCCAATGAAAAAAATACGCAGTCTGTGCATCGTCTCAGTGGCGGACATTTGGGCGAATTTGTGGCAGTTGTGGGGGAGTGGTAACAGTATGATGGATGAGCGGTAGTTAGGGGTGACCCGAGTTAGAAACTCGACGTCACCCTATTTATATTTGGGGTCGCTTAAATGCTTCCCCTGGAGGACACTTTGCATTGTGAATGCCTTGTCATCGATACAATTGCATCAAAAGGAGTCAATTCGGTACGTTAGCTATTGTAAATATAATTTGTACGACGACTGTTGCTAATTAGTTTATTGAGCGTCCTGCTGAGGATGCTCGATGAGCGTACATTGCAAATTTGTTAGTTATAATGTTATCAATGACTTGAGTAACAAATAAGAGAAGGGATCTTGTACCAATGAATGATTTATAATATAAATTCGGAAAAAAATTTCCCTCAAATGTTAAGATTTATTTTTTTAACACTAAAAGGTAAAAAATTATTATAATGTGTTTTTACTTAATCAATTTTCTGCAATAGTTTTACAACATTCAGAATTATCTGAGAAGGAATACTGAATAATATGTTTACACTACCACTACACCAACACTCACAACTACACTGTCTAAGGCGCGTTTCGAAATCCAATTTATCGTCTTCAGAAACCTTTTTCAGGACGATCAGCAAGATATTATTGCTAGTGAGCTACGAATCAATAATGAATCGTGTAAATAGATGATAAAGAATTGAAATTATATCTTTAGAAACTTCTCGTTGTCAACAACTCAAGGCAAAAATTTTCCTTACAAAAAACATACGTCATTAGATTCCAATAACGATCTGGTAATCTCTTGGATCTGTTCAAATAATTATACCTTATTTTTTTACAGAAAATAAGGCCACAATTACCGTTTATTTATCTTAATACATTGGTTTGGTTCCATCAGAATGTAACAGCTTTCTGGATAGTTTCTTGGCCTCCCAGATCTCCCGACTTATGAGTGTGTGACTTTTTTCTGCGGGGACATCTAAAGAGCAGCGTCAAACACTCCAAAATTTTATGTAGTCTTCGAAGATAGGGGAGCGGGGGGCTAGTTGTAACAATTTGTCGCTTCTTAGCTATGAAAGCTTACTTGTTTCGGATTTATGAAATCTAGAAGTACTATTCCAATTAACAACTATTCAACTATCGATCCCAAATAAACTTTTGATCAAACCTGTAACGATTTTTGGTAGAAACGGCTTTGAAAAAAAGCTGACGAGTGCTGCAACTTACCCCGTGATTGGGGCAAATTGTAACATTAGGAATTGAAACTCAGTTTTATATTTTATAAAGATTTATTTGGCATATTTAGCATAAGAAACTTTGAAACGCTAAAACAGGCTTAGACACTTTAAGTCAAATTTTTAATCTAAAAGAAAATATTCAAAAATAAACAAATATGTAACATAAAGTTCTTTATTTACTGAAACTATTGAGGCATTTTAGGCTTACATCCATTTATAATCTTAACTGCTTCATTAATCAAACTTTCGGGTTCAAATTCCGAATCAGAATTTAAAACATTCTTTTTTACTTTTTCTATTCCTTGTCTTTTAGCTATTTTTATCTTACTGTTTCCTCTCGTTATTTTTCATCGATCTTGTGTTTACTTTGTCTTATTCAACTTTTTTTCGTGTTCATTTAGTAACTCGATCTTCTCTGGCTTGTCTGTCTTATTTTAGATGGAGAAAAATCATTTTGCTTTTGAATACCAGAAGGTCCAGGAGTCGGCTCAAAGTTTCTGGATTACAATTTTCTATGGAATTTATGATTTCACTGACACTTATATCTAAGGAACAATTATCAAATCTATACTAGAAAGATCTGTTATTAAGCTGGAGGCAGTGATGTTCATATCTGTTTCAGATTCTTTGCTAGCAGGATTTGGTTGATCCGTAACGTAAGATGGAGCAATATATGAATCTTTAAAAATATCTGCATTTAGAGACCATATGTCCGTAGCTTCAAAACCATTCATAATATTAGAATTAGAAAGAATCCCTATCGATCCCAGGAATGTCGTATATGGTCATCGTTTTCCCTGGGTTGTTACGCATCCCCGCTGTCTGTGTTCGGCTTAAGTAATTCTTGAATTAAAAATTAATATTTACGTATAAAATTATCCAAAAGGTTCTGTGACTAATGCTTTCGCTTTTCTTTTTGCATACAAGAATCTCCGGAAGTTCCGCAAACTACACCACTTTTGACAGCTGAAACTCACAAATTATTCCATGGGACTGTGCACTTTTTGAATAATATTTTCGTAGCTTTTTCTCGGTTTCTTTAATTATTCTTGTCAACCTCTGATAAAGGTAGTAACGGACTTGTCGATCTCCACAAATCCGATTCCGTGGTCTCTCTCCAGTCGTGAGTTTGGTTTTTTGTGAAATGTACAATATGGATATTGAAGAAAATGTAATAGTTTCTTGCTAGCTGGCAGAAGAAGAAGATAAAGAGCATAAGATTGCCAGAAAGCCCTCGATTTGGGTTCATTAAATCAATCAGAAGAGACAGGAGTATGGAGAATACCGCACATTATTCCCTGATCTGATTGATGATGACTCCAGATTTTTTCATTACTTCCGCATGACTAGTGTGAAGTTTTATGAACTGTTTGACATTTTGGAACCACATTTATAGAGGCTGACGTTCTATTGCTTATCAACAGATACTAGCATTCCTGATTCTATTGAGACTCCGTACGGATGATTCGGAAAATCCGATCCGTCCGATGACAACGAGTGCGTGACAACATTAAGTCCCGCTTCCGGTAAACCGCCGGATCTTTGAATACTGTTTTCATCCCCAGGATAATTTTGTGTCCTGAAATAGGGACGCCAATGGTGTATTCGAACAATTATAATCAACTTTTGGTTCTAATGACATTTTTTCCGTCAAATTGACATCGATATATAAAATAATCGGATTTGAAATACTATTCAAGAAACTGCTAGCTCTTTCTCGGTTTATTCCAATCGGGACAGAATGACCTTTGGGAAAGACCCAGATTTCATAATTCAATTGCTAAGCGAATATGCACTATTGTCTTGTACAAACAATAAAAATGAAAACGAACAAAAAGTTTCAAACAAAGATGGCAATAACGAATACAACAAACACCACGAATCACGAGAAGGTAAGCAGCATCGGCTTTACTCTTCATCCCGGGGTATCCATTACTCATTATTCTAATTAAAAATGTGGGCAGTACTGGACTTGACGTGAATTGATTTCCTTTTTAAACTTTCATTTATTTTACTTCGTATTGCGAGATTATTTTTGACTTATTGTATATTGAACAAGTTTGTCAATTTTGATTAAATACTGATGAGAATATTTTAATAGCAGCTTCTCTTTGGAAGTCAAATTTTGCGTGGATATTTTGAGGTTATATTCCGTTTTAGGAGAGATTTAGTTCTAGTGGAGTTCTGTTTCAGATTTTTCTCAATTTATTTCTCTTATTCTCCAACTATCCATGTTTTTACAGGACATTCCTCCAATTTTTTTTCTAGTATTTTCGATCTATCTATATTTTGCTTATCTTCATCAACATTCTTCAAGTTTTGATCTTTACATATTTAAGTAAGATACTAAAAGACACCATGTTACTAAGTTGACTGGCAAAAAAACTAAATACAAAATTGTATTTTTCTCAATAAAATATTGAAGCTAATGGTATTAACTGGTAGGCACTTTTCTCAGTTTCAAATTCAGTATCTTTCAAACTCCAATTTTCTGACATTGAATCTTATTATATTCTGCTTTTCATCTTAAATTTCCAGGTTTTTGTGATGTTCTTTGCACATTCATGATTTTACCTTTTTTTATATGCAATCTGTATTATAATGTTATCTCCAGTAGAATGGAAATTAAACTTGTTAGATAATTGCATCAGTGCTATTATTAGAAATTAAAGGCAACATGCCGTCTTCTCATTGGAGGTTCTGCCCTGCATTATGTTCTGTAGCAGTAAGTATTTATCGTTGAGTAAGATGTGTCCTTTGTAAGATGTTTTTCTTATCTTAATAATTGTCAACAACTTTCTTTTGCGACCAATGCATCTTGGTACTTCGTCTTTGGTGATTCTGTCAGTCCAGAGCATCTTTAAGATGCGTCTATAGAGTCCCATTTCAATTTTCTTGATCATTTGTGCTTTCAAAGTCCAGATTTCCACTCTTTACAGCAATACTGGCCACACATAACATTCCATGAATCCTATTTTGACGTGGAGGTTTAGATTTCTGTTTAATAATTGTCAACAGCTTTCTTTTGCGACCAATGCGTCTTGGTACTTCGTCTTTGGTGATTCTGTCAGTCCAGAGTATCTTCAGGATGCTTCTATAGAGTCACATTTCAAGTTTCTTGGTTATTTGAGCTTTCATGGTCCAGGTTTCCACTCTTTACAGCAATACTGGCCACACATAACATTCCATGAATCCTATTTTGACGTGGAGGTTTAAATTTCTGTTTAATAATTGTCAACAACTTTCTTTTGCGACCAATGCGTCTTGGTACTTCGTCTTTGGTGATTCTGTCAGTCCAGAGCATCTTTAAGATGCGTCTATAGAGTCACATTTCAATTTTCTTGATCATTTATGCTTTCAAGGTCCAAATTTCCACTCTTTACAGCAATACTGGCCACACATAACATTCCATGAATCATATTTTGACGTGGAGGTTTAGATTTCTGTTTAATAATTGTCAACAACTTTCTTTTGCGACCAATGCATCTTGGTACTCCGTCGTTGGTGATTCTGTCAGTCCAGAGCATCTTCAAGATGCGTCTATAGAGTCACATTTCAATTTTCTTGATCATTTATGCTTTCAAGGTCCAAATTTCCACTCTTTACAGCAATACTGGCCACACATAACATTCCATGAATCATATTTTGACGTGGAGGTTTAGATTTCTGTTTAATAATTGTCAACAGCTTTCTTTTGCGACCAATGCGTCTTGGTGCTTCGTCTTTGGTGATTCTGTCAGTCCAGAGTATCTTCAGGATGCGTCTATAGAGTCATATCTCAAGTTTCTTGATCATTTGAGCTTTCAAGGTCCAGGTTTCCATTCCGTACAGCAGTACTGACCACACATAACATTCAATGAATCCTATTTTGATGTGGAGGTTTACGTTAATTATGTAGCATTTATTTGTATTGTTGCTTTATTGTTTATGATCTGTTTTTAGGAAATAATTTCTGTTAAGTTAATGGGTAAGTCCTGTACTACATTAACCCATTCGAAAAAACAACCGAGTAAGTCACGGTACATGTCGCGTTTTATGTGTTGAAGTAGTCTCTCTCTCAAGTAGGGAAGTTCTGAAAGAGAACGCCGAAGAATCGACCAATGGCGAAGACCGCACAGTAGCGATCTCGAACATTTGTTTTATTACTTTTGATAGCATTCTCTCTACCATTGGCGAATTCTCACACGACAAACACTCCCATCTGATCGTTTTACACAGTTGACAACTTTTTATTTGACGGTCGACTAACCTCGGAGTTGAAAACAATGTTATTTAGCGTGAAAACTATTTTCACGTTACACTAAAAGATTTGAAACGCGTTTACGAAACATTTAACGAAGCGAGTGTCTAAACAACTTTTTTAACTTTTATTAATTCTAATGATATCAACGCTAAATGGCACATATTCCAAACCAATTAGAAAGCCGCACGAAAGGTAGGCGATGCCCGCTAAATTTAAACGAATAAATAGAATTGAGTGGCTGTCAACTGTCAAGTGTAACAACATACACTATAAAATCGTTTAAAATTCTTTTGAAATATTTCTAACAGCTTGAAAAAGTAGTCATTAAAAGGTAAATTAAGTTTTATGCAGCTAAGATAAGTCAAAAATTGTAATCGCAAGATAAACCAAATTATAGAAACAAAGTCAGCGACACAGTTGATAAAATAAGGTTATCTTTCAATTTCGTCGCCGTCGTTGGCGTATAAAGTGCTCGGGTAAAATCGGAATGATCTGCGTAAGAAGTGTTTTTGATTGGTCTGGTAGGCGAAGCCCGCTAAATTTGAACGAATAAATAGCAGTGGCTGTCAATTCACGTGTTTCCAGTGTAAATGCTTCGAATTTATTCTAAAAAGAAAAAAGATAATTTGCTTAATACTTTTATTCGAGACTAGTCAAGACTATTTAAGATTGCTGAGAAAGTAGACTAGAATACAGTGAAAATTAAAGAATAAAATACTTAAATCGTAAATACTAAGATTCACAAAAGTATATTTATTCAAATTGAGTCCAGGGAGACTCGTGCACGGTCTCAAGAGTGACTATTAGAACCAAAATGTCCATATTTTGAGTAAAATCATCTGCCCCTTCAACCACAGTCTCGTGATGAAATTCAGATCATTTATAACGTATTATAAATTTATTTCGAGATTGAGTTCTCCCGCAATACGAATAATAAACATGTTTTACGTAATTTAATACTATTTTCTAGGAACTTCACTCTAGTTTTCACGAAAAAAAAAATGATATAATATTTTCCGAGACCCCCTTTCCGCAAAGTAATATTAAATGAGATTCAGCTAGACCCCCTTTCTTGAACACCTCACATAAATAATAGAAGCCCCTAAGAAGTATTATCTAATCCAGTTTTACTAGTATAGTTTCTTGGAAGTGAAGGTCTTAATATCTACCAACATATTTCTTGATTTTGTGCTCCCCACTGGGTTTCTTTAAATCCTTGGTCCTTCTTCCATGTTTGTATGCTGCCCAAATTATACTGTGTCTTTAAATTAATTTATGTCACAATAGTTTTGGCACGAAGTAATTTTCATTTTTTTTTTCAATAAATAAATATATTTCGCGTATTTCTATAGAAATATGGACTTTTATCATGTCAAAAGCTTTTGTCAAAGCTTGTATTGGGTCTGTATTGTGAGATAATGGAATGAAAGGACAAGTGAAAGAGAAGAAGAAAAGAAAAATATCTTTAAAAAACTATACCAGTACAATAATAGACATATAAAAGCTTAAAGTCTGGTTATATCAGAAACCAAATATTTATGCATTATTTTGAGTACCATTTCAAAAAAGTTATAATGCAAAAAACGGTAAAACAGAAAGGAAAAATGCATTAGGTGGAGAAATGTTTCCAAAAGTCCATCAAACGCAACCAAATTTTAAAGCAGAATATAAACCAGAAACTGAATATCAAACTAAATATTTAGAAAATTAAATAAACAGAAGCTAAGTAAGAAGCTAAGAAACTAAAAGCATTTGGAAACGATAATTTTTCGAAAATATATATCCTGTCACGATCTCACGATTTTTTTTGAAACACCGAGATTCCATTTTCTCAGCATATATTTCCAATCCATACGAGTGAAGTTATTTTTCAAAGTATGCGGTATTCAACGCGAACAATTCATTTTGACAGCCAAATTTTCAGGCAATATTGAATGTATGCGAGTGCCCAAGTATGCTTCAAACTCACGGTATGTCAAATGACGATGTTGCAATATTAGTTTCTGGCACAATAACCGATTTTGAACGATCTACATGAAGTTCATCCTGTGGCAAACCAGCGAAACACGATGGCTAAAACTCGAAGCTAGTTGATCTGCACACTACTGTTGATTGATCCACGTCGAAAATCACAAGAAAATGTCGAACTTGTCAGATTTGACATATCCAAATCAGTGTTGCCATATCTCAAAACTTAAATAGTGGCCCTCGTATGTTACTAACGCGAGAAACCCTCTACTTAAATACACATGTGGTAAAAATATTTTAATTGTAGTATTTACACTTTTATATTCACATTAGATGAACGGAACTCGTAAAATCGTTTGGTATAAAAGGAATGACACAGCTTTTCGAACACC
The DNA here is from genome assembly GCF_026250575.1 of Diorhabda carinulata. Taxonomy (NCBI): domain Eukaryota; kingdom Metazoa; phylum Arthropoda; class Insecta; order Coleoptera; family Chrysomelidae; genus Diorhabda; species Diorhabda carinulata. The sequence continues at coordinate 33,684,109 of NC_079461.1, read as the reverse complement.
CCTGGTAACTATTTAAATAGTTAAGTTATTCCGTATTCTGATTTTATCTAGAAACAACTAACGAGATTTATTATTACTTTATTGATTAGTTTTTATGGGCCAGAACGAAATTTTGTCAATGTTTGAAAAATTTTATAAAATCAAGATAAATATCTTTTCTTGTAAATAGAAAATTACCAGCGACAAGAATAAAATAATTATTGTTTGAGAGAGGTGATATCTATGGAAATTTAAAATGTTCCGGGGTCTCTAACATATGCTGCTACAGCCACTTAATTGTGTTTGAAGCATGAATAGAATGCAAAGCACTTATATATAAATAATGCATGACCCTAATCACTGTAAAATAGACTTAACACGAGAAGTAAACGACTTTTCACCATCATTTTGTGTTTTTGAATAGATTTTTTTATAACTGCGATCTTATTTAATCGTTTTAAGTTAACTTGATAAGGCATAGATTTTATGACAATATTTCTAACGACGTTCTCATTGAAAAATTTTTTTTACATAATGACGATATTAAAAAATAATTTATCTTGAATTTATTATATAGAAAATTAGCTTGAAACAACAGATAAATATGAAGATTGAAGTAGTTATCAGCTATATTATTAAAATATGAAAATATTTCAATTATTATTTCAAATATGGATTGTGTTTGGTTTCAAAAAAAGGTGATTCCGTCTCTAGGACAGAGGGAAAACTGAAAAATATTTGGGGTTTGCTCAGGAAAAATTATAATATAATAAAAATACATATTTTAACGATTTTACCGCAACTACTGGCAACATTGTATCAAAATTTTATATGTTTTGGAAGCTGATATATGAATTTGTTTTTATGTCTGACTCTCATAGAGGACGCTAGTTACACGGTTCGTACCAAGTAGTATTGAACACAACTTTTTTAAGGTTAGATTTATTAAACAAAATTTGAAGAGAACTTGAAATTTTTGATAATAACCGATGATGGTATGAAGTAATGATAAGTCACCTATACTTTTTTCTAAAGAATCCATTAATCTTGGGATCTGGACGGTTGGGAGTCAGATATGAGATTATTAAAGTGATGTTAAATTCTGTCTTTGAATTCTTGAGATGAATTTACCTCTGTAGCATAAGCTTTTTGTTTAAGATACGACCAAACTGTGTAAACCAAGGGATTAAAATGAATGAATCGGAACTTCTGCACCTCTACCAATCCACGATTCGGAAAATGGTCACTCTACCAATTACGACACCTTCGATCAAAGTGCGGTGGAGCTCTATCGTGCATAAAAAATAGAGAACTTCGTTCGTTTAGCGTTGAATCTTCTCAAATAAGTGATTGCTTAAAAAATCCACGTACAAATCACCATTCAAATTCCCAGGTAGAATGTGATAACCTATTGATTTGTTACCTAAAGTTATATAAATTTCAAATCAAAATATTCCGAAAATAGTACCCAGTATTGAGTTTTATCAACAGTACTTTTGTTATGTAATATTAAATGTTCAAGTTGACTTAAATTATGTTCAATACCATTTGGAAATAACCGTGTAACTAGCGCCCTCTATGAGATTCAGACATAAAAACAATTTCATTCGATGTATTAGCTTCCAAAACATACTCGTATAAAATTTCAATACCATGTTGCCTGCAGTTGTGGCAAAATCGAAATTTTTTTACTGAGTAAACCCCAAATATTTTTCAGTTTTTTATTTATCCTAGAGTCGGTAACCCCTTTTTTGAATCGTATATTTAAATACAACGATGGCTTCCTCAAATATCTATCAACACCGTATACCCTCTAAGAATTTAAGACATTCAGAAAATGGCCGGTCAATAATATCTTTTGCATAGATTGTGGATATACCTTTTAGGCTAAAATTATTGTGGAGCCTGAGGTTTGAGACAGAACTGAAACCCAGAAAAATGTGAGTGGCTATAAGTTTGTCGACTCGACTATACAGTTTTTTATCCTTGGTACATAAATAAGCATTTATCTTTTTCTAATAAATTAAATGAAAATTTCGTGATCATTTGTTTGATTTTCGCTACGAAAAACAGTTTAAAAAGAATAGATAGAAACGTTATTTTCTACACTTTATTTTAAACAGATTTTAATTGAAAACATACCTAAAATCAAGACAAATCCCTTCGTCGTTGACACTTGAATTCGATTTGTTTTTATGTACCAATACTGTAATTGACTTATTTCTTGTTTTGTTTGTTAGACTATTGGACCAAGTATATTTCATTTGTATTCACCATGAGACATTCTTAAAATTCATATCTACATGAAGGATTTATCAAAATTATTTCCTGTATGTACGCAACAGACAACAAGACCGTAAAGTTGAAACAACCGAATCGTTTATTTTTAGTTTTCACGTTGTCGTATTTTAATGACAATTGTAATATCTTAGTTAAACGTCTTTCACAAAGTCCGTTTCCCACGAAATGGACATCAATATTCAACTCAACGGATACCGATAAATATCCTATAAACAAATGGCCGTAACAGATGTCGCGGTCATGTACGCCTTTTATGTCATTAAAAATTATAACCTCAAAAGACTTGTCGGACATGGCGACGACTATTTCTACGAAGTTTCATTTGTTTTCAAGGAAACAAATGTTTAAACTGAAATTTAGGGATGACATAAATATTAAAAAAATGATTTGATGAAATAAAAAAATAATATAATTTTAACCTTTAAGAAAACTAGGATCGGCCATATCTCCCAGGGTATCCGGAAGTGATGGCCATAGTGGTCTGGAAAACATAGCAAGTATCTATTTTGCCTTTCCCTTAGCCTTCTAATATTTCAGTTCCTTTTTATTCTCATTACGGCAGCAAAAATAGCTGTCCTCAATAAAAAAGGGACCAATTATATTGTCGCCTATTACTTTAGTAGGATTCACGGATACAACGAGGATTGTTACGTGACCAGTAGCTACAATTATGCCGATTTACGTTTTCGTTAATACAAAAAGTGACCTCATCGCGAAACATTACTTGAGAAATAGTTTTGATTGTAATATTTTTTCATCATTAGATCTACAAACTTTTCACGTCTATCAAAATCGTTATCTGACAACTCTTGAAGCAACGTTACTTTGTATGGATATTTGTCGAGTCCTCAAGAGTGTGGATCGTCTTCTAAAAGGACACAAATATCTTTGTTTTCAGTTGATGCTGTTTTTCTGCGCCATAATTTGGATAAATCTTGTTCTGAACCAGTTTCGTTAAACTTGTTATGGGATTTCGGTTAGGATATAAATTATTAAAGATATTACACGTTTCTTGTTGACTTCCTCGCCTATTACTATATCCTAATATCATTAAAATATCAAATATTTTTCATTTAAACGATCCATTTTGACTTTCAATAAATTTTGATCTCTGAAAGTCAAAGGAGAACCTCGTGACTGTATGTCTTTTATATATTTTTGTTCAGTCTTTTTTTTTTTTCGTTGTCTGCACCAAAAGTTGATGATGGTACCTTAATGTAATTGTTTTGTTTAGTGATTTTCGTGGAATATTGTAAATTGAAGTGGATCTAAAAACAATCTTCTCGTACTTGTTCCATGGCATTTTTCAAATCGTTTTCACTCCAGTGATCTAGACTGTGAAAAATATTCAAAATTACCACATTAAGTGAGTCGATATTTAGATCAAGAAACTTGATCGAATTTGCAGAACATGTTAAGTCATTGTTAAGTTTTAGTGTAAACCTTTGTAAAATAAAAATTAAAGTTTTCTCAGTGTTTCAATAGAGCCCGTTCACGACAGACCAGGACTTAATAGTGATGAGTTCTTTGCCCATGTTAAAATGTAAAGCCTGCGTATCTGAATCTGACTCCTGAAATTGCTTGAAACTTTACCTTTAGCTCGTATATGTTGTTGTCTAAATTACAGGTAAGATAAAACCTAACCTAACTTAACCTAATCAAACCATTTTAAAGGAACACCTCGGATGCCATAATACTTTAGTTTCTTATTCAGAAATACTAAGAAAAGTTTTTTTTACAGATGAATTGCTTAGTGACGTAAAAACGTACATTTTACATAATTCATTTTCTCTAGAATTTTTGATATATGCAAATCAAATAAAGTCTCTTCTTTAAACAATATTTTTTCTGCTGCCTCTTTAGCCTCCCTCTTTTAATTAATACGAGAGTTCGTCCGATTTAGCCGAGCAGATATTTATATCGAGTCCGTCGATGTAGTCGTCGTCTTCGAAAGCCTTGATTGTATTACGACAAATCACTAATGAAATGCAGATTGGGTTGAAAAAACAAAGATTCCCCTCTTTGTTTTACTCCCGACTCCAGACTAGTTGCGGAAACACCGATACCATAAATATGTATGATGAGTTCTAATCACGTTCTTTTGTACTGAATGCACTATTGAATTCTGACTCGGTTCCTGCTCAAAGTCAACGACGAGAACGCGGCTATTACAGATTCTAATTGATTATGTTTTGAATCTTCTTTACTCGTGCCTATGATAATTTAACGACGATGCGATGCTTTGTGTCATTAATTGACGAGCACTTGAATTGCAGATTCACAGCGCCAACACGTTTATTATCAAGTACTGCTCCGGACGGTTGTTATTATTTTTAACGGAATGGCGCCGTGTCGGCGAGGACGGTATCTAGTTTAATACATTCCCGAATTCACGGAATTCACTCTATCCCAAATCAAAGCAATTTTACAAGATTTTCGGAATCTCAAAATATCATTTGAAACTATAAATTTGGATTTTTATTTGATATTTTTCAAATGATTTTAAAGGCGTGTTTTCATGAAGTGATAAATGTCAGCTGTCAGCTGTCATCGAAAATTTTTTGACAGGTTAGATAATATTGAATGTTGATATAGCGGTTATAATTTGTCTATTAGTTCAAACAATTATTCATGATTATTTTGAATTATATATAGTGTATATGTCTAGAAATACTCAGTCACCAAGTTTTTAACGAGTAGTACCAACTAATGGCGACTGCTCGGTGCTAAGCAAAATTTTTGCGGCGTTTAATGATCATGGATGAAACATGGATACAACACTTCACACCAGAAACAAAATAATAATTAAAATAATGAGTTGAAAAGGGAGAACAGTATCCAAAAAGGTTCCATCTGAAGGCAAGGTCATGGCGTTGGTTTTTTGGGATGCGCGTGGAATAATTTTCATTCAACATCTTGAAAAAGGAAAAAACTATCAACTACGAGTATTATGCGAACTTATTGCATCGTTGGAGCGAAGAAATGAAGCAAAAACGGCCGAATTTGTCTAAAAAGAAAGTGTTGTTTCATCAAGATAATGCAGCAGTTCACACATCCTTAAAAAATGGCTCGGTGGTCAAAGATTTTCCAACAATGAAGTACATGGAGCTAAAAGGAGTTGAAAAGTTGAAAAATAAATATATTTTTTTCTAAATTTTTCTCTTTTTGGTCAGGTACTTCTGGAAACATCTCACTTTGTAAAACCTCCTGGTTATTTTTTCTCATTTGGAAACGTTTATCCTCGCTTAAATAAACTGCTTACATATTTTATACGATCTAACGAACTTTTTTCTATTCAGCCGACAACGGTAGTTGAAGTTAATTCTTTAAAATATTTCATATTCGAATCACAATTATACCATCACATTCCAACCATACGTGAATAATTTGTGTAATGATAAAATCGAAGGTCGTATCCATTAAAACAATAAAAAAGAAAATAAAACAAGACCTTGTATTTTCTTTGGAATACTTAATGGTTGTCAGAAATACTCACGCAATTTTTTTTATTTACAGATACTAAGTCGTTCAATAACCAAAATTATAGGTTTATTAATTGTGCACAGAAAGTGGTGGATGTATTCACGTAAATATATGAGAAATATCGATTCATACAAACAATTTATCGTTATAGATTTAATTCGAAATATATTTTGATTTTCATTAATTTTTGAAGCTCAATTTTGTCACCCCGAAGATGACAATTGTACGTTTTTGGTCCAAAAAACGCGAATTTTAGGTTGGAAAGACGAAATTTTTCTAAAAAACTATGAACATTGAAATTTAATCATGAAATAATGTCATTAAATGTAATATTAACAGGTTTTCCCTATTTTCCCAACTTTTAGGTTCAAATTTCGACTTGTTCACCCAAAGTTGGAGTTCCAATAAGCAAAATACACTTACAAATACAATCGGGAGTTGAATTTTCGATTTTCGAGCCAAGCAATAAAACATTTTTCATAAATTTAAGGATATGTCTGGGCTTGGTTGTCATAATTAACAAATTTTACCCATTGAGTATATTTTATAGTATTTTTAATACTCATATTATAAGGACTAGTGGTTTTTTTGCTGGTATCTTTTTGGCAACACTGTTTTCGACAGATCACGCGTGAATCGTGTCTTGTGTCATTGTCAAACTTATTCAGTTTGGTCTATAATTTAATCGTGAATCGATTCACGATCTCACAACGCTTGCAAATTATTAAATTTTAATATCAAAATTCATGCTCGGTTAAAAGAGGTACCGCGCACATCTTATGGGCAGTTTGATCGGCCTACTGAACTATTCGGAAACTTATGACTAAATTTCGAACCCAATTTGACACTTTGGACATTAAATCACTAACACGCAAACGTACAATGAGGACCGAAGATAATATTGCGCCAGAGTTACTGATGACCATGAAATGTCGATTCGCAGCAATTGGGCCTCTGTTACTCCACTATGTGGAAAATTATACCGAAGGATTTGGGTGGAAAACATTATAAGATACGGCTGGTGCAAGAATTGAAGCCACACGATCTCCCACAACGTCTAACATTTGGTGAATGGGCGCTGGCAAAGTTGGAGGAAGATCCACTTTTTTATCAAGATTGTGTTCAGCGACGAAGCTCATTTCTGGTTAAATGGATACGTCAACAAGCAAAATTTCTGCAGCTGGAGTGAAGAACAGCTAGAAGCATTGCAAGAGCTACCAATTTATCCCGAAAAAGTCATTGTTTGGTGTGGATTATGGGCCGGTGGCATAATCGGGTCGTACTTCTTCAAAAGCGGAACGTTACTGTGAGTGGCGAAGTGATTATTGACGATCACCTTCAGCCCGTCGGTGTATGTTATTTTAGAAGTTATCTCGTCCATATTGTCATCTTCTTCACTATCCTTAGCACCGGTTACCATATCGATGGTTTCTTCGTCGGTAATCTCCATCTGAACATCTCGATTACACCAATCACGAATGTCTTCGCTGTTGATTTGATCTTCCAACTGGTAACTCATTGGCTAGTTGACCAGACGGTGCCACATGCCATACGGCACGCGAAACAATGGCCAAATTGAGAGCCACCTTCGGTGATCAGATTTAACGCATTTGGACTATTTCTTGTAGGGCATGTTAAGGCTAATGTCTATAGGGATAAACCAGCAACGATTGACGCACTTCAAGCCAATATTGAAGCATTTATTCTTGATATATCAGCCGATATGTTGGAGAGAGTGTGCCAAAATTGCGCATGGGTTATCTAAAGCGGAGCCGCGGTCAACATTTGCATGAAATCATCTTCAAATATTAAATTCTACTGATCGTTCTATCGATTCCAATAAAGATTTTATCAATTTTCTCAAATTATTTGTGGTTTTTTTCAAAATCAAATCGGATACCTCTTAAAAAATCATTGATTAATGATAATACACTCCACCAAAAAATCATCGTATAAAAATTCCAATCAAATTCAGTAAATACAAACTGTACAGGAAACTTTGTCTTATTGACAGAAATTCGCGTGTCTACAATAGACTTCAAAGAGAAAACGTATCATGGATTTGATTCATAGTATCATAATACATCTCTTGGTCGATTTCGGTTTTAAATGCAGAACCATGTTCCCGCTTTTTCTAATCACGTACGAGGTACGTGTGTTTTTAACACATGCTCGGAATATGGTTCAGTCCATTCGCAAACGTCGTGTAAAGAGTACCAACTTAAAAAATATTTCAATTTATTCCTATCTTTGTATCCAACGACGAATAGATTTTAAAGTATCTGTTTAATTTCTGCCAAAACGAAACCATATGGCTCACAATGTCGAAAGTTGTGATATTTCATATAAAATCCAGTTTGTGATTTTGTACGCTCTAAACTCTACCAGCCTTTATTTCGCAATCTCTACATCTTAGTCAAAATCTGTAACTTGGTCATTTCGTTATAACAAAAACTAATTTATGAGAGGAAATTATTGATCAATCCTTCAACACTAAGAAGACTCAAGGAAACTTTTATATTTCCTCATACTTTTCAATGGTCTCGCTCTTTTAAGAATATCCGAGCCGTTAGACGATAAGTTTAATTACCAGATTGACAATAGCTTACAACATTTATCATTATTTAGTTTTTGAGCTACTGGCAATGCTATTTAATAGTGGAATCGAGAGCGGTTGTTGATTCCATCCCCTAGTTTGAAAGAATCGATAGATATTTTACTATTTATAACAACAGTTTTAGTTAATTTGTGTCGTATATATTCGCATTTCTTAGTTTAAAAGGTTGGTGGATAATAGTTTCTAACTTTACTTTGTTTGTGTACTAAAACTATCTGACGAGGATGTTTCCAGAAGAAATCTTGAAAATTTTAGAAAAAACTTTATATAAGCTCCTCAAAATAGCCATTAATTACATTGTTGGAATATCTTTGACCTCGGAACCATTTTTTCATGTCTGATTTATAGGAAAATAATCCGAAGAGTGTAAATCTGGCGAATAGGGTGCATGAGGTAGTAATTCGAACTTTAATTCATTAATTTTGGCCATTGCAATAACGGATGATTGAGCTAATGCATTTTTTTGATAAAACAACACTTCCTTCTTTGCTAAATGCTTGATTCCTACGTTCAAACGTTGCAATAAGTTCGCATAATACTCGCCGTTGATATTTTTTCTTTTTTCAAGATAGTCAATGACAATTATCGCACGCGCATCCCAAAAAACCGACGCCATGACCTTGCCTATGTATGGAACGGACTTTGCCTTCTTTGGAGCCGGTTCTTGCTTTTCAGTCAATTGCTTTAATTGTTCATTGTGAGCAAACGCACTTTTTGGAATGCCTACTTCATCTCGCTCACTTTAAATAGACGACCATCCAGTACCGCTTTGTGGATTTGCTTCAACATTTCTGGAGTCGTTACCTCATTTGGTCAACAACTGCGATGATGGTCTTCGCAGGTCGTACGGCCTCGATTAAACCCTGCTACAATCTTTTACTGTTGATAACGAAGGAGCAGTTTCACCCAGAGTATAATCTAGTTCAACTATTATATTGTTTGAGCTAACACATTTCAAATAAATCACCAAATACCAATTTCTTCCATGTTTTCAAATTCATTGAAAACGTTGGCTGCCAAACAAAACAACGTAGCGTCCTTGAACTTGGAACATATTTTAACTTTACAAAACTCCAAATATTTGATCATTAGTAAGTAATTGTTTGAAATACAATTAATCAAATTAAGTTATTGGGGTTCAAAAACATAAATATTCTTGAATTAGAGATGAAATGATTCTCGACAATTATTTTATCTTTAATGAATGATATTTGATCAGCTCAAAGATATTGTACCTTCTGTTTACAGGAATGTTTTACTTACTTGGCTATGGTATTTTATCAGTTCTATCTTTCTATAGCTAAATTATTAGCTATAGCATTGTAAGATTTCTTCAAGGATATTCAAGTGATACTATATGTAGCCTCAAGTTTAATTTCTTTTAAATAGTTTGCAGCATAGCATGATCTTGGTGAAACACGTATCGACAGGTCCTGTTGGGGTTGAACATTTTTTGATAGTGACCTCGGACGATCTGTTTGTGTGTTCACAGTACATATGATGCTTTTTCCATTCGCTTGATATAAAAGATTCACTATAAATCCTGTGATATGTATTTTATCATTTATTTTAACAGTTTTGGTACCTGTGGTATCAAAAATTGCATCTTATGAACTTTCATTCCGTGATTTCCAACTTACATACCAAATTTGAACTTGCTAAGATGTCTGGCATCACTAAAAATCTTGATGTAAGTGAGTTACGAATTTTTTATATAACAATTTAAGAAAAAATATTAGAACTATGATATTGAAACTTCATATATCAAGATTTAGATAAAAACATCGAAGCGGTTCAACAAATGGGATACAAAAATACTAATTATTTTACTAGAAATTTGAATTTCTGCCTGAAATGGTCGAATTAAAACTGCCGTACAGGTTTTTAATGGAATTTAGTTTAGGTGAACATCTCTCTGATCTCTTTGAGGCTTAATTATTAGTTATAACAGAAAATCAACACGGTTTCTACTAGATAAAGGGGATAAGTGTTTGTTCCAATATAATAACCTCCCCAACATTATACCCAATTAAATCGAAACCTTATGGTAAACGTTTTTATTCTTAGTTTTATGAAGAAAAGTTATTCCTCATAAAAAGTTGTGCATGGTTCAAAACCTGGAACGCACTCATCAGATATCAAAATTTGTTAGTCGTATACGAGGTATGTAAAAAAGTTTTGCTCAAGAGTTAAGTACCTTCATTTTTGAGAATATTGACAATTGTTATCAAAAAAACCGTCAACGTGCATGGTTCCAACAAGACGGTGCTACATGCCATACCACAGTAGCTGTGAGAAAATAGTAATACAATTTTTTGGCCGGCTAGATCTCCAGACTTAACCCCTCTAGATTATTTCTTATGAGGCTACTTAAAACATAGGGTTTACCAGCAAAATATTGATAATTTGGAAAGGACAATTACAGAGGCATGTCAGGAAATTACTGGTGATGTAATCAAGTATGTATTAAGGGAATTTAATAGACGAACCACTAAATGTTTATGAAGAGATGGTGGATATGTTGAGGCTTTAGTCAATTGAAACGAAAAATAAATTATTTTACTTTCAACTATTGAAGGATTCATTATATTGTTATGAATGTTATTTAACTTTAATTTAATTAACTATTCAATTGCATTGTTGCATAACTTAATAATGAACCGAAAGGTTGTCATGTCTTTCAATAAAATAGCTGATTACAAGATTTACATATGCGTGTATTTTATTTATACCAAAAAATATTTTTTAATTTAATAAATAAAATAATTTAATAAAAGTACCTTAATCTATGGTGAAAATCATGTTTTTTGACAAACCTCGTATATGACTGATAAAAGTTGTCATCTGATGGTTAAATTTTATGTTTTAGACCATGCAAAACTTTTTATGAAGAATAACTTTTTATCGTAAAATTAATAATAAAAAAGTTTCCGACATGGTTCCGACTTAATTGGACACATTGTATATTTCGGAATAGATATTCTGGCTTGAGGAAGTATATAGTTGTTTGAAATATTTTTTAGATCGATGACCATGAAGAGACAGGATTTTATCATCAAGAATTCAAATCGTCGGCTGACAAAAATTCAGTAGTTTCTGATATGGCTTTTTCGTTTTTTTTTTTTAATGAAATTTTAATCAAAATATTTTGAAAAAAATACTGTAAAAAAATGTCTCATCACTTAACAAACAAATAGAAATGTTAAAACTGTGTTTTAACAAAATCTTTTCGTGAGGATAATAACTTTTCTTGTATAATATGAATTTTATCGGATTCTAACCGAAAGTTTTGAGAAACGGACAACAAAAGATAATAAATAACTATACAAATGTCTCCCTTTCAATGGTAGGTGACCGTCTATTGTTTGAAAATTTTGAATATTCCAGGCAGTCACCTGTTTCGGCTTACAATAGCAACTTCGACCGAATAAATTCTTGAAAACGCAGCCACAAAAACTAGTGACTTTATATTATATATTTGATTCGACAGGTAGACGGTTCTTATATGGTAGTTTAGAATCGTTCTGGAATTTGAAAAACTTTAAAATTCGTGTTTTACCTACTAACGGACACCCTTTATTCGCGAAGATCGTTTCGTTGACCGAATATCATTGAAACGTCCGTTTTCGTTTTTGTTTGATTTTACCTAAAGACGCAAAAATTCGTAAAAACAATATCATACATGGAATTTATTCAAAAAATCATCTAAATCATTTGTTCAAAATGCTATTAGCAAACATACATCACAGATTGAACTTATTTCTATTGTTAATATTTTTTTTGCAGCGAAATCATTTTTGAATCATATTTCAGGTTTGCACAATCACATTATGCAAAAATAAGTTTTCTCTTTTATCTTTCGGACTAGAATTTATTGTGAAAACCCGATAAGGACCTTATCAGGTAATTTAGCAACTTGGTAACATGTAGATCAGGATAACTTGATAAGGATGTGTCGCATATCACTAATGATGTCTTGATCAGGTTTACGTTGTACAATCCTCATCAGAATTATCTAATCTAGCGATAACCTCACATGGTTCTGATCTGAATTGCCTCATAAGATCCTCATCAGGATGTATTCATAAGATTCTGATCAGGTTTGACGCCTAAACATACATTTATTTGATTAGAATTTTCTTGTATAGTTTTCGTCAGGATTACCTCAAATTATTTTTGGTCAGGATCTTGGTAAACTATGGATCAGGATATCCTGACAAGGATATGTTGCGGATGTAACGCATATCACTAATGAAGTCCTGATCAGGTTTACGTTGTACGGTCTTCATCAGAACTATCTAATATGATCCTGATTGGGATTGTCCCATAACATTCTGATCAGATTTGCCTCAGGATTCATTCATACGGATTTAATCACAAGTTTTCGTCAGGAGTTCCTCAAATTCTTTTTGGTCAGGGTCTTGTTACTTGGTACTGATCAGATTCTTATCCTCATGAGCTTGGTTCAATGGTTGGGATTCACTCGAATTACTTTAATTAATGATCATTTTTCCAGTAAGGTAAACCTGAGAGATTTCTTGTATGGATGTGGTCAGGAAGATATTGATCAGATTAGCCCGAAGGTTATCCTGATGCGTTCCTAGCATGGACCTCGTCAAGATTGTCCTAATAAGGTTAATCTTGTTTTAACCTATTAAGGTCAGTACGATGTTTCAAGGAAACTATGAAATCATTCTAGCAATCTTGAAAACATTTTGACTGACGTTGCAGTTAAAGATTTGGTCCTGTCTGGACATAAAATATCACAATAATATATTCTGGCACAGTCACGTCAATTAGCTAAGGCAGCTTCACAAAAACCTGATCTTTCTTTATGACGAAAAGATATACACTCCGCCATACCTTCCAGCCCTCTATAAGGCCAAGATTTGTCCATCATTGGAGTATTGTTTGCTCATTTTGAGCTCGGTTTTCAAGCATACCCCGGAGAGCAATTCGGCTTATAGGCGATCCAGAGTTGACTAGAAACTTGGGCAGTTTACAGCGCTGACCTGATTCTGTTTTATCGATACCATCGAATTATCCAACATAATCATAGCTAGAGCAGTATCTGCAAGATCTATTCGACAGGCAGTTACCCGATATGTAAAATTGACATGACTAAAGTCTATTTGAATCTTTGTAATGTATTGAATACTATTTCTTATGGAATTAATGTTTTTTGGAATACAATAGGATTACCAAGTTTTGAGAAATAACATCATTATCAAAACTTTTAGTCATTGCTTTATTCATTGGTAGAGAAAAAGGGCGAGAAATCTTCTGTTTAATCCAATATTGGTATTTTATGAGGTGTCAACTTTAATGAACGCTATGAAACGAATAAAAACAGTGGCGTGGAATAAAAACTTTTATTTTCATCACTTCAAAGAGGTTCTACTATTTTCTTAATTACAATAAAATAAAAATTAGTTTCAAAACACTTTTATTAGTATCACTTGTATATTTGTATGTTTTTAACTAGCTTTTTGGTCTCGAGTGTCTATTTTGAGCGATCGGATTTAATTTATACAGGCACATTGTGTGTTAAGAACCACAGATGGCTCGGCAAGGGCTGGGAAATCAGTCAGTTAGTGAGTGAATGCCTGTCTGGACAATAGCACGATGGGTAGAAAAGTTTTAGCAAGGTCGTGTGTCAACCAGTGTTAAGCAACGTTCCAAACGACCAGTCATTGAGATGACACAGATTATGGACGAAGACAAATGATAGATTCTATCGTTGACCAACGCTAAATCGTATTTCGATGGATACCCCATGCACTGATATAAGTTCAAAGATGCAAAATCCTCCGATCATATTGATGACAACACGGAGATGAATTTAGAACAGGTCATACGAACTGTGCGAAGTAGGGACATGCTGTATATTTGTTCTTTGTGATAGAACAGTGACTGTACCTTGTCCAGTCCTTGGGGAAAATTAAAACCGCATAAAGCAGATTCTGCAACGTTAGGATTGAAAAGATGTGGAATAGCCACCGTATTATCCCGACATCAAGTCCTGTAACTTTGATTTAATTAATGCTGTTGGTAATACAGCGTTTGGTGACTATTTCGACGGTCTTTGAGCACAGGTTTTCCATGTCGACGTTATGAGTACTGTGTTGTCATTTTTTACACCTTGAAGGCCTTATTGCCGTGATAAATTAGAGTATTGCAACAACTCAGGTCCATTAAATGTCGAGACATGTCGTCATAGATTTTTTCTATTATTTTATGTAATTCTAGCTCGAAAATAGTTTCTTAAAAGCGTTTAATTGTTCTAGTTCAACAAATACAGATTAAAAAAGAAATCCAAAAAAAAAACCAACATTTTTTGGGAACCAGTTAATAATCTAACGTTATCTACGTTACTGGTTTGAATAATAACTGGAGCTAGCATCCGAGACCGCAATTAAAAACATCTCCTGACTTAATTAAGGAGCCATTATTAAAATCCGACTACTATGCAGCATACCGTAAAAATTCGCGGCTCTTACCTCAAAGTTCTCATTTCGCCAGTTCCACAACTCCGAATGAAAAATGAAATAATCTCGGAAACACCCCTCTAACTGGTTGGTATATGTTTTCTTTAAAAATTAGAACTTCTCTGGAGAACCAAGCAAAAGAGTTTAGACTCTAGATTTCAACAATAAAACTTTTCAAAGCAAAATAAACATCTGAAAAACAAAACCACATTGTTAGCGTTGGTATATTTAGAGAAAAAAAGTTTTATGTGTAGAAAGTAAGGAAACGGCCGAAAGAAAATATATACAGAACTGGTATAAATGATATACTAAATCGCCGGGATTTAAACAGAATAAAAAACTAAACCCAGCACTGTACAAGGTATCCGTACTATTTCCTAGACCTAGCACACAGTTGATGCTAGTTCCATACTTTTATTTTACATTGATACTAACGTTCAAACTCTACATTTGGTTTAGCCGAGATCGAAATATTAACTGATGCAACATGGATAAAAAAGAGTTTAGTCTACTGACCATTTTTTTACTGGATAACACGATTTCTTTATAACATTTATATGCTTAATCTTCTGGTCACTTGCAGTTCTTCCAGATATGGAGAAAGTGTCTTTGAACTGTTTTTAATTCTTGTTCTTTGTGTACCAAGCGTCCTCTTCCTTATATAGGTAGAAAGTAGAGCAGGAAAAATGAACTTCGAACTTTCCAGAACAACTAAAAATGTACATAATTTGTATAATACTGAACATTACCTTTCAGGCTTTTTTAGAAAATCATTTTTTGTTTTTAACATCTCAAAAAAAAAACTAACTAACGAAATATTTTAGTTCTAAATTGGGGTGAATTGTTTCAATCATCATTGAATTGATAGCGATTTAACAACATCACGAATTAACTAAAAAAAAACAACGAAATTTCATTGCTCCAGATGAGGAGTTTCGAAAACGTGATATCGTATTCGTGTTGAATATAAAATTACAGTAATAATCCGCAAAACTATCATGTGATTTATTTTTTCCAATCACGAAATCCGAAACGTATAAGCACTTGTAAAAAGTGGCATTCTATTCCTTACGAATAATACCGGGTGGCTATTTATTCCAATCTTTTACCAGACGAATCCCGACTCTTTTACAACCAATTTTGATTCATACAAAACTTACCAATTATGTAATTTTTAATTAAATCATATTATACGGTTATCAATAGAATAAAACACTGACCATTCTGCATAAATGTGTCTGAATTTCGTAGATGTCAACGTTGAACCACTTCGTTTAATGAACGCGGGGTTGTGGGCTTGTTGACGTAGACTTGCGATTTTAAACAACCCCATAACAAGATCTCTAATGGTGTTAATCACACGATGTAGCGGGCCAAATCAGATCATCGAAACCAGAGAGTACACCACCTGGAAATGTGTCATGCTGTAAAGTGTTTCACGGGCTGTACCATTTTGCGGAAATCATATATTGGCCACATATCGAGTAAAAATCATTGCTTGATCAGCATCCTCACAAGTGAGTTTCCAGAATCCCAAAAGTGGCGATATCAGCATCCATCTTTAGTGGCATCTCCAACGGATCCTGTCCCCCGGAATTCATCTACTGGTAACAATATAATAACCGATGTCATCAATATAACAAACTATTTTGCCGATTAATTAACCCAATGATTGTGATTACTTTAAATTTGTTTTGTATATTCAATCGATAAGTAGTTGATGCACCCTGTATACGTATCTTTTCGTAACGAGATATCATTGTTCGGATGAAACAGTGGATAAATAATTTAATTGATGCCTAGGTAGCTGAAGCGCAACAACATTCAGCAAACATAAAATCATGGGCCGTTGCAGATTTTTTTTAACATAAATCTATATGGGAGAGAAACAAAAACTTGTGCAAAGATTAAAAGATATCTATTTAGGATATCGGACCGGAATTCTGATATATATTGTTACTTAATGTATTTTTATTTTGAGTTATTATTGGTCTGTCGTGAAGACGTCGTCTAAAATCACATTTTTATTTTTTTTACTTTGACTTAGCAACTTTCAAACTACAGCTACCAAATTTTCACTCACTGTCTCCCAAAATCGTTGTCTTTTAGTAAAAAAAAAACAAAAGTTATGGTGAAAAAGTGTTAATATATGATGGGTTGTACAAAAGAAGCTACGACGGTTGCCTTTTAAGTTTTTCCAACCTAACAATAAGCGGTGTTCATAATTTGTGGCACTGTATTTGTGAATAATGACGAATCCAGTGGAAATTTAGAAATTTATTATTAGAGAACGTTTAGAAAACGAAAGTTTGAACAAAAATGGAAAGCTTTTAGTTTTACTTAACTTTTGGGCAATGAAGCAACATCAGAAAACATTTTTTACAATTGGTCAAGATCGGAATGTGACTCACACACAGATAGGATATCGCAGAATGAAAAACAATCGATTTTGTATGAATAATTAGATTAAATATTCGAAGGAGAAAAGTAGTAATGTCTCATATTAACCTGATTTATTACCTACTGATTATTTTTTATTTAACAACGAGTTTCATCACTTCAAGAAGCTGTTGAAGACAGTAATTTCAAATTTCTGTTCGGTGTGTTCTTATAGTTGAACCAATCATTGTATTTACATTTAGTTAGATCTATTAAAATAGTTTAATTCGAAATTTACACTTTTCTTTTTAGCGGAAATTACATAATAATTATTTTCTTGAAGCGTTCACTAGTTCGATGTTCAAATAATTGGATTTAACTATTGCATTGTTTCCATTAGAACAGTTCAATTCGCTTGTGGTCTAATTTCTTACCTACGTGGCTTCCACCGAGTTCCACTTCCACAGATTTTATGCTTAGTCAAATATACGTGCAAGAAAATTTTGATAAAACTATTTCTATATTGAGGATATTTGGAAAGAATTTAAAATTGGTGTGAGCACTTCCGAACAACTTTCACTTTGCAGTTTCCATCAATATTTTCACGTGTTTCATCTATAAGACACTTTTCGAAATTCCTAAAGTTACCTTCTTTTGGAAAATTCCAAGAGCTCTTTCTTTGTGCTATTTGCTAAACTTGTTTCAGTGTATGTGCAGAGGTGTCAGTCATTTTATTTTAAGGATATTGTATTTGGTAATCAAAGACACGATGATTCTAATTTTGAAAAGAAATTGCGACAAGCAGGACAAACTAGAAGAGCTGCAGCTTTATCTGCCGGAAAAAAAAACAAACACAGTATTTCCTGATATAAAACATCATGGAGCAGTACCAATATTCTTCTTCCAAGAGATCCTCGCCTAAAAATTTACAACTACAACTTCCTTAAGTGGAATACATCGGGATGTTTCGGGAAGGAAGGAAGGCACAAAGTAGTTCTGGGGAGCTATAAATCTGTGTTTTATTTCTGACATATCCTTGGACAAATATTTAAAAGTAACTTTCGATTCCCGAAAGAAGGTAATTTGGAATTTCTTAAGTGTTTTTTGATTTGAAATAAGTTTCATTTGCTAAATGTGTTTTTGAGTTGTGAGATAAATAAGTAATTCCCCACATAATCTGAAGTGTATTTCAATCTTTTTTTGAACTGTTCCAATAAAAAAATGCCAATTTCAAATGTGGGAAATATTTTAAGTAGACAAGGGCAATTATTTAAAAAGTTGTTAACCAGATGTTTGACAACCGTATCACATAATTTCCCTGACTGCGACGGTGTTGATGGACTTTTAAGATCGACAGAGTTGATAAATTTGCGGCACAATACTAGACAGTTGTCTACGTAACTAACCGCCCCATTCTTTGTTTTCATCAAGGGTTGCAATTTGTTACCTAATCTAAGATGAAAGATCTACGGGTTGGTTTTTTTTTGTATAATCTCACGTGTATTAAACCATGTAAATTTTCTAAAATGTGGTTGTTTCGGTAGCTAGAACAAAAGTTGAATCGTTTTTTTTTGTTAATATTTATGAGGTTTTGTTTATCAGTTTTTTTGTTGCTCTTAGTATTCTGCTTTGTTCTAGTGAAGTGTGCCATTTTTTTTGAAAAGTGTATCAAGATAAGTGTTGACACAGGGATATTTTATACTATTTTTTCTTGTTAACGGTTAGTTTGATGGTAGCTTTGATAGGGTAGAATAAAGAGTGGACAAAATCGATTTTCTTATTAACATAGAATATGAAAAAACTTATAACTACCATTAAGAATCTTGAATAATACTCATTCATCCATTCAGGATAGAGTATCAGTTGAGCCAATGAAAAATCATAGAATGTTTGACAGAAATTTGATAATAGACTAAATTCAGTAAACTATTATGAAGAAAAATAAATATGGAATACGAAAAACTTTGAAGAAGACATTTCTTAATGAAATGTGTACCAAACTGTGAGAAAATTGTCCCAGAAGTACTGGTTCATCGAGACAATGTACCGTGTCCCTAATTAATGAAAACGATAACATCAATCAATCAGTTTTTATGCCAAAAATCAATTTTATTCATCAATCTAATCTCCTTCAAGAGCAATACAATCATTTCATTGCTTCTCCAACTTCTTGATGGCGTTCTTGTAGAAGGATTTGTCTTTTGCCTCAAAATAAGTTTCATTTTCAGTAACTGCTTTTTCATTTGAGCTGAATTTCTCACCTCCATGCATTTTTTCGAGATCAGATCACTGGAAACCAGATCTGGACAATACGGTATATGATGAAGGAATTAGAAGTATAATTCGTTCGATTTAACCATCTTTGTATTCGGTGCATTGTCTTGATGTAACAATGTTTTTCTCTTCGACATATGAGGCCTTTTTTCTTGATTTTTGCATTCAAACAATCCAACAACTCTATTTAGTTGTCGGTATTGATTGTTTCTCCCTTTTGTAGATAGTCGATAAACAATATTCCATGCGCATCCCAAATTAATGAAGCCATAACCTTTCCAGTTGACTGTGGCTTGATTCCCAAGGGAAGTGATGGATCCATGTTTCATTCATTGTCAAAACATGGCCAAATACTTTGAATCATCAACACGTTGTTGGTTTTGACGACTAATAGTAGTTTTTTTAC
This sequence comes from Diorhabda carinulata, assembly GCF_026250575.1. NCBI lineage: Eukaryota > Metazoa > Arthropoda > Insecta > Coleoptera > Chrysomelidae > Diorhabda > Diorhabda carinulata. The sequence continues at coordinate 33,664,182 of NC_079461.1, read as the reverse complement.
TTGATTTTGGATGTGTCTAATTTAACGCTCTGTATCTCAGAAATTTTAATCGCGAACGCAATCTCGAGTTTCTTACAAATAAATCAATATTTTTATAGCAATATACTGAAAAATCAGATCAGCATTTCTCTTATTTTCTTTTGTAAGATTTTCCGAATAAAATCATGTATTTTTTTTCCCAAATTCATTACCTAATGGTTTAGTACCATGGAAAGTTCAGTAAAATTCAATTCACGTAATTTCTTTTAATCCTCATCGATTAAAAAAAAATTGTCTAGGCATTATGAAATTTTTAAGTTTCTAAAGTCATTACTTCTCGAGAAATAAGACTTTAAAGTTGAACATTATGTTTTCTTTTGATTTTTGATGAGTCTACTTTAACGCTCTGTATCTCAGAAATTTTAATCGCGAACGCAAACTCGAGTTTCTTACGAATAAATCAATATTTTTATAGCAATATACTGAAAAATCAGATCAACATTTCTGTTATTTTTTTTGTAAGATTCTCCTAATAAAATCTTGTATTTTTTTTCGTAAACTCACCACCTAATGGTTTAGCACCATAAAAAGTTCCGTACGATTAATTCCACGTAATTTCTTATAATCTCCATCAATTTAGAAAAAAATTGTCTAGACACTGTGGAATTTTTAAGTTTCTAAAGTCATTATTTCTCGATATATAAGGCTTTGAAGTTGAACATTATGTTTTCTTTTGATTTTTGATGTGTCTACTTTAACGCTCTGTATCTCAGAAATTTTAATCGCGAACGCAAACTCGAGTTTCTTACGAATAAATCAATATTTTTATAGCAATATACTGAAAAATCAGATCAACATTTCTGTTATTTTTTTTGTAAGATTCTCCAAATAAAATCTTGTATTTTTTTTCGTAAACTCACCACCTAATGGTTTAGCACCATAAAAAGTTCAGTACGATTAATTCCTCGTAATTTCTTATAATCTCCATCAATTTAGAAAAAAATTGTCTAGACACTGTGGAATTTTTAAGTTTCTAAAGTCATTATTTCTCGATATATAAGGCTTTGAAGTTGAACATTATGTTTTCTTTTGATTTTTGATGTGTCTACTTTAACGCTCTGTATCTCAGAAATTCCAATCGCGAAAGCAATCGTTATTTTTTCAAAAACAAATTAATATTTTTAGAACATCATACAAAAAAATCAGATCAAAATTTTCTTTATTTTTTTTGTAGGATTTTTCAAATAAAATTATGTATTTTTTTTCGTAAATTCACCACCTAATGGTTTAGTACCATAAAAAGTTCAGTACGATTAATTCCACGCAATTTCTTATAATCTCCATCAATTTAGAAAGAAATTGTCTAGACACTGTGAAATTTTCAAGTTCTTAAAGTCATTATTTTTCGAGATATAAGATTTTAAAGTTAAAGTTAAACAAATAACAAATGATTTTTTTCGATGGAGTACGAGTATTAACACACGAAATGGTTTTGAATCCATTGCTTTGAAAATAACAAAACTAGCTTCACATAAATGGCTATTACTTCTTTCTGACTAATCAGAATGTCATGTCGTGTATTTTGAAAGTTGAGACTTCATAAACGTCATATGGATGTGACAATGATAACGCCATCTGTGTGTCAGTCACACGAATTATTGAGTGATGTAATTCCTGTTCTCAGACCTCAAGAGGACTGAAATTCTTTAACAGTGAAGAGGCTCTCGCCTAATTCAGGACTGAAAAACGGTGTCTATAAATTGTATAATTACTATAATATATAAGGTATCTAGATTGAATAATAAAATCAAAATTTATGGACAAATGTTTTTGTCTATGTCTTCAGTATGTCTTCAATACTAAGTTATGAGATACCGCTAAACACGATGGAATCATTTGCTAGTTTCTTTTGCTTCTTCAAGTGAAATTAGAATAACTGTAAGAAACTATTCGACCAAAAACACAAAAAAACGCGTTTAGAAAACAAATCAACTAGAAAAAATTTCGTGCAACAGTAACATCGAATCTTCTTGTTGCTAATTATTTTAACTAAAATACTGCTTCAAATATTTTGATTCCAATCAAAAAATTTAATTTATACGACTGAAATCTATTGAAAGTAACGTGATTTGTTATGAAATTCACTTTCCGTCGGATCCGTTTCATGGACGTTTTCCTGTAGACGAAAATGTGTATTGCACCATTCAACATACAGTTACTTAACATCTGTAATTCAATTACGTATAAAAATATGCACAAGAATTTACATAAATGAATAGTTAACTATTCAATCCAATCATTCAGACTTTATACTTACCTAAAATACCTATCATAATAACAGTACATCTAATTTGTTTTATTTCATTTAGTTTTATGATTTATCATCATATTCAATACGTATTCGTGGTGAAAGTACAATTTTAATTAAATATTTTTTGGTATTAGCGCCAAATAATTTTGACACAAAATTTAGGAGTTTGAAATTAGGTTAAAATAATTAAATATCAAAATAAATTTGTGAACAAAGCATTGTTCACTTTCTGGACATTAATTAAACAACCCCTTTTTTATGTTATTTGCATTAAAATGTCTTATAAGCGGGAAATAAAAATAATTTATAATTTGGCTGGAAAGATCTCTAACCCTGACATTTCAAAACCAAAATATTTCACGCGAAAGCTTTTACCGTGCTTAAGTCTAATGTTAAGAAGGAATACCATGTATGAACCTCTCAAAAATTGGAAAACCAAGAATTCATACCCAAGACTAGAAATGTGGTTATATCGGAACCAAAGTCGGAACCGAAGGCAGAAGAAGTCCATTCGTTTATAATTTTGAAAATTGAATATACACATGGACAAAATACTGTCGAGGAAAATGGAGGTTATATTTAACAAACAAATCAGTGAATTTTGTCTTGAGTGATTTTTACTCAAATGTATGACATTTCAAAATAATCTTAACTCTGTTAAATTCTTCATTTGTACCGAGAGCTGTTGTACTTATAAACGATTCCTTTGAACTTGGCTCACTCCAAATGTTTGTTGTAAATGAAATTTTGTCATATTATTTCAGTGATTCATTCGTCGTTGGTGATTCTGTCAATCCAGGGTACCTTCAAGATGCGTCTATAGAGCCACATCTCAAATGCTTCAAGTTTTTGGATCATTTGAGCTTTCAAGGTCCAGGTTTCCACTCTGTACAGCAGTATTAACCTGACATAACATTCCATGAATCCTATTTCGACGTGGAGGTTTAGATTTCTGTTTAATAATTGTCAACAGCTTTCTTTTGCGACCAATGCGTCTTGGTACATCGTTGTTGGTGATTCTGCCAGTCCACAGTATCTTCAGGATGCGTCTATAGAGTCATATCTCAAGTTTTTGGATCATTTGAGCTTTCAAGGTCCAGGTTTCCACTCTGTACAGCAGTACTCGCCACACATAACATTTCATGAAACATATTCTGACGTGGAGGATTAGATTTCTGTTTACAAACATTGACGAACTATTCCAATTCTGATTTTGATTTCTTCGTCTGGATCCATTTGAGCGTTTATAATTGAACCAAGATTCCTATATTTTTGCACTCTATTCAATGTGAGAATAGGGTTAAATATTATTTTGGAGAATGTTGAACAATAAAGGCATATAATTTTTAGAAAAATAGAAAAATTCAGTTCAAGTTTACAACTTTTTCAGTTAACAAGCCGTTGGTTATGGCGAATAAGAAATATTCATTACAAAAATATATGATTAAACATTTTGCGCCAAATTTAATGGAAAAACGTTATTTTTAAGTTTGATTTAGAAGGTCTTAACATTCATAAAAATCAAATTGAATGATTCACAGATATTATTAAATATCTCATCACTTTATTCATTGAATAATGTTTTGTCGTTAAAAATAATAAATTATGCGAAATTTCGGATCAATAGGTTGATCGAAACTTCGAAAATTTCACCTGAACAGAAACACTAACAAAGTTAAATAGAGTGTTAAACCTAGTTGCAGTTCAAGGTATACTAACAGAAATAATTTTGATTATTATAACAAGTTAATGTCAATTTCTTGAAAAATTTCAATCTTCCCAATAGAAAATTGATATTTGCTTAAAAAGTTTTTGGTAATTATCTAGATTAGGTTAAACCCCTACGATTTCGTTAAAATTTTAGTATGCTACAAAGAAATCACATAGTTTTTCAACTTTGAAGTTCCAGAAATAGAAAAATAATTTAAACATCATAGTTTAGCTTCATTACATAATAATTACATCATGTATCATAAAATTTGCAGAGAATTTAGTTCAACTTCTTTACATACGACTATCGTTAGTAAATCTATCGATATCTGTTTTTTTTATTCCTGTTTGACCATGAAAAAGATAAAATTCTATGAATTTTTGTGTATTGCTGTTTATTGATTGATATTCTATCAATATTTTTAGTTAAAATTTAGTTAAATTAGGTTAGGTTAGGTTAGGTGAGGTTAGATTAGGTTAGGTTAGGTGAGGTTAGGTTAGACATGCGAAGCTAAACTATGATGTATAAATTATTTGTGTTTTTCTGGAACTTCAAAGTTAAAAAACTATGTAAAGGGATGATTTCCGCGCTCTATATATACACATCAAATTTTTCAGCATAATTTTCTCTATAACATACTAAAATTTTAACGAAATCGGAGGGGTGTAACCTAAATTAGATAATTATCAAGTTTTTTAATAATGTTTGTGTTAATTATATTTTTTCTACAATGAACAATAAGATATCAATTAGTAAAAATTACAACAGGCGTAACGTAAATGAAAATTCACACGATTTTCATTCCAAACAATAATCTAGAAACATATTTCTCATAATATGTGAAAGAATTAATCATCAATTATTCAAAACTTGTGAGAGACTGAAACGAATCGTCGTATGATTGTATTTTGGATAGACCAGGTTCCCAATAAAACTTTTTGATCAAATAACAAATTTTCTTCTCTTTATTTTCAGCCTAACAATAAAAATGTCATTATTACACACTTAAGAACATCACAATTGAAAACGTTGATTCACATAAAGTTTATTATCTCGTTAATTCAAATAATCTTTATTGGTAACTATCAGTTGAACTAGATATATGCTAGTAGCAGTTCTATGTTCATATTTTTCGGTTTAATTATCCTAAATCGTTACTTTTGAAGTCGTAAAATGCCTAATTCGCCGAATTAAGACCCTTAGCTGGTTAAAAACATGCGAATCAAAAAGCTTTTACTTCGTATATAGCTTCGCAAAACTTTCCAGTATTTTACACCTCAACAACAATGTCTTTGATGGTATCAAAGCTTCTTTATTGGATTCGCTTCTCAATTCTAGAGTCCTTATAAAAACTAGTAACTCGTCTAACTTCAAAGTTGTCATTTTTTGGAGTGGTCCAGTCTCGGAACTATGTGTCAGAGTATTATTTTCCAGATTCTTCCTTATCCGCAAAGAAAATCTTGTAGAAGCGCTTTTTCTGCTACAGAAAGGCTAAGGTTCAGTTACCAAGTTCATTCCTGCGTGAAAGGAGCAAAGCTGTACAATATTTCCAGCATTCAATGGTATTTTCTTTGAAATATTGACTATTAGTTTTCGTTTCTCAATCTTTCCTTTGCTTGATATCGCATTAAAAACCTTTTCTATACTTATTGTGTCTTAATAGGAGGATTCTTCTATGAGGCATACTTTTTCAAAAAGGAATACGTTCTGTACTTCTCAATTATCTCTTCTCAAGATATCCTAGGAATGGTCAGATAGGTTTGACATCTATGTTATTATCTAGAGGTCTTTGGTATGCCCCAGTTTCTGCTATCCAAGTTTCCGCATGTTATTAAAGCCTTTATGTTCTTTTCAGAGAATTTTAATGTCCAAGGCTATTCCAAGATATTTGAAAAAACTCGCTTTGGATTATTTGATGGTTTTATATTGAAAAGTCTCAATTTTTGTCTCACATTTATAGCTTTAGACCCAATCTTATTATTACAAACTGAAAAATGAATTTCTCAGCTACACACCATCAAATTCCTATATTTATGAAGGGGATTCTTGGTTTTTATACTTTTAAGTTTCTTTAATGTTTATATCGATATTTTCTATTTGTCTTCAGCTGCATAATTCTTTTGTAAGTCGTATCTACATAACCTCACATATTCCAACTTCCTTTAAAGATATTTTTTTTTCATTTTCAAACCCTCAATATCTAATCTAATTACAAAATATAACATGAATCGAATGATATTTCTATAGAATGTATCGTCCGATGTGAATTTATATCTAAAGAATTGCACTTATTTACTAAACTATTTTTAAATATTCTAAAATTCGTTTTTTATTACCGTGAGAGTTGAAGAAATTATATTAAAAAGTTGTGTACGCATGAATGAAACCTACGTCTACCCGTATATTCCCAAACCAGTCGGATTTCTCTCGGAAACATATTTCGAATGATCTTTCCATAAATTGCTGCCTATATCATCGCCACGATTGTAATGCAAGATGCATGAATGGCAAAAAGTCGGTTGGACAACTACGTACGTACAATAAATCTATATCGAGATACGTGAGCGACAGAAGGTCGGCGCACCTCTCTGATGATGGCGCCCACTGACTCAAATCGCTGTCCCCTGGTAGCGCTTCTGGTTTTACCTCCGGCGATCTGCCATGGGAAACTCCTAATTCAAGGTACACACACAAACCATACACCACCGGCATTTAGAATAATAATCGCTAATGAAAATGGTAAATTATTTATTAGATTACGGAATGGTATTTTTTATAGCAAGGGATAATTACGTAAATTTCCTTTTAAAATTATTCATAGAAAATAATCCAAGTGTTGATTAGATAATAAAATTCTTAAAATTCGAAAAAATTATTTAGTTTTAGAGATTTGATGATTCAAATAGAATTTGCCGTCATATACAAATCAATAAATACTTTTTTAGTCCACTTTTTTCAATGGAATTTTCCTTACAATCATTTTTCAGTTTTAAACCTTGTAGGTATAAAATAAAAAAATGATATAAATAAAAACTATTTGAAAAGTGCACTGACAAAGATCCAAAATTGTTCATTTATCAGTCAGATTCGAACCTGGGACTAATTGACGATTAGATGATGACCTAACTTCATAAAAATTCGTGTTTGAGATCATATTCAACAGTCATCGTGTCAATTTTTTAATCAATATCCCTTAAAAATCTTTTTTGAAATGTATCAGCCTCAAGATCAATAGCAAAATCAAACAAAATCAAAATTGAATTCGTAACAATTGCTTGTGAAGATTTTGGTATTAGAACTTTACCAGCTTTAAGTCTACAAGATCAGGACCGAGCCTTGCAGGCTTCAGGCAAGACCAATATCTAGTAATGCAAGACTTACTTAGCAGCAAAACTGGGTATACCGAAAAGTGCTACTACGAATGGAATTGTTGAAAGATACTAGATTCCAGATGCCAAAAGACAATAAAATCCACGATTTAACATGAAATTATCGTATTTTTTATTAATTTCGAGTGCAAATAAGCATGAAACTTATTTTTAACTGGTTGCAATTATTCAAAGCATGCTCCATCTTTAATCCCTGCTGAAATAATCAAGGAATCAGTTTGAATTCTTTTATACTATAAAGCTGGTTAAGCTCGTAGAATACAATAAAAGTATTTGTGGTATTTTATCGAGTCTCAAAAGTATAATTAATTGACAGATCAACGAAGAACCGATAGGATAAAAAAAGATGTTAATGATAACGCTAAAGCTGAAACGATTCGTTGCTTTCTATACTTGCGTTTTTACAAGAATGTCAATGGATTTGGATAGAAAAAGTCTTCTCATTTAAGATCATCGTTGTTACAAAAATGCGGATTTAATTATTTTACGTGCTTATTGGGTCATGTAAAATAAACCGAAGAAAATATAGCAGAAAAATTAAAGAAAAACCCTTTTGTAGCATAAATATTGTTATAATATTTGAAGAAATAGATAGAAAAGGAAAAGCTAGACTACTGGGGCAACATGTAGGGCTATGAGAAAGCGAAGATCTCTTGAGTATACATCTTTGAGGAAGCGGATATTTGATCCATATATATAAAAGTTGGACAAATTACTTATATACAGTTAGCAGAGACACTGAAGAAGTATTGAAAGTATTATATCGAAATATTCTAGCGTTAGAATACTCTATGGATTGATCGGTTCTTAACGGAACGTACGTTAGATTGAGAGGTCGCTGTAAACAGTTGACGAAAGCAGAATATGTTTTTTTGATGTACCAATTAAATTACAAAGTAAAGTGTGAAGATAAACATTAGTCTGTGCGAGTACGTTCAGTACTAATCCTTTTTACAAAAAACTTGTTTGTTATGCTAGATCATCGTCATCGTCATCATCATCATCATCATCAAGCCTTTCAATCCTTTTGATTATGGCTATCGCTTTTAGCGGTTTAAAATCATTTTTTGAGATGGATTGCTCGTCGTTTTCATTTTTTTTTTTATAGTTTATCGTTTGTCTTGACTGCTTTTGTTATTATTTTCCATTCCTTTCCGTTCCGGCATTTTGCCCTCCAGCTCTTGACTCCTCTATTTCGTTTCTCCAAGTCTTGGATATGCCAGATAAACAAAAAAATAGTCACATCTCGCTTGTATACTGAAGTTGTTTGACACAGTTAAGAAAACGTTGAAAATTGTGAGATCAAAATACTCTATCGTGGTATCTCCATATCAATAACGAACGAAAAATCTTTGAAACAAAAAATGCAGCAATAAAATGAATTTATTAAAAGTAAGTACAAAGAGACAGGTCCGTCAAGGGTATCAAGCTGTTCGCGAAGTGTTTCAAATTTTTTTCCAATTGCATTTCGGAGTTTTGGAAGGGTGCATGGTCCTTGAGAAGGTCTTACTGGAAGAAATCACAGGGTGTCAGGTGCGGGATACTCAACGATATTTCTCCATTTGCCCATGAGACTTTCCAGATAACTTTGGCCCGTCATTTGACAGTAAAAATATACAAACCCAAGAGACTTCCCACATGGATACCTGCTGCTGATTTATGTCGACTTCTGTAGTTCCGAGTTTTTGTGAATCAGTGAAATTGTTTAAAATACACTTAAACATAGAATTTGAATACAATTGAACATAGAATTTGAATACACCTCATCATTTCCGTGTGTGGAAAAAATTTTATTCAAGGTCAAAAGTCAAAAAAATGAATTTTTCGCAATTATCAGCAAAACGGTGAGTTTTATCATCAAAATACTTTAAACAAAAATTGTAGATCATAAAATTATCTACAAAAAACGTATCAATACTTTTTTTTCTACAAGGCACTGTTTCTGAGATATAATGATTCAAAAAGTTGTAAAAGTTGTATTTACTGGTTTCACCAAATATTTTCAGTAGTAAACTTTTCTTACAACATTGAAATGAACCGAGACTTGTTGTGAGTATTTGTTAAAAATTTCTGTTGACTGGTTGGAACTGTCATAAGTTCATCAAATAAATTATCAATTGACGAAAATGCAGTCATTATAGCCATTAAATACGACAGTAAATCTAAAACCTAATTTTAACAACTTTTTGAATTGTTATATCTCAGAAACGGTGGCTCGAAGGAAAAAAAGTATTGACACGTTTTTTGTAGATAATTTTATGATCTATAATTTTTGTCTGGGGTATTTTTATGATTAAACTCACCGTTTTGCTGATAATCGCGAAAAACTTATTTTCTTAACCTTTGACCTTGAATAAAATTTTTTCCATACACGGAAATGATGGGGAACATTCAAATTTTATTTTCAATTGTATTTTAAACAATTTTACTGATTTTCAGCTTGATGGGAATTTATGTAGCTTTGAGTGTCTGATTTGACCAGACTATAGTCTCATTTCTAGAATTTGGAGTTGGGCGCAAAAACCGACAATCGAAAGTTAAGTAGATAGTATGAAGTTGTACTTTAAATAATTAAAGAAATAAACAGGTAATATAGTCTTTTACATTACCAAAAAAATACGTACTTTTTTACAAAATTATATTATAAGTTATAAAAACGGAAACAAGTTTTTTAAGTAATAAATAATGTATTAAAACGCCTTGGTATATAAACTACTTTGGAAACTACGTGATAGCAAAGTGCATTTCCTGTGTCACATAGATTTGGAAAGGAGATAAGTCGCTACTTTTTACTCTATTGAATGTTGATGTACCCCTCTGCTTGACATTTATAGTTTGTAGTGTTCCGGTCAAGGAAATGAACCGAACGCATTTCATTTTATACAACAAAATTGAAACAAGAGTTAATTTATTTTATCTTTTAAAAAGGACACGGTAATTTATCAAACTCACTAATGGTATACGAGGGTTGTTAATGATATTCCACTCTAATCAGGAATGTAATGCAACCCAACGGGTATTTATTATTTCGAATGGAAGCTTACATATGAATCTGCTAGATGAGTCCCTCGATTGTTTCATGCTGATAAAAAACTCGCATTAAAAAATGAATATCTTCAAAAGTAATCGAACTTTTTCTTCGATTTGTAAGTCGCAGCGTTCTGCAATTCCATTAAACATTAAAAAAAAAAAGAATAATAACCAGCTGATTTGCTTAAACGTTTTGATACCAAAATGACATTTGCTGAATAGGTTTTTCCATCACAATAATGCGCCTTTGTCAAAAAATAGTCAAAATACATTTTGATTTACTTCTTTCTGTTCCCACAAAAATAGCTTGTTAGAAACTATTCCAATCCAAAGAAATCTAGAACTTTCTCGGTTAGATATAAAATTGTCAATCTATGAATCTTGAGAAAGTTTTGATTCTTATTGACCAAAGAGGAGATACGTTAATCAATCTATTCAGAAATTCCAAATATTAGGAGTCGATGTGGATCAGAAGATTAAAGTACTGCAAAAACATAGAAGGGCTAAGAGAAGGTAAAATAATAGAACTAAAACAATAAAGATATAAGTAGATATTCATCTTTATTCATGTGAATAACTCTGTTAATTTTGTCTATAAATACAGCATGTCCCTCAAGTGGTGGTTGGATCTCTTTGATAGCTTTTAGGTATTAAACCACCCAAAATTCTCATTGTAATCATTTCATCTAGAGGATTCTGTGAAATAATTGTTATGTGATGATTTTTTTTTGGTTTGATACCTCATCCAACTCAAATTGGTTGAGGAAGATGACTCCAAGGAGAAAATTGAATCAAGAACTCACTCACTGAGCTATAAAATCCCAAGTTTGGAAATTTATAAAAGAACCCTTATTCTAAAACAAAGTACGGTTTTCTTCAGATTTGAAACAGTAGGGAAATTTTTATAATCTAAAGACGAAAATTACCAAAATAATATTCTAGTAGTCTAAAGTCAGACACTAACCAATTTCCGATTAAGTGAATTGTACTAGGTAATAATTGTTCTCAAATTGGCCTCACCGGTTCTCAATAAATGCGTTGCCTTCTTTTGAATGACGTTAAAACAGTCTGTTCATTCTTCTTCGTTCGATTCCCGTGAAGAATTGTGGAATGGCATCCTTACTAATATTATAAATGTGAAAGCGTGGATGTTTATTAAGCTTTCACGCAAAAACTACTTGACGAATCGTCATGAGACTTTGTACATATAAAACATTTTTTACAAAAATAAAAAAAATCTTGTCAAGAAATATCAACATTTTGTTAGTTCAGCGCCATCTAAGTTTAAGCCCCCAATTCAATTGACTATAGTTTCAGCTTTTTGGAATATTTGAGGTTAGGTATCATTGTTATTTTAAACAGTCATTGAAAGCGTAAAAAATGCCTCGGAAGCGCAAATCTACATTATAACGGCAGCAAAATCAAGAATCTTCGATTCATGCAGAGCTCAAAAGACAACAAAGTGATTTGAAAGCTGCTGAAACACCTCTTCAGACCCAACAATCACAGACTAGGTGTTTGGAGTGGTCGATATTTAATGATACTGGATTTCAATATTGTTATTGGTTCAATGAATAAAAAATGTCGATATTGGAATGCACTCAAATGGAAAGATGTGCTTGGCGAACCAAAAGAACCGTTGAAAACTTTATTGTTGAATGTTACCGATGAGTCAAAGCGATTTTTGAGTAAAATCAGGAGATACAACTCTTGCTATCAAATGACATTCTTTGGAGTGGATAAAGTTATAAGAATGCCCCGGTTTTCACCAACTCGGATCACTTTTTCAAGGTGATGAATGAACATCATAAATTTTTGCAGGTTAGGTATTTTATGGGTGAGGAACAAAATGAAGTAAACCGTCGTTGTCAGTCTATTGAAGAAGTAGAAAGATTGAAAATTCAACGAATGTTACACAGCCACAATTTGTTTAAAAAATATGTCCTTGGTTATTCAAATTTTATCAATTTTGAAACCCTGTAACTTGGTATAGAGTTAAATTGCACCCAATCATCATATTTTGGACTCTCCCAAACGCCACTGGTCTGTGTCAGCTCTTATACAAAACACAACAATTTTATTATAAATAAATATAAATAAAATATAAATAAATTTATATCAATGTTATAGTCTGTTATTTCCAGGCAGGGTGTCAATTAAATTGAGTTGATTCTTGAGAACTAGGTACTAAAAAATCTCTATGTATTATGGTACTTTGACGAATCAGTTCAATAAGAAATAAATATTATTTTATAGAAACTATACAAGGTGTAGCTAGCAGTAAAGAGACTGCTATAAAAAAAGTACGCATGCGCCAAAAGTTAACGACTGTCAGTTGTTTAGTCTGAAGCCTATTCTTTCGAATGCGACGTCCGCCGTGTCTGTAGACAAACCAGTGTAGTCGTGGCTTTGATTTAGAAAGGGGCTGTATTTTTATTTGGCCGTAAAAAAGATCGACGTGAAAATTTGGAAAAAACGCAAACAAAACTAATGAATTATCGAAACAAATGTATGAAAATGAATGTTTGTTGTGTCCACGTGTTTTTTTTGGGTAACTTGAACGCTATCAAGATGGCTTTGAAGGTTTTGAGGGTGATACACGTTCAGGTCGTCCTTCTATGACAAAAACGGATGAAAATATAGAAAAAATTGGTAAATTTTTCTGTCAGCTAAATATTCGTGCTATTATTGAATCTATAAGAATTGACAAACAGTTGAAGACCAAAAAATTGCGTTTGAGAATACCTCAAATTTATTAGAAAAGGTAATAACGGGTGACGGATCAAATCTGCTTTAAAAGAAATGAAATTTGAGTCTATTGAAGCTGCGAAAGTAGAAGCGGCGCGCGTCTTGAAGGAACTGGCAGAAAAAGACTTCTTGTACTGTTTCGAAGTATAGATTGAAATTGGTAATGAATAATCTAAACCCACCAGTCTAGTTATTTAACAGCTACACCTCGTATTATATTTCCACCTATAGTTACAACATTCAACCTTATAGGAAATCTTTAAATGGATACGGTCATTCATGCATTTTTCCCACACATGCAACAAATAAACTAAAATTAACACATTTAATAAAAATAATTAGAACCTATTCAAACAATGATAATTGTATATAATTATTAAGCTGGCTTTGATTTTAGTCACGATCTTCAATTGTAATTTTAAGTTAATGAGAAAAAATTTTCCGTCGTTGGTAATTATTGCGTGCGTGAGGCAAGATTCAAAAGTTTTTCATTACTACGTAATGAATGTTATCGAAAAACTAATATATTTAAGATAATTCCGGAATAGATGACTACCTGGTGGGGACGAATCTGGTAACTTCTGTTCAAAAAGTGCTTTCCAGTATACTACAGACGATATAAAGAATAAATTCGTCATTTTGTTTACATTTCCACGGAATGGATCAAACTCACTATTTGAAACACAAAAGTAGACGTCGAACGATGAAAAATACGAAACAAACCGACAAATATAAGTGGTAGAAAAGAGCTTGAAAGCCTGGCAGAATGGATAAAAGAAGAGTGTTAGCTAAAACCCTATTAATCTGATGCTCAACAGGGCATAAAGAGCTCTAGAGAAGAATTAATACCTTTTCTACATGTTATGTCTCTACTTCGTAAACCTGACATCAACATTTGACGATGTGGTCAAAGATGACAGATTTATCGCCACCACACAACGAGATATACCTTTGCATTCGGAAAGTAATTGGTTATTGGTACCAAACTCGTTCAAAGTAAAATCATTTTATGGGTCTTGAAAGTTATTGGTAGAATTCAATTCTAAACTCTAGGGCAACTCTTGAAGTAGATCCTGATCTACTTCGTAAACTTGACATCAACATTTGACGATGTGGTTAAAGATGACAAGTTTTATCGCCACTAAACAACAAGATATACCTTTGCATTCGGAAATCAATTGGTTATTGGTACCAAACTCGTTCAAAGTAAAATCATTTTATGGGTCTTGAAAGTTATTGGTAGAATTCAATTCTAAACTCTAGGGCAACTCTTGAAGTAGATCCTGATCTACTTCGTAAACTTGACATCAACATTTGACGATGTGGAACAAGATGACAGTTTTATGGGGCTATTTCAAAGATGACGCTCATAAAATTGTGTATGGTAATATCAAAGAATTCCTTAGAAGTGTTTCTAATACCTTTTGTATCTGTATTTTTTTCTCTAGTCTAGTAATAAAAAACGGTTGTTAGAATGAGATTTTATTTTCAGAAGAATTGTGAAAAAAAGATCTACGTTTGCATTCGAATATAAATTGGTTATTGGTACCAAACTCGTTCAAAGTAAAATCATTTTATGGGTCTTGAAAGTTATTGGTAGAATTCAATTCTAAACTCTAGGGCAACTCTTGAAGTAGATCCTGATCTACTTCGTAAACTTGACATCAACATTTGACGATGTGGTTAAAGATGACAAGTTTTATCGCCACTAAACAACAAGATATACCTTTGCATTCGGAAATCAATTGGTTATTGGTACCAAACTCGTTCAAAGTAAAATCATTTTATGGGTCTTGAAAGTTATTGGTAGAATTCAATTCTAAACTCTAGGGCAACTCTTGAAGTAGATCCTGATCTACTTCGTAAACTTGACATCAACATTTGACGATGTGGTTAAAGATGACAAGTTTTATCGCCACTAAACAACAAGATATACCTTTGCATTCGGAAATCAATTGGTTATTGGTACCAAACTCGTTCAAAGTAAAATCATTTTATGGGTCTTGAAAGTTATTGGTAGAATTCAATTCTAAACTCTAGGGCAACTCTTGAAGTAGATCCTGATCTACTTCGTAAACTTGACATCAACATTTGACGATGTGGAACAAGATGACAGTTTTATGGGGCTATTTCAAAGATGACGCTCATAAAATTGTGTATGGTAATATCAAAGAATTCCTTAGAAGTGTTTCTAATACCTTTTGTATCTGTATTTTTTTCTCTAGTCTAGTAATAAAAAACGGTTGTTAGAATGAGATTTTATTTTCAGAAGAATTGTGAAAAAAAGATCTACGTTTGCATTCGAATATAAATTGGTTATTGGTACCAAACTCGTTCAAAGTAAAATCATTTTATGGGTCTTGAAAGTTATTGGTAGAATTCAATTCTAAACTCTAGGGCAACTCTTGAAGTAGATCCTGATCTACTTCGTAAACTTGACATCAACATTTGACGATGTGGTTAAAGATGACAAGTTTTATCGCCACTAAACAACAAGATATACCTTTGCATTCGGAAATCAATTGGTTATTGGTACCAAACTCGTTCAAAGTAAAATCATTTTATGGGTCTTGAAAGTTATTGGTAGAATTCAATTCTAAACTCTAGGGCAACTCTTGAAGTAGATCCTGATCTACTTCGTAAACTTGACATCAACATTTGACGATGTGGAACAAGATGACAGTTTTATGGGGCTATTTCAAAGATGACGCTCATAAAATTGTGTATGGTAATATCAAAGAATTCCTTAGAAGTGTTTCTAATACCTTTTGTATCTGTATTTTTTTCTCTAGTCTAGTAATAAAAAACGGTTGTTAGAATGAGATTTTATTTTCAGAAGAATTGTGAAAAAAAGATCTACGTTTGCATTCGAATATAAATTGGTTATTGGTACCAAACACGTTCAAAGTAAAATCAGTTTATGGGTTTTAGGCACTGTCTTGAAAGATTTTAGTAGAATTTAATTCCAAACTTTAGCTTAACTCTGTATAATAAAAAATTTAAGTACATTTGGTGAAACAATAATTGTAGCAGTGAAAAAAATGTTAAACTGTTGACAGAAAAGTATATTTGAATCACCGACTGTAGAATTTCCACATCGAAATTATAAACTCTAGAAGAGATTGGATAATAGCCACAAAAAACTAGATTCACGTGAATAAAGGGCGTTAATTAAAGTGCACATGCAATTATCTAGATTATTCAACTGATATTAAACTATATCAAATTGATTGAGTGCTATATACTTTCGTTTTATAATAAACTACAAGATTTTCTATGAATAAACCGTAGAAGAATACGGACTTTTGTTTTTAAGTTAATCCAATAGGTGGCCACTCATAACCTCACATTTCCACGTCGAGCAATCAAATTAGACTTAAATAAGAAAACATCACTTCAACTTTATTAAAAATTTAAGACAATGCACTTGAAATAATGTGAAATATTAAAAAAAAAAAATAAAAAAAATATCACTGAACAATTTTTTAAGAAAATACAGAAAAAAAATCACAAATGTGTTATTATTGTTCGTTAATTACATTTAAATAACTATAAATTAGTTGTGATTCTTTATTGAATATATAAATGTCGAATTAATGACCTGGTGGTAGACGCCTCCCCGATACCGACGTCCAAACACTGCACCAGGTCTCGATAACGACGCGCCCGACGCCTGAATGTGCCATCAACGACACCCTTCTCAATTTTATACCACGGTATCTTGCCTCAAAGAGGGGGCAAAACACTTTTTATTCCATCCACCAAGCCTTAGCTCATCTGCAAGTCGGATAACATACCTAATTATCAAGTTAATATGGGCCATTCTGTATGGCCGATGGAAAGAGGTTTTAGATTTGGTTCCTAATAAGAGAGAAAGAACTTCCCCGATCGCCGTCGGTTGGAAAGAGTCCGATAGTTCGCCTCCACATTGATATTATAAGTAAATTCAATAGCTGCATTCATTTGTAAACTACGGTCTCCGAACATTATTCAAGGAGGGCAGAACTCATGTATGTTTCATACAAATTTAAAGCACACTATAATATTTGGTAGTCGCTATTCAAGTCTCGAGGATTTTTTAGATATCGAAAGAGAGAGATAAAGAAAATTTTTGTTCAGTGAAAGCCAATGATGACCGATCTCGAAACTCAGCCATATTTGTGACATACATAGATAAATAAAAATTCGTATTTCTCGAAGGAGATTGGAGGAGACGTGGGGGAGCCCGGAGTAAGAATTATTCATCATATCACGAGGATCAAGGGTTTATATTGTTAATTTAAAAGGGATTTCGGTCGGTTTAATACAATTGACAAAACTAATAACACCATTCGGAAACTTAAACCATTCCAGAGACATCCTTACGAGGGTTATTCCATAATAATGATTTTTAGAGCTTCCAAGAAATGTTTGTAGTTTCTAATTTTTATTATAGAAGTCTAGATAATTAATTTAAGGTATTTTTACACATGACTCAACCAATAGTACAACAGAAATAATACATATAAAAATATATGCCGTTTTTTCAGTTGAAGTACAATTTTTTCGACACTACACATACACTACCGGTCAAAAGTTTTCGTCTACACCATAATCCGTTTATTAAATTTCAAAATAATAGAATTTAACAATTACAAATACCACAAGTACCGGCTGATTTGTTTATTATTCTCTAGCTGTGAATTATATATTGGGTGTTTATGATTATAGTTTAGTCCCGGTTAGCCTTGTGACAAGCAAAAGCTTTTTGATCCAAGATGTGTATTAATCGCAAGGCTTCATAGTCTAGACAGAAGTAACCGTCAAAAAATATGCATTCACAAGGAGTTTGATCGACGGGTCACGGGCTAAGACATGAATGAATATAAAAATCTGCCTTTTAGTACTTCTACAGTAGAAATCGAGAGAAACTGACAGTGAAGAAATTTATTTTAAGACGTCAAAATGGAATTAATAGCTTGCAGTAGATTAAAGAACATGAAAATTGGACGCATGAAGAGTGGGAGAGAGTTTTATGGAGTAAAGTGTCAAAGTTCGAAGTATGTTTTGTAGGAAAGGCGACTGAAGACCTATAGCTATTAAAATATTAGGGGAAAATGCAGCGTAACGATCCCAAGCATTCCTCGAATTTGTGCAAAGAGTATTTGAAAGAATGTAATTGAAGTAATGATTCGGCCTTCATAGTCGCCCGATCTCATCCCGATAGAGTTGTTGTGAGACAAATCTGATGAGGAAGTCAAAGAGTAGTGTCATAGTTCCACTCCACGTCTGTGGAATATCCTAAAAATCAGATGGCACCAAATGGACGAGATTTATTTGCTGAGATTGTCACAGAGAATGTCCACCGAAATAATAAACGCAACCTAACCTAAAATTTCTAATCTAGGTGTCACCTGTCATTCATTCTAGCTTTTAACTATACACCTCTTATTAACCATTGCGACAAGCACAGCAACCATTCTGATTTACACTGACTCTTGACAAGCATATCAATTATTCTCTTTCAAACTAACTTTTCATTTATACAATCTCAAACGCTTTAGTTTGAGCCCGCACGTCTGATGTTTGTTATCTAGTAGATGAACTAATTCATGTTTTGAATATTTTTGGAGTTTTTTTTGGAGTATATTTCGGCGGATTTCTTAATTTCGTCTCTCTGTAGATCGAACTTCAGAATATACCAATGTGGTAGGTACTACACAAATCCCTCCTTTCCAGTTATGTCGTACAATACTGGTATACCAAATGTTTTGATCCATTTCGAGATATTACCTTGTATACATCTCAAATATGGTTCTGCTCGCCCCTACGTGAAAGAAAAGTCGATTTCCCCACTCCAAGTAGGAGAGTAACGCTGAATATGCATCGGCTCCAAGAAACACCCTGAAAGAATGCATAATTCAACATTCAAATTAGAAATAAATTAAATATTAAAATTATAGCAGCAGAAAAAGAGGCCTTATTGATTATGTATGCAGTGAGGAAAAATTAAATCCTCTAATGAAGAAAAACGCCTTTCTTGAGGAAAATTGGGAAGGGCCCAGGTGGTGTGGTCTTCAAAGGACCCTCCTAGCACTGATGTAAGTTTAAGAATTTTTTAAATTTACATGTCTAATGCCGCAGGTCTGACGAGAATTTGACTCGGGAAATCTCTCCGAGTTTTCTTTTCTTTTAATTAGTCTAAGATGATTAATTATCTGGAAGATTGAACAATAAAAAAGTGTATAACTCACTTCTGGGAAATGCGGCTTAGAAAAGCTTACATTAAAAACTAATCTGTGTCCGTTCCAGCGATAATCCAGACAAGAAAAAATATTCCCACCCAACCGTGATGCGAATTAAATTTAAAGATAATAAATAATTGCATTTTGCCAAAAAATAAAAACATGAACGTTAACCGTTAAAAAATTATATAAGATTCATTCAATTCTTCTGTATTTAAAGTAATAGGAGATTCGAGTCCATATCAAGAAGTTCTTATCATTATCTGATAGTTTTATAGAAGAAAACAGTTAATTTTCTTCTGATACAATTGATTTTCCACATTCAAATTAAAACAACAGTTGGTAGATGTGGCCCACTTGCATGTCCCGGTGAGATACCACTCAAGTTCCGTCCTCAAATTCTGGCGCTAATAGAAACAAAGATGAGCGCGTAGAATTCGATGTTATGTGGTTTAAAAAAATGACTCAAAGAATAACAAAATTTTCTCAAACCTTGTCAATACATTACCTGCAATCGAACCATCCAAACGCAAATGTTGCTATCGCCGATGACTTTAATCTTTATCTCATCAGCTGGTTGAATTTCCTCAACAAAACTGATGACGAGGAGCTGACGATTTAGCCAATAGTTACGGACTGATCCAATTCATCAATGAACTAACCAGAGTCTCCGATCGAGTTGGTGTATTTGCTACCTTTAAGACCTGTTTGTAACAACATACTCTGAAGTGTACAACGCGACTGTACTTGCACCAACGAGATCACAGACTAAGACCATACATTTTGACTTATAGGCGCAGGAATTTGGACTGGTTAGAGCAAAGAAGAAAGGTCGCTGATCTGTCCAACATAATTCCACCTGGAGCAGTATTTGCAAGATCTTACCGACAGGCAGCGTGGCTCAATGGGTATATATTTGACTAATCTAGAACTTTTATGGTGAAGTAATGATTGAAAGTACCTTATGAAATTGATATGGGGGGTTTTATGGATATAGGATTATTACTAAAGTGACTCTAATAGTCTGAAGTACTAGAAAATTCAATTATCGCATTTGATTTTCCTTCGCCACGCTTAGGGCCACTGTCTGTGACACTAAAATTAGTCAACGAGAAAAAAATTTATTGCTCTGCATGCCTGATCAATCACTTGATCAATACACCGCGTTTAATTTGACGATTTATTGTTTAATAGTTAATATTGACGGACGTCAGTGTCTCCGCAATTATTAATGGAAAAACTTCGGTGTGGATACTTGAACTTCTCATATCTTAACTTATGTATATCCGTTTGAGTCTTTGTTGTCGTCAACAGAACTCAATGAAGTGAGAATCCGTTAGCCGCAGAAACGGCGTCTACTCAAAAGGTAGAGGAGATGTTGTAAAAATAGAGAAAAGGGGCATGAAAGAGCTAACCCCAGATAAGCTGCACATTCACATGTATGAATTCAGCACATCAGGATAAAGTAGGATCCTTATAAAATATTACAGTTATCATAAGGCGATGTTTCTTTTCGCCCTTCAGGAACTAAAGTGAAAAGATCGTCAATAATGAACAAGATAAAAATCAACACGTAACGCGATGAAAATATGCGCTACATTTCTTATTTTCACTATTACCTACACTTTAGATGTTTTACCTTAATTATAATATAGATATACGGTGTGTAACAAAAAGGAAGATCATAAATTAAAAGGGAAAATACAAGATATGTCGCGTGAGATAAGGATGAAATAGAATATTGGTAATGGAAGTCACCCATAGACAAATATTTCAACTTACTACTACTAAGTGATTAAGACACATTAACAAAAAAAATTTATCATAAAAAAATTAATAAAAGTAGCGAAACTGTAATGGAAATACCAAGGGTGTCAGAAAATAACATATTTGTATAAAGTGCATCTTCAACTAATCTCATGATGAAAAACAAGATGGTGAAAAAAAAATTTGAAGATGTATAAGTGAGTTTTTCAAAATAAATTTGAACGAAACGTCACTCACAGCTTGTCGAACCTGCAAAAGAATTCTCTAGGTGATGATTTGACAGTCGCTAGATTTAATATTTGCCTTCAAACTTTTTTGGGGTCTTATAAGTGGACCGCATCGTTAGCATATTCAATAGAGTTTTTATCAAGAGATAAAGCGGACCTAACCCTCAAAGATGTACCCTCTCATTTTCGCTAGTATCCTTTTAGCTAATATCAATTGCACATTATAAAAATTTTGTTTGATCTACCATAGGTGCAGATACCTCATTTTATAAATTTATTATCTAATTATACGTTTGGTTTAAACAGGGAGTTTGGTTTAAACAGGATACCAGACGTGAACTGAGCTCATTTTGTACCCCATTCGTCTATTAGAACTTCGGTAATCTTTTATCTGACGCAAATAATCGAATTATCCTTGACGATTCTATAAATTGTCCTACGTATGAAATCTTGAGTAGCTTTGTCAACTGATTTCAGTTTTCCATTACATGTTTTTCGGTTCTGTGAATGATCCACAGCAACACCTTTCGTGACTACTCGATAAATGGAAAATATATTTACTCTAGTTAATTCAGCAATTTTTATTATGATCGCATTATCAGATTGCTCAATATTTTCTCCCATGGTGTAAAGAACGCCATATTTCTATTTATTTAAATAATTTTATGAATTGAATTAATCTCACAAAGCAACGCCACTGTTTATTGCACATTATCTAGCAGGAATATTTCAAAGAAATTGTGTACATACGCCTTCCGACAGCTTCGGCCAAAAGAAATACATTTATGTTTACGATTCGATGTTTTCTATGACGAGTCCACGAGGACTGACAGTTTATTAGATGTTTACCAAATTTTATACGGGGATTAATCATTAAAAATCAATTTTCTCAGTTATTATTGCACCAAATTTGAAAAAAAACTTTATATTCCTAAACAGAGGACTAAAATCTCTTTCCAGCAAGGTTAGGTGGGTGTTAGGGGGTGTTTTTAATTCAAAAGATGATATTTTCATATTGTAAAATGTCGATTTGAGTCCTGTTTCAGTTTTTTTTCACGTAGTACATAATAACGCAAAAATTGAATTTATTCCAAGCATAGATACAAACAGCAAATAATTTATGCAGAAGATTCAGCTTTAATAATCAGAACAAAGAAAGAAATAGAAAAGATATTCTGTAAACTGAAAGAGGCTGCTAGAAATTATGGATTAAGAATCAACCAAAAGAAAATGAATTATATGGTGCTAAGACAAAATGTTATTGGTTTAAAGGAATATATAGAGAACAAAGAATAGAAGATAGAAAAAATTTATGAATTGGAATACCTGGGAGCGAAACTGTAAAATAATTAGGAGTCTTATATAAATACAAGAATAGTCAAAACAAGCAAGATCTTGGGATCATACAGTGAGTTGATGAGATTAATGATCAACAGCTACAGAAGTAGACGATGGGTCAGAAAGGCTGACAAAACAAAGCTGATGATATGGGAAGTTTTTTGGGGAATAAAAACAAATGGGGAACTTTGGAGAAAAACTAACCAAGAACTGACTTATTCGTATAAATACCCATAAATAATAGCTTGAAGAGTAAGATGGTTGAAGCATATTAAAAGGATGCCGGGAAATAAATTGGCAAGGTCATTGAAAGGAGGAGGAGAAGAACGAAGAAAAAATGGTTGTATGCATTTTATAACTCAAATTATTCAACGTACCCCTGGTATTTATCCTATCGAGGTTCTACTGTGTTTTATACATAAAATTCTTGCAGGAATAATCTATATTTGTAAAGGATACATAATTAGCGACAACGTTGAAGATGTAATTCTTAATATATTGAAAATGTTTTGAATCGCAACGATCTGATCAAGAATCGGTTTTTCAACGAGTAACCGACATTGTTTAGTTAAGATGAAAGAAGTTGACTAACCCATTAGAAATGTCATTTGATATTTCCGCACAGTCACATTCACCATAAATTTGCCGAATCACAATTTCACGTAATATATTAATATATGCAGGAATATTATGGAAAAGAAATATTTGTAGGGCGTAATATCGTATATGACTAGGGAAGAATCCACGTTATCTTGGAATCCTGGATTTGGAAGGACTTACAGTTTCCCTCACTACCAGCAGGGGGTCTCACATATGTGAATCTGACGTGATGTATAAAAAAAAGTTTATCTTCGCGTTCGCCACGCGTTATTTGATTTTCTCTTGACAATGTATTTTTTAGACATTTCTGGATTGTATAAATTAAGTTGCTTCATGAGTTCAAAATAGTGCTTTGTCAATAATATAATTAGATTAAATTAAAATCTAAAACACCAAATGTGTCTGTCTACATAGGGCAGACCTCATAATATTTAGCAAATAGACTAAAAGGTCATCAATACGATAAAAAAAAATAAAACTGCTTTAACGAACCATGAAATATCAAAAAAAATTCAATGATAAAGATAAAAAATTCTTGAAACATAATATTCATATTTCATAAAAATGAAAAAGCTGTAAATAATAAAAAAAAACCTTGATAATTTGAGCAAAATGTATGGTTCTATTTTGTAAATTCTAATGAAACTACAACTAATTTGATTGACGAAGTATTGATACATTTAAGATGTAAGGACTGAAGAAAAGTTATTTTTTCGCAAATTGTCGGTGTCATATTTTGATAAAGACTGAAGTTGAGTCGAAACGTCAATTTTTTATCAATCTTTCGAAAATTATTGGAAAAAAACTAATTTTAAAACAGAAGACAACTAGAATTCATTTAGAAGCATTACAAAATATAATATGCGTTTTGATAATAATATAAGATGTAAGAAATATTATTTATATTAATATCTTGTACTAATATGAGGATTTGTCGTATTATCTTTGAAAGTGCGATGCTAAACTACTAGCTTATAAAAAATAATAAAATAATGAATTCCATTTCTATAAACTAGATGATTGTGAAGTCCTTAAGGATTATAAGTGAGCCTTATTTCTCGTATGCAGTTGCAATGTCACCACAAACCACAGACTACAGACCACAGACCACAGACCACAGACCACAGACCACAGACCACAGACCACAGACCACAGACCACAGACCACAGACCACAGACCACAGACCACAGACCACAGACCCCAGACCACAGACCACATTTTAATTCTGTTGAAGACATATTTTTGACTAAAGAGCTAACAATAAAGTGACCAGTACAATTAAAATGATACAAGGTGTAGCCCAGAAGTTTTGGGAAACCAAATTTCGCATCGATTTCATTCGTTTATATTTCCTGTATAAAGTAGTGATATCCACGAGGGCTGCTACAAATATTTGGTTACGGCTTTATGGTTTTTCAAAATATTCTCCATCAAGATTAATACATTTTTTCCATTCCGATTGAGGTACCTCCAAAACGTGTGGTTTGAACGCAACCTTCGCTTCTTCAGATGTAGAAAAACGTTGACCTCGCAATTTATTTTTGATCCGAGGAAATAAAAAGATATCATTGGGCGCGAAACAAGGATCGTACGAGTCATCACCCATCAATTTGATGTTTTGACTGTTCAAAATGTTTTTGTTTGAATTGATATGTGCGAGCTCAGATTATCGTGGTAGAGAATGAATCGTCTCTCCGATTGGTTTTCCTGGTATTTTTGAACCCTTTTGGCAAACAAATACTGGTGTACCATTCATAATTGACCTTTCTACGTTGCTCCAATGAAACGGCGACATTTCCAGTTATTCCGAAAAAGCAAACGACTATTTGCTTCGTGAGCAAACAACTATTGTTGGATTTAGCTCGACTTGAAAGACCTATACAGCTGATTTTTGTTTAGCTTCGCGTTCTTTTGCATACATTTATGCAAATTACGTACGAGTGAAGTGTAATTAGGATTGAATTCACAAAACCAACGAAACATGGTGGATGCAGATGGTACTTCATTACCAAAAGTCGACGCGAGTTAATTGGAACATTGCCATTATCAGAAAATAAAAATAGTATGAAAATTTACGCGATTTAATTCCATTTTTGACCGAGATTAATGTTTTAAGTATTTGAAAACAACTCAAATAGCACTCGTATGACAACCAACAACCATTTAAAGTGTCAAACTCTATGATAGCAATGACAGAT
Source organism: Diorhabda carinulata (assembly GCF_026250575.1). Lineage (NCBI taxonomy): Eukaryota > Metazoa > Arthropoda > Insecta > Coleoptera > Chrysomelidae > Diorhabda > Diorhabda carinulata. Next base: position 33,638,660 of record NC_079461.1, on the reverse strand, counting down.
TTGACATATTCACATCATTGTTGCCATATATCAAAACTTGAATAGCAACCCTTGTAAAATTATAGTTTTTTTTCATCATAAGTCGTTATATTCCCACATGCATTTCGATGAGATAAACTGAAACTGGAAAAACCGATATTTCTTTGATATCAGCTCTACATTCATTGAATTAATGGGTGATAAAATTGTTTGACAACAGTCCAAATGATTATATATAATACAACAACAGACACAAAGAAAGTTTTACTGTGTTCGCTCTATACCTATCTGGAGGAATCCAGGGAAACGGTTATGAACCTATGTGCGGTATAATAAACTCATAAAATCGCTAGAAATGAGGATATATTGACTGAGCACCGACTTGGGATGCCAAAAAGTTGCAAAAAAATATATCTTTTATGTACCAGACGGATATGAGCGCTCAAAGATGATAATTTATAGTATATTTCAATTGCGAGATCAGTCAAATATTTTGAAACAGTGCAGCGTGATAAAAATATGTAAATAATTGAATTATTCTGCTCTATTTTCAAGCATATAACAATTTTGAGGGAAATTATTTTGTATTTTTTCAAAGGAAATATAAAAGAAGTGAAAGACACGATGTTAATATCAAAAGAAAAGATGAAGAATATGAGAAACATATTAAACATATTCTATTGGATATCATTAGTCACAAGCAACAATAAGTTTACGAGATGGCAGAAAAAAAGAAACAAGAAAAAACCAAACGAAAATTTTGAAGCAAATGTATCTACATCTACAATCATTATCAAATTTCAAAAAATTAGAGTTGTTGTGATCATAATGATAGAAGAAACGGGGAAAGAAGTTGGCAAAAGCATGGAACAAGTCGAAAAATGTTGGCCCCAACCAAAAGACCACACCAATTAAGAATAAAATATTAATATACAAGAAGTACGATGTTTAAGTGGATGTAGCGGAAACTCTAGGTGAAAAAATGAATGTAGAAAATATGAATGATTATTTAGAGGTCACAAATATGTTATTGAAAATAATTTTCTATTTGTAAAATATACTGTAATGTAATGTGAGTAAGTGCCGGTTTTTCCACGTTCTAATAAAATGCGAAATAATTATTAGGCCACATAACTTTCGAACTAACTAACACTTTGTTCTGGAGATCGCACATAAAACAAAAAACGATGTAGACATTGCAAACACTTGTTGTGTTGGGTATTTATCACTAATAAAATCATCGGTCGTAGTCGATGAAGACCTATAGGCATGTATCTCGACTTAAAATGTATCGAAATTTCTCAAAATTATTGCTGATTAAATCCCTATTTAGTATATTGAAAAATATCAATTTATTTCCTAATAAAATGCTTCGAATGAAATATTAATGCAAAAAAATCGATTGAGTAAACATTGATAGCACCTTTTTTTCAATTTTCAGTGTTCATATGAACACTTTCTGTTCCCAAATTTGAAAAAATGGCTTATTGAAAGACGACTCCACCCCAAACTTAGTCCAAAAACTTTTTCGCGCATATAGGGTTGTTTTTTAGTGCTCCGAAAGTACTTTGAGGGTGGAGGAAACACATATTTTCCATCATAACATTCATTATCTTAGGTTAGGTTAAGTTATGTTAGGTTAGGTTGAGTTAGGTTAGGTTAGGATACGTTAAGTTAGGTTAGGTAAGGATACGTTAAGTTAGGTTACGTTAAGTCAATCATTGAAAGCTCATCGTGAAACATGTATGTATTTCTTTTGTTTAATATTATAGGTATCAAGGACGTGACAGTTATGATGAAAAATACGTATCTCTCCCACCGTTAAAGTACATTCGGAGCACTAAAAAACAGCCCTATACGCGCGAAAAAATTTTTGGAGTAAGTTTTGGAGTAAGTTTGGAGTGGAGCCCCACTTCCGAATAATCACCAAATAATTTTTCATTGAAAAAATAGATCGTCATGACATTATTGTAAATCTCAAAAGTTTCATCCAGAATTTTTATATTAGAACAAGTAATTTTTGTCAAATAACTGATCTTTATTTCACGCTGTAGATCTAACAATTTGTTCCTGAAACTCCGTCCATGACTGTTGGTCAAGTAATTGAAATATTTCCTTGGAAATATGGCCATATAAACGTACACTGTTGTCATGTTAAACTAAATTGATGTAGTTTCGTTGGGAAATCCACCGGAATGGTTGTTATATCTCATCTTTGTCATAATCAGAAAATGGAAATGCATGGAGCCATCGAATCAGCTCAAATAGAAAATGGACAAGTTCAAATGAAATATGAATGGCGTTTAGTGGGGTGAGTGAAAAATGGATTTTGGCTACGGTTTCGAAATTATTTTTACTTATTCTTTGGATGAATCGTGAAAATTAAGTATAATGATTCTCAATATCTCAGTACTAACCATACAAATAAAAGTGTATTTTTGTTTAATTCAATATAATTTATCGTATTTGATGAGTTAATCCAGCCCACACACAAACATTGTGGAAAAAATATATTTATTTTCCAACGTAACCTCCGTATACTTTTCCCAGCGATGTTCAATAAGTTCGATAACCTTTTTATAATAAGAATCTTCAAGCTCTTCATAATAGCCATTAACTTCCGACATCACATCTGCTATGTTGGAAAATATTTGACCACCGAGCTATTTTTTCAAGTCTGGGAACAGCAAATAATCCGAGGGGGCTAAATCTGTCGAATAGGGTGCATAAAGTAGCAAAAAACCGACGCCATGACCTTGCCTGTAGATGGAACAGTCTTTGCCTTCTTTAGATCCAGTTTTCCCTTTTCAGTTTTGATTGCTCTTTTATTTAGGATGTGAAGTGGTGTCTGTCTTCTTCGACATCTCCGGAGTCGTCGCCTCGTTTGGTCGACCATAAAAAGGTTTTAATCTTTGGGTGTGACCATCGTATCAACTTCTACAACTCTTCTTTCCTTATAGGTGGAACTGAAAAGATGATTCTCAAATTGAAAAGAGCTCGTTTGTTATACAAACGGATTCCAGCATAACAAATAGCTTTTGGTGTAACCATTCTACAACTTCAGAACAAAAGTCATATTTCCTCATAAGAGGAAATAGAAAGATTATTCTACTAGTTTCATTTACTAAAATGAGCTAGTTTGTAATCTAGGAAAGTCCAAGATACAACTGAGAGCAGAAGTAGCTTTGGATCTGACCATTATCTCAGCTTCCACAATTTCAAAATCAAACTCATCTTTTATAGGCGGATCTGGAAAGACGATTCTTCTAGTTTTTCTAATTAAAAAGAGCTTATTTGCGATTTAGACGGGTCTAAAACACAATTAGGAATGGAATTAGTTTTTGTAGTATTGGGACGAGAGTGGACTGGACTCAAAAGCTCGGCCTCTCAGCCACAATCTTTCAAGCTCATGCAACTGTACTGAAACAACTTGTTAATAAGTCCTGAGAATTGTTTTTGGTCCAGAGTGATCAAACACAGCACTAAACGCGCAGATAGCTTACGAATGGATAATTTTTTTAAAATATCGATAGCCTCTTCTATGTCTTCAACTTCAATCGAAAAACAGTACTGCATTTTTTTTTCAATAAGTACAGCAGAGAAGTTTCTAAGGATTAAGTGGTTCAAAAAGCTATCGCCGATTAAGTATGTCAAGATTTTATAGGTTCCTGGACACTATGTTGACGTTTCGATCTGCTCAGCACTGAAGTCGATATAGTCCAAGAGCTACCTACAGAAAATGCATGTTATAAAGTACATGAAACTTTCGTCTGCCGGACCAGATCCGGTTTGAACATGAGAGCCGCGTGGCCTTCGTAGAAATTCGAGGAAATTAAAAAATAAGCTACACGCAACATTCTTTTCTCTAAATGTTATTAGAGTCGTGAGTATCAGCGGCAAACCATCGGCAGACGTTTTTCTGTTCTCAAATCTCCGGCAGACGTGAAAAAGGTGATCGGAAAACTCACATGAAAAATTAAATAAGGTACACTCGATATTATTTTCCATATTTGTTTCTTTGGTCATCAATAGCAGCGGGAAAGCTATGGCAGACGTTTTCTTTGTAGCCGAAAAAAGAGAGGAAAGCAATTTTCTTTTTCGACAACTAGGGGCCGGGAAAACGTCTGTCATTGCTTTTTACCTGTTAGTTATGACCTACAGATGGGATGAGAAATAGAATTTAGCCTGTGGCAGTTTTCCTTATGGTATTTTTGAGATGAGTTTTCCGACCACCCATTTCCACGTCTGCCGGAGATATGAGGACAGGAAAAACGTCTGCCGATGGTTTGCCGCTGATACATTAAGAGAAAAGAATCTTGTGTGTACCTTATTTTTTTATTTCCTCGAATTTCCACGAAGTTCACGCGGCTCGCATTTTCAAACGGAATCTGGTGCGGCAGACGAAAGTTTCATAATGTGTCTACCTTTCATGTACTTTATAACATGCATTTTTTGTAGGTAGCTCTTGGACTGATATGGAATAGAAATTTGACAAACACCTAGTACCTTCTAAAAGTAATTTTTGTTGGAAAATTTGTCACCACGAGCCGCCACTGCTTTTAAATGGAAAACCAAGTAGACACACACGGTCGAAATTAAAATCGCAGAATAATTTGTTAGGAATTTTTATTTAATTGTATTTTTTCATTCTGTGAAACTGTACGTCAGAAAATATCACTACAAATTTAACATTGATTTAAAGTAGACAGTTTCAAAAACCAAAACGTCGACAACTAACGCCATTAGGTAGCAATTTAGTACCGGCAAAAGTAATAAAAATTCCGGTAGCTGAAAGTAACAGAATCGGAGAAAAGTTATTTTAGAATTGGCTACTCTCTTTATAAGCGACATCTCATCTCTTATGGATACTGATGAGTGTTAGCAATGAGGGCCACCAACTTGTTAGTGCGTGACGGAAAAGAGATAGCCCTTGTTAAAATAAATTGGATGGCGATATATAGGCTTTGATGTTTTAGATGGATTATTTTCTTTTCGAATGTTCCACCCTTCACCTTATTTTTATTACCCATAAAAGACGTTTTCTTATTATTTTACTTTTACTTGAAAAACTGAAATTCTACGAGGTGTTTCTGAATACGAGGTATATTCACAATGTAAGTTCAGTTTCTATTCGGCAGCACTGCGATCGCAGTTCCGAGTATGCGCAGCAGTTACTCAAGTAGAAGAAATCTACACCATTTTCTTCTTCTTTGTGATATAAGCCGCAATCGAAAATAACGCAATTTAAGAAAATTAAACCACGTGAAACTGATCGACAAATCTGCGAGGTTCACGGACTGAAGATGCTATGAATGATTCAATGATTAGTAGATGGATCTTAGTTCAGTCAAAACCGTAAGTTTACAATTAGTGCTTTTTTTATGGAATATCTGCAAATTGCACCTGAAACTTCGAACTGAACTGGAATTACGTGTTAGGTAACCACAATTCTTGTTAGAAAACATAAAGAACAATGGATAAACGGTGTACTTCAGTTTTTGATACGTTACAATGAAGATGGTGATGATTTTCTCAAATAGTCACGGTGGTATCTTACGACATCTCGGAAACTAAACGGAATTCTTTAGAAACTTCTTTCCCAACGAATTTTAAGCCTTTTAAACTCTTCCTACCTCACCACGAAGCCAAACAATAGAGTTGTTGTACTTTTCTATAATAATGCTAGTTTTCAAACTGAGACGTGACAAAAAAAATTTGTCTAGGACGTGTTAACGCCTCTTATCTCTTTTTACAACTCAAATCTCTTCATTACGAGCTGAAATAACATGTTTTCACATAATTGAAGATACAGGCCCCGACCTTCTATTCAAAGGTATGCAAAAACTTATGCCATGCTAAAAAGTTTTGTAGTAAAATTACTTTGATAGTTGTAGATTTTTGTACAATAATTTTTCTGTATTTGTACCTTTTTATATAATGAAACGGGTCCATAATATTCTCACAAGTTTTTTATGTAACTAAATCAAATCAATACAAAAAAGGGGGCGAGTGTATTTTTTTTCAATTCAGTTTAACGTGCCTCGACAACATGGAATTGAATGGGATGTTAAAAAATATATGACAGTACATAAATTCTATTAATTAAATTTTTTTAAACAAAAACAGAGTTTTTGTCCTGCAGTTGAGTGTCTTCTTGAGGTTAGTTTTCAGATCAAACTGATGCTATGCGATAGAGAATTATCTGCAGTACGTGACAACTTTGACAGATACAGTTATAATTTTTAGGTTAGGTCACGCGACTGAAAATTTTCGATAAATTCAGATTTAGGAAGGGTGTAGCGGGAGCTGGAAACCCAGGCCTCGAGCACGTAGAGGCCCCTCAAAATTTACATCAAAATTTGAATTTTTTCCCAAAAATTGTTTGGAAATTTAAATGAAATGAATGAATCCATGTTAGTGGGTAAAATGTTAGCAGCCAACTTCATGTATGTCATATGTCAGTTGTCTAAGTTGTCGCTGAAAATCATATATAATGTAGCAAGGAAATTTTTCTCTATATATTAATAAAATAATTAAACTTCAAGAAAGTAATCATTAATTCAATGCAAGAAGGTTCTTCCAAGTAATAATCAAACAATCCACACACTAATTTTTTAATCTATATAATAATTTTATACTCAAAATAATGATAAATTTTATATTCCACGCATAAAAAATATAAATGACGAACTAGAAGTGCGAGTAAAATCTAGTAGAAATGATCTACAACTTGAATTATTTTGTTAATTACAGCAATTCATTCCTCTTACCAAAGCTCAATCCGAATTGATTAATAATACAAATAATTTATTAATACCATTGAAAATGCTCAGATAGAAAATTTTGGTAATTTTATACTTTCACGGTCCCCTCGTTTTTTGGGTCTAGAAAATCGAAAAATCATCTGATTTCGATGAATTTTTTTTTTAAATCTTAATTTTTACGGCGGATTTACGAAAAAAATTACGGGAATAAGAAGAAATGGGAACTTATTTTGGTTTCAGGGCTTTAAATGTTCATGAAAATGCACTCACTCGCGTATAATTGTTGATAACTTTTTTCCAAATAATCAAATGGAGTTGTTATTTTTTTTTTTCATAATCTACACATAAAGACGAACAAACTGAAAAAAAATTATACGAAAATATTTTTACAATTAAAAATAATAACAATTTATCTTAAAATTGACCTTTCCTCACATATAATCGTTTGTACCTTTTTTTGTATCCTGTAAACATAAATATAAAAAAAAAACATTCTTGAAATCACTTATTGTAATCAAATGTATAATATTAAAATTTAATTTTGAAAAATTGAAAATTTTCACGATTAAAAAAATTGTATATTACTAAGGTTGACTATTAGAGATGAAAAATGAATAAATAAACAAACATTTTTAAATTTTTTTTCCAAAATATCCGTTTTTTGTATAGATTAACAAAAAAATATGTGAACGATGTTTGAAGCTTTCTAAAGAAGTTATTATATTGTATTATCAGCAAAAAGTGGCAAAATACCTTAAAAGACTAACGTCAAAGCTTTTTTATGTGATTATGCACGATTCTATATAACTCCAAAATGATCAAAAACTAACCAAATATACTCTATAATAATTTTCCTATTTTCTCCAACAAAGGAAAAGTTGCTAATCGAACTCAATTTCTTTGAAAGAATAGTAATAATTTCTGATAATTATTTTACAATAAAATTTGTTACATGTATCAGTGCTTTAGCAAAATGTAGCAAAACATCTTAAAGGACTAAGGTCAAAACTTTTTTATACAATTATGCACGATTCCATATAAGTTGATTCCAGTTCAAATGACTCCAAATTAATCGAAAACTAATTAAAAATGCATTATGATTCTTGTCCTACTTTCTGCAACGGAGATGTTGCTTATCAAACTATTTTTCTTTAAAAGAATAAAAAGGACTAACGGCAAAAGCTTTTTTATATGATGCACGATTCTATATAACTCCAAAATGATCAGAAACTAACAAAATCCGCTTTATGATCCTTATTTTCTCCTACAAAGGAAAAGTTGTTGATCAAACTTATTTTCTTTAGAAGAAAAGGTATAATTTCTGATATTCCTTGAGCAATAAAAATTATTTCATGTATTATTGCTACAGCAAAAAGTAACAAAACTTAAAGGACTTTTTATGCGCTTCTATATTACCTTGGTTGTTTTAATGACTCCAAATGAATAAAAAAACTAATTAAAAATGATCTATGAACGATTATATGCGTTTATGATCACATTTAAAGTCATAAAACTATATGAAATCTCTAGATGAGATATTTCTCATATTTTTTTTTATAAATCCGCCATAAAAACGAAGATTTTGACAAAAAAATCATCGAAATCGGATAATTTTTCGATTTTCTAGAGCCAAAAAACGAAGGGACCGCGAAAGTATAAAATTACCAAAATTTTGCCAAAACTAAATCGACAAGTTTATAAAATAAAAAATTTATATAGTTTGTGATTATTCAATTTGAAGCTTGAATATATTACATTTAAAAGAATTTGATTTTCCTTAAGTGGGCCCTATATGAAGGAAAAAATATTTCCTTTCAGTCTTAGTATCTTCGGTTCAAACAGCACAAATGTGGGAATATAAAAATTTGCCAGTCACTGCTAATTTTTAAACAATACAATTCTTTTCCTGCTGTAACTATTAAAATCAAATTTAAAAAAAAACAATAAGAGCGCGTTTGAAAACCTAAAAATAGACCGGATTGTTATTGCAATAGGGATACACACGTACGAAACTAGTGATAAGATCTTAAAACATTACTCACCCAGTCATCGTACCGGAAACAGATAAAAATCACTACCAGAATGTCCCACAGGTAAGGAGAACCGACCACAAAAGAAATTTATAACACGTCCTTTACGAAAATATACTATTTACTTTTGTCAGATGGATGGGAGTGTTGTTCTAAATAGTAATGCATGACATTAAACCATGAATTTAAAGGATACTTCATTTTCAACGGATACATTTGAAGAATAACATTAAAAAGGACATCAAGCTATTAGATGATTAAAATATGCACACTATAATAACTACTATCAATAATTAATCTAACGGTAATCAAGTTTTCATTAAATAAAACATTTCCCAAGACTTATTAACGCGGTTTAAGCAAAATAAGTCAGATTTCTCTGTATCCACGCCTACGAAACGAGACTTTGGAAAATTTCATCTCGTTTCCCAAAATAGTCTCGTGTGGAGTCATGTTTAGCGCGAGAGGTTCGTAAAAGTTTGCAAATATTTCATATTTCCTATATAAATAAAATACACAAATAGAATCAGTTCAAATTTTCATTTTAATGTTGTAATCCATCAAAAAAAAAAAAAATAGTAAAAACGAAATACCGAAAAGAAAATAATAAAATCTATTATGGTACAATAGATTAAATCTCGGTTATTAATAATACGGTGGCGTACGGTACTAAGGAGTCAAAATTGAATAGTTTTTTTCCCAACGTACGTAACTAACTGGGATGTTTTGGTAGTTTCATGAGAAGTGTATTCATCCAAATTATTGAATAATCTTTTTATTTTTAACCCATTTTAATTTAAAAGGGATCTAACTGATGTATAATTCAGCCGGTTTCGATGTTTTCTTATAGTTAACGAAACCCAGGAAAACAGCCTTTCTGTCGGTACAGATATCGCTTGGAGGAAGTTTCTCGCCATCGTACTTAAGACCGGAACCTGACAGTCATGGCCCTTACATCGTGACAAAGAAATATATTGTTGAAACTACTGCATCATTCTTTGTCTAGGCAATGATGACGACACCATCTCGTATAAAGCATCGAAATCAATTTCAAATCTGAATGTACAAAGCTTCCGATCTTTTCAGTATCTCAATTTTCTTTTTGTACATTCAAATTTCGAGGAAAACATTTTGTATTCATTTATTTATTTTTCTAGGCTGTTTTCTTCAATCATTTCCACGTGGTACCGTCAAAAGTTTCTAATTTAAGTCTTTAATATAAAATTGAGACAAAGTTATGAATCTAATTTTTTTTTAGTAGTTGATCCAGTTGGTTCCGGTAGGTTTCATCAAACTCATTGAACTATCTTTTTATTTTTAACCCATTTTAATTTAAAAGGGATCTAGCTGATGTATAATTCAGCCGGTTTCGATGTTTTCTTATGACCGAGGTCGGGTTACCCAGAGTTCAGCCAGGCTTGGGTGAATATGGGATGGTCGAGGTAAGGTTACATAGAGATCAGCAAGGTTTAGCTGACTATAGAGTGGCCGGGGCTAAGTTACCCAGGCTTCAACCAGGCTTGGACCATTATCGGTTTGCCAAGGCCGGGTTTCCCAGCGTTGGCCCAAGTTAAACCCAATCATTCAAGTCTGGTGACTTGCTGATTTTCCTAATTCAATCGTGGTCGCACTTCGCTACAGGATTAATTTAATGAAGATCAAACAAAAGCGACTGTCGATTCTGATAGTGCAAAATTATCATGAGACCGATACCGTTTAAATGAGGCATACTTGGGCATCAGTTCCACTCGCATACAGTCAATTGCATGAACATTTGGCTGTCAAAAAGATCGTACAGTGTTTGGCACCCAATGATTCTACACATTTTCTACACCTGAGAAGTAGTTGAAATGTATACAAAAGTTTATTGATTTTAAAACTTAAGTAGCAAGCCCCGTATTATATTTTTATTCCAGTACTGAATGGACCAGTTGCGCTCGACCAGAAGCGTTGATTCAAACTAATGAGCTCAATAATATACACCCAGGCTAAGTTAAAGTTCCTGTGATTTGATCTAACTGTCCAGAGTTGCGAATATTATCGCGTCTGACTCATAGTCATC